>NC_055999.1:60843059-61162345 GCF_018446385.1 Zingiber officinale | reverse complement strand
TTAGTATATTTTGTTTATGATATTTTAATGAATCATTCATAATCTTTATTTATAAAAATGAACGAATCCAATACATATATATTTAAATTTATTTATTTATTTTAATAAATTATATAAAATTATTTATTTAATTGCCCTTATGTATATTAAAAGGAACAGAAATAAACTCGAATAGTAAGATTAATAACTTGCAATAATTCCTACCGTTATGCTCAGTTAATTAGTCAAGGAATTATTACTTATTGTGCTTTTCTTTGTTTACTTGGAAAGAATACTGGAAATGGATCAAATAAATAAAATAAACATTTATTATTTTCATTTTTGGAAGTGAATGGTCAGTCTCACGAATCGTCTATCAAATCAATTCGAGGAGGGTTGATGGACCCCTTATAGTTCTAAATGAGTCTTTGTTTTTTAATAATTTTAATATGTCATATTAATATTATAAAAATTTATTAAAATATTTTCAATAGTTGTAACTTTAATTGAGGTATTTTATAGTCCAATTCATAACATGTTATAACATGTTATTAACATGTTATATCAATTTCAAGATAAAAGGATAAGTTTAAATTTTTACTATAACTTTAAAAAAAATAGATCTCCTACGTTAAATTATAAACTTTAAACCTTGGTTCAAACTTCTTTATTCAACTTTTTAAATTTTACAAACTCCTTACAAATCTTGCATTGAAGATTTCATGAGTGGATTAATGTCAATAGTAACTCGAATTCCACATGTATTTGAAAATATCCAACATAAAATTCTAATCGACGTAGCATGGTGGCATAGCTAGGATTTTCAACTAAGTGAGGTGATTTTAAAAAATTTCAAATATTAATATAGATCAATTTTTACCATCCAAAAGTCTAAATTTCGTGTTTGAGCTGAAATAAACTTAGATTCAAAAACTTTGATTTAAAAAAATTTCAAATATTAATATAAATCAATTTTCATCATCCAAAACTCTAAATTTCGTGTTTGAGCTGAAATAAACTTAAATTCAAAAACTTTGATCATTGCCCCTGGTTCTAATTGAAACAATGATTTTATCCCCCAAAATTTATCTATAACTCAAAATTAAAAAATCATTTATGTTCTCATTTTCTCGTCATGTTTAGTATTCCTATATATATGAAACCTTCGTTGCAATCTAAATAACTCACTCAATTAGTATCATAATAAAATAAAATTTATATTTTATAACTCTTTTTAACGAAACATTAAAGAAGAAAGGAGTAGTTTACTTTTCTTGGAAGACCGTTACTTTTAAGAAAAATAGAGAATAGAAGATAGAAAGGAAAAAATAAAAATGAAAAACTTTACCTTCTTCATTATCAACCTTGATTAGTTTTGATAAACTCAACAATGATACAAAGAAGGCAAGGCAAGATTAAATATGAATATTCTTGCAGTGCCAATAAAATTCTTAAAAAAAAAATGAAAAAGATGCAAGGGCTAAAGGCTGCTTTTGTTGTTGGAAGAGGTTACCCGCCGATGCTGCATTTTTGCTTGCTAAAGAAGAGAAAAGAAAACTCTTGTGCTTGAGAAGAGGAGAGGAAAAAATGATAGGTTTACTATCATTGGATTAGAGAAGAAAAACAAAGAAGTGAGGAAGATGATGAAGAGAAAAATAAAAGGGAGATGGATAAAGAGATGACATATGGTATGACGGGGTTGCAACATGATTACAGAGGAAAGAGAGAAAAAAATAAAATAGAATGTTTAGTCAAAGAAAATATCACAATTCAAAATTTGTTATAACTTGATCAAATCAATTTCGATTTGAACCAACCTAATTCTTAACTTAGCACATACTCATTGAAATCAGTTCGAATCTAATTTAATTTTAATTTTAATTTAAGACTTTCATTCTATGTCTTATAATTTAGTTCATCGATTTATTATTATATATATATATTTTTAATTCAAGTTGTTATATTTTCTGATAAAAGTGATACTAGATAATTAATTTAGTAGTGAGTTTTTAAATATATAATTAATTTCAGTTTTTATAATAAACAGTAATGAATCGGCTAATTAAAATGACCATAACTTGATCAAATCAATTTTAAATCAATCTCAGTTTGAACCAACGTAATTCTTATCTGAACACGTACCCATTGGAGTTAGTTCGAATCCAATTTAATTTTAATTTAGGACTTTCATTTCATATCTTATGATTTAGTTCATCAATTTATTTTATATATATATATATATATATATATATATTTTTCTAAAATTCAAGTTGTTATATTTTCTAATAAAAGTGATACTAATGGATAATTTAGTAGTGAGCTTTTTAAATATATAATTAATTTCAATTTTTATAATAAACAGTAATGAATCGGCTAATTAAAATGACAGTGAAGATTTTGAAAACATATAATATTATTTTTTTAAATAAAATTGTGAGAGGATCGTCGCATCCTCTCTTCTACATGTGATTACGCCCCTGCTATATGAATAACTGCCCTGCGCACCGTGCCCGCAGGGGCACTGAGACAGCAAACATTTATTTTAGGCGAATATAAAAGAATGATCTGAAATAGCATCAACATCCACGGAGAATGCATTGATGGGGATCGCTATAGATGATGACAATTGATTGTTATTAAATAATAATTGACAATGTCATTTAAACACCATAAATGCTTTGCATTAGTGAGCATTAAAATTTAATAATAATTTGTGTAATAAAAAAAATACTAATTTAGATATCATCCGCTCATATCTCCCTCTAAGTAAACACTGAAAAGAAAATTCTGTAATCATTATTTTTCCAAAGAGATAGTTTCTTAGAAAGGAAAAAAAAGAAAAATAATTAAAAGTTATTTAAAACATTAACTAATTTTCAAATTTGGCAAATATACTTAGTTAGTCAAGTATTTGCATATTTAATTAAATTAAAGCATCAAATTAATCTTTTTTTTAAAAAAATCATAACTTTGTTCTAATTTCAAAGAGTTAGGTGTTGACTTTTAACTGCCTTCTAAAAAATAGTCAAAGTAGTAATAAAAAAACACATAATGCGTGTATCTCCCCATCCTTTATGTGTTTTACATGTTAACTTTTTAAAAAAAGTTTGAGGAAATTAGAAAATTTAAAATACCAACCATCACAACTCAACAAATAAGTTTTTAATAAAATAATTAATAATATTAACGTATTTATTATTGAAAAATTATTGTCGAGACTTAAAAAATAAGTAATACACAATATTTGTTATATAATTAGAGTAATGGGTACAAAGGAAGCATTTTTATGGGAAACCCATAAAATATTGGGCTCAAATGAAACTTTCGCAAGTATTCTGAGAATATTAAGGGATCTTACACGTGGCGCGAGTACGTAGACACCTGGCTTGGTTCGCATCCATGGACCGGTCTATCCGTGTGGGTCCATTTATGACCGCGCATGCTAACTACGATACCAGAACCAAAGCATAAGACTTCTTTGATCACGCACGTATTGTAAATTTAACCTAAAGCTAGTGTGGGTCCCATGTTAACTAACCAATGTTTGATAAATATTTCGTGAATTGTGTTCTTTTGGGTGCACAGGATTTACAAGAAGTTGGGTTTGCAGGTGAGTTCCTTTAATTACTTCTCCGGTCTAACGCCGGCGGTCAAACCGCCTCCATCTCCAGTCCACTCCAAAGAAATCGTTCTCTATCTCCGTCGCTCTCTCTCTCTCGCTCGCCCTAATTCCCGTCGCCTATTCCACTTCTTCGACGTCGTAGCTCTTCTCCGAGATAAGGTAGCCAGGCGCCCGCGGTCGATGAGATGAGATCGGAACCCCCGGGTGAGGCGAGTGATTTGTTTATAAGCGGTGGCGTTGTTGGCATGGAGGGGACGCGGGTTGTGGCTCCGGTGGCGAGCATGATAGCATCGCTAGCCAACGTGGTGCAAGCCCTCGGACGGGGATTCGACGTCACCGCCGATGCGCGGCTGCTGTACTGCAAAGGCCCCCCTGGTTCCCGCCTCGTCTTGCTCGACGACAGCCGTGCCGGGAGCTTGGTTTTTATGGACGGCGGAATCGACCGGCAGAATCGTCTTCCCAGCGTGCCATCAGGTGTCAAAATTTCGAAGGGGAGCCACCGGCGTGAGCACTCCCGCGTCTTTAGCTTCCATCAGGTTGCTTAGGGTTTCATCCGGTTTATCGAATTCGTCCTTTCCCTTACGCGATGGTTTAAAAAAAAAATGGTTTTGAGGTGCTTTTGGAGATAGTCGTTGGATGATTTTGAACAGGATGCTGGACAAATCATAATTTGATTCCGACCTTTTGATTTAGGGAAATTCTAGTACAGTCTTGTAATATATTTTTTTTTCGATATTCTGAAGTTTTATCGCTGATCACGTTGATTGATTTTACTGGCGATATACTGTAATTTTGAGCTTACAGAACTTCTTTCTTTTTTTGTCGACAGATGGCTGAGCATTTCAATAAGAAGTCAGGTATATCTGGCTCAGTGCCTCTTGGCAGCTTTAACTCAATGTTTGGTTTCACTGGATGTTGGAAGGGCGATGCTGCAGCGACAAAGGCCCTTGCGATGGATGGTTTTTATTTCCCTTTGTACGAGGTTAGGCTGGTAACCGACGATCTAATGCTTCGAGATGATGTCAAGCATGCAGTTCCTTGCAATTGGAATCCGCAAATGTTGGCTAGGTTAGTAGGTAATAAACTTGATTGATTCATATCTAGATATTGCTGTGCAGCAGATGCTTATAGAAATATCTATGAAGTGGGCATTGTGTTTTTCTATTGTAATTGTAGCAATTCCTAGTTACCATTTAAAAAATGGTAAAATGTGTTGTCTTCTTTGACTTGAATAGTGGCATTTTTTTACCCTCCTCTTCTCCTTATGTTCAGCTTCATCGAGAATTTTGGAACCCATATTATTACATCCATTACTATTGGTGGTAAACATGAGGTGTATGTCAAGCAGCACCATTCATCAAAGTTAACTGGGTCAGAGATTGAGAGTTATGTTAAGACAATTGGGGATCAGAGATTTATGAATTTGGAAGACCAATCGTCTAATGCTCCCCTGAATTATGGAGACAAGGTCAGTAAATACATCCTATATAATGTTATGAGCATAATCTGTTTTGGAGACAAGTTCTAAAATTGTGGTTTATTATGACACACTAGTTGTAGCTCGTTTTAGGATGAGTATAATTAAGGTGCTTTGTTGAAGGATAAAATTGTCTACAATTGATTAAGATGATTTGTTGTTTGATTAATTTACTTGCTGGATAGCAAATATCAAAAAAATCCTTAAAAAATGGCCAAGAAAAGTTCGTCAGCTCCTCATTTGATAACTAAAATGTGTTGGCATGGAAGACTTTCATGATTTGGTTTAGGAAGTCAAATTCAAATGTAATGTTAGAATGGCATTTTGTAGAATTGAGAACTCTAATATAGGGGAAAACTAGTGTTGATGTTCTCTGCATGTGAGGCAACTTGAATATTGTCATCAGTAACTATAGACAGAGCAACCTTGATCATAATCTGAAATGCTCTATGCAGTTTGATGAAAGTTTGTGTACAAGTAAACTAAATTTCATACTCAAATCAAGTGATTATCCTGTTGTGCAGGATATTGCTGTGACATTTAGGAGAAGGGGTGGCAATGATCTTGTACAGAATCATTCAGATTGGGTGACCTCCATTTATTCTGCACCGGATGTTATCAATATGACTTTCTTCCCCATTGTTTCTCTTCTTGATGGGCTACCTGGCATTCAAAATCTTGTTCGTGCAATAGACCTATATCTGGAGTGTAAGTGATGATTATAACTTGTTGCTTTTTATGCATGTTTATATGACTAGTTTCCATTTTGAGGCTAGACTGTCTAGTTGATAAATTCTGTACTGATTATTCTTTCTACTTCACCACATGCAGTAGATGCAATGCTATAGCAAGATGTCATTTTAGTCTACTTTTAATGCCTTAATGCTGTAAGTGATTCTTTTTATGAAAGATAATAAGCTATTAACAGCAGCAATCCATAAGCATCAAACTAGTTACCACAGGGAGGACAACATACTAATGCAGCATATTATTTTGAATTATAAAGATGATTATTCAGATAATAAGCTTATAAAGATAATAAGCTTATGAAAGATAATAAGCTATTAACAGCAGCAATCCATAAGCATCCATTGTACGCAACCTTACCCTGCTTTTTACAAGAGAGTGTTTCAGGATTCGAACCCGTGACCTTTTGGTCACATGACAACAACTTTACTTATATATTGATTTTATATAAGTTCTCCATTATTAACCAACTTAATATTGTTAGAAAAAATAATTAAATATAGTTTTCTTTAAAAAATAATTAATTTATCAATAACTCGAATTAAAATTGATACATCATAATATTATTATGTTACCTTATTAAAATGAGTGGCGTGAATCAAATGTAAGCAATAGTTTTTGTAATATTTTACTTAGATAACCTTTATAGTTCTCCAATGTCCAGATTAAATAATCATAATAATATAAATTAATACAAAATACTATTTTATATATAGTAATAATATAAATTAACTATTTATTTATTTAATTAATTAATAAGTTAAATAATATATATTTAAAATAGTAAAAAAATTAGAATATCAATTAATAAAAAATACAAAATAATTAAAAAATGTATAAAAGCATATAAATTTGATTTATTAGAATTTTTAAATAAAATTTAAAATAGTAAAAACAATTTTAGAATATTATTTAATAAAATTTATTAATTTTTTAAAATTTTAAATATATTTTTTATATTTTATTGGGATAATTTAACTAGGGTTTATGAAAGCCTCTTTAAAAAGGCAATCGGCAACACCTCCAACGGCATCAGAGGCGTCTGGCGACGCTTTCGGCAGCACGGGAAGCATTCCGCGACGCTTTCGGCGGTGCCGGAAGCATCCCGCACGCTTTCGGTGCTGCTAGAAACATCGCGTCGCGACGCCTTCGTCGCCCGCGACGCTTTTGGCGCCCCGCGATGCTTCCGGCGCCACTGGCAGCATCTGGCGATGCTGTCGCATGACGACGAGCGCGTGCAATTCCTTCTGGCGCGCGTGCGATTCCTTATGGCGCGTGTGTGATTCATCCTGGCTCGTGACGCACGCGATGACACGACGAAATTGTCGCTAGTCTGGTGCAGTTTTTGGTGCGCGGGCGGAACAGTAAGTTTCGCCCATTCAGTCCAGCACGGAGCGAAATTTTAAACTGTGGTATATGCTATTTACAATTCTACCAGGTGCTTATAACCTAAATCGTAACCGAATAAACATAAATGACTTGAAACCTTACTTATAGGTAACCTTGACTTGGCACATGGAAAAGGGAGAAAAAAAATGACTAACTGTATGATCCTTTTTGTATATCTCACAGATAAGCCACCTATAGAGGAACTGCGATATTTCTTGGAATTTCAAGTGAAGAGAGTCTGGTCTCCTCTGCCAGAAAATATTCCTGGACACCAGAGAAAGGAACCTGTATGTCCTTCTCTTCAGTTTAGCTTAATGGGACCCAAGCTCAATGTTAGCACCGAACAGGTAAACATATAATCCTTATTAATTAGTTTCGTTGACATGAGCACTGTCAAAATTTCTATATACAATAATTATTGCAGCAGCAGACAAACTAAGGTTATTGTTAGTCGCCAAGAAGCTCTTTACATGACTATATTATTGAGTGGAAAATAGTTGGAAAGTGAGCTTTGGTTTATGATTCTTGTTTGGGCTTCAAAGTTTGTTTGGACAAAAAAAAACCCGGAGGAAATCTCCCCTTTCTTGTTTTCATTCATCATTTCTTTATTTTTTTCTTCTCTCCTAGAGACTCCCTTCTGAATTATGAAGCTGTGGAATGCATTCAATTGTTGATTACTTGCACTTGAATGTCCAACAGCCAAAAAATTGGCCAGCTCAAACATATATACAAGAAAAAGAAAATACCTTTGATTCTACCTTTTGCTACATTATATAGAAGCTTGAAGAGAGAACTTGAAAAAAAATGAAGAGGAAGCTTGACATAGAACAGTGACTTTATTTGGCTGGCTCACTTAAATCATTAATAATTTAAACTTCTGTATCAAAAAAGTATCGGCAATTTACCAAAAAGTGTACTCAGGTTTTTGAATTTACCAAAAGAAGCATATTACTTTAGCATTTATCAAATGACGCACCTTTTTACAGTGGTCTTCCTATTCCACCCTCCTGATAAATTTAATTGATTTCCTTTTTCTTTTCTTTATCATTTCTCTCTCTTCTCTTTCCTACTATGCATGCAACGTATCTTCTCTATCCTCCTTTTTTTATCTTCTCTTTGTTTTTTTTTTTCAATTTTTTTCTCAAACATGTTGTAAGAGATCAAACCCATGTTGGGCCTGATATGTGGGCCTGATATGGAGAGATATCAGGCTTAACAACATGTGAAAAAAATAAAAAAGAAAAAAAGAAAGAGAGATTTAGATTTTTCAACACCTCTGGTCCACTACTAGAAATGCCAAAAATAATAATGGAGCATATTTAGACTCCTTGTAATTTTAGAAATCTACAGGATCTGAAATGATTGCAATCTGGGGTCTCTAAGTCAATCAGTGGGTTTTGACCGAAATTCATAGATGGGCCTAAAGAGCTCTGATTGCACCCATTTCAGTTCCTGTGGATTTCTAAAATTGTAAGGAGTCCAAATATGCTCTCCATTAATATTTTTGGCATTTCTAGTGGTAGACCAGAGGTTTTGAAAAACCTAAAACTGTCGTTTTTTTTTTGTTATTTGGCCTGGCATGAAGAGATATCAGGCCCACGTGGGCCTGATATCTCTTCATATCAGGCCAAATAACAAAAAAAAGAACGATAGTTTTAGGTTTTTCAAACCTCTGGTCCACCACTAGGAATGCCAAAAATAATAATGGAGAGCATATTTGGATTCCTTGCAATTTTAGGAATTCACAGGAACTGAAATATGTGCAATCGGAGCTCTTTAGGTCCATCAGTGAGTTTCGGTCAAAATCCACTGATCGACTTAGAGATCTCAGATTGCAATCATTTCAGATCATGTAGGTTTCTAAAATTGCAAGGAGTTTAAATATGCTCTTCATTGTTATTTTCGACATTTCTAGTAGTGAACTAGAGGTGTTGAAAAATCTAAATCTCTCTTTTTTTTTCCCTATTGTTAGGCCTGATATCTTTCCATATCAGGCCCAATCAAACCTCTGGTCCACCACTAGGAATGCCAAAAATAATAATGGAGAGCATATTTGGATTCCTTGCAATTTTAGGAATTCACAGGAACTGAAATATGTGCAATCGGAGCTCTTTAGGTCCATCAGTGAGTTTCGGTCAAAATCCACTGATCGACTTAGAGATCTCAGATTGCAATCATTTCAGATCATGTAGGTTTCTAAAATTGCAAGGAGTTTAAATATGCTCTTCATTGTTATTTTCGACATTTCTAGTAGTGAACTAGAGGTGTTGAAAAATCTAAATCTCTCTTTTTTTTTCCCTATTGTTAGGCCTGATATCTTTCCATATCAGGCCCACATTGGGCCTGATATGAAGAGATATCAGGCCCAACGTGGGTTTGATCTCTTATAACATGTTTGAGAAAAAAATTGAAAAAAAAGAAAAACAAAGAGAAGATTAAAAAAAAAAAGGAAAGAGAAGATACGTTGCATGCATAGTAGGAAAGAGAAGAGAGAGAAATGACAAAGAAAAGAAAAAGGAAATCAATTAAATTTGTAGAATAGGAAGACCACTATAACAAGGTGCGTCATTTGGCAAATGCTAAAGTAGTATGCTTCTTTTGGTAAATTCAAAAATCTAAGTACGTCTTTTGGTAAATTGCCGTAAAAGTATAAGTATCTGTCCAATATTTGCTGATCCCATAACTTGATTCAGGTATCTGTTGGTCGAAAGCCAGTCACTGGCTTAAGGTTAAGCATTGAAGGAAGCAAACAGAACCGGCTTGCCATCCACTTGCAGCATTTTGCAACCCTACCAAAGATCCTTCTACCACACTGGGATTCCCATGTTGCGATCGGTCCTCACAAATGGCAAGGCCCAGAGGAGCAAGACAGCCGCTGGTTCGAACCGGTCAAGTGGAAGAACTTTGCACATGTCAGCACAGCACCCATCGAGAGCACCCAGTCCGACATCGATAATCTCTCTGGCGTCCACACAGTGACAGGGGCTCAGCTAGGGGTATGGGATTTTGGAACCAAGAGTGTCCTGCACCTGAAACTATTGTTTTCCAAGGTCCCCGGTTGCACAATAAGGAGGTCAGTGTGGGACCATAGTCCATCATCCACTCTGGCACAAAAATCAGACGACAAACCCTCTTCCACATCAAGGGACTTTGCCAAGCTTGCCAAGATTGTGGACATGGCAGAGATGTCAAAGGGTCCACAAGATACTCCAGGCCATTGGTTGGTTACAGGGGCGAAGTTAGGAGTCGACAAAGGGAAGATCGTCCTTCGTGTGAAGTATTCCTTGCTAAACTATTGAGTCACAGAGTTCCTCCATGTGTTCATCCAGCCATTCTTTCGACAGATAGCATGCATCATTAATTTGTTTCTACAGTAATTTCTTTTGTACTTAATACACATGGTTCATTTTCTTTAGTTACACTTTGTTGTCCTGGTGTGATCACAGGAAGGTTTCATTTGATATTGTAACTTAATAGGATTTCTTAATCATAATGTATTATGGATCATCTCTGTAGACTTCAACTTCCCTTGCATTCCTTGGATTCTCAGAGACTTGTATGGTTTTTTTCCTTTCTCTAGTTGAGATTACTTAATCCAATCTTCCAGTTATAGATCTGAATTTTCATTTGCATCTCAATTTTACCTTTTAGATTCCTTTATCTAATTTTGATTTTTCTCTCCTTTTAGTTTATTGCCTTCAGGTATCTAGTCTTCGATTTCATAAAATTTTTTAATTAGCTATCAAGGTAAATTAAGAAGTGCTTGTAATGGGTGGTCAACTATCTATTAAGAAATAAATTTATTTGATATTTTCTTAATTTTTCTCACTCAACCCTGTCAATATTAAAAAGAAAAGTAAATTATAGTGTTTTATCATTTTGTACCATTTTTCAATCTCTCCTTGTATTTTTATTTTTTTAAAAATATATTTTTTAATAAATATATACTTATGGGCCTTCAACAATTGTCTTTTATCTAACGGGTTTTTACCAAATCATCTAAGTAAAATTTTAAAATTATCAAATTATACAGGATAGTTTTAAAATGATTAAATTACATATTTATTTTCTATTTTATCTCTATCAGTGGACTAAATTTTTTTATACGTCGAATCAATTTTACTTTGTATTGAAACGTCGAAATTTTAAATAAATCAGTCAATTGATTTGCATTTTTTTTCAAAATCAATTTTAAGTAAAACCAGTTAATGGATCAAACGACCTCAGATTAACCTGAAACTAGTTCATATATGTTCAGTTACCTCTCCTGATTATATTTATACCCTCAAACATTAATTTGACTCAATATGTTGAGAGCAGTTATTTTTTGAAATGCGAATGTGTTTGAAAATTTTAATTATGTTCAAAAAATCATTGCTCTTAATATATTAGGTCAAATTGATATTTGAGGGCATGGATATAATTAGGAGAGGTAGACGAATACATAAGAACTAGTTTCATATCAATCTGAGGCGGATATAATCAGGAGAACTAGCTAAACACATAGGAATTAGTTTCATGTCAATCCGAGATTGTTTGGTCCATCAATCGATTTTGGCCAAAATCGGTTGATCGGCTAAATGACCTCGGATTGATATAAAACAACTCCTATGTGTTTGTCTACTTCTCCTGATTATATCAATTCCCTTAAATATTAATTTGACCCAATATATTGAGTACAGTGATTTGTTGAACACAGATGTGTTTGAAATTTTTAAAAATCTAAATGTTGAGTAAATCAGTCGACTGATTTTTTAAATTAGTCATTAATTCACTTTCTTTTTTTTTTTTTATCAAAGTTGATTTTAGGTAAAATCAGTTGATGGACCAAACGATCTCGGATTGATATGAAACTATTTTATATGTGTTTGGCTAGTTTTCCTAATTATATCTATGCCCTTAAACTTTAATTTGACCCAATATATTAAGAGCAGTGATTTTTTGACACGGATGTGTTCAAAAAATTTAATTTGTGTTTAAAAAATCACTGTTCTCAATATATTGAGTTTAGTATTTAAGGGCATTAATATAATTAAGAGAAGTAGATGAATACATAAGAACTAGTTTTATGTCTATCCGAGATTATTCGGTCCATCAACCAATTTTGCCTAAAATAAGCTAATGCACTAAATGATCTCGGATTGACATGAAATTAGTTTTTATGTGTTCATCTACCTCCTTGCTTATATCTATGTAGTCAAACATCAATTTGACTCAATATATTGAGAGCAATAATTTTTAGAATATGAATGTGTTTAAAAAATTTAATTCATGTTCAAACAATTATTACTTTCAATATATTGAATCAAATTAGTATTTGAGGGCATGGATATAATCAGGAGAGATAGATGAACATATAAGAACTAGTGTCATGTCAATCCGAGGTCATTTGGTCCATCAACCGATTTTATCCAAAACTGGCGGATGGACCAAATAACCTCGGATTGACATGAAACCAGTTCTTATGTGTTCATCTACATCTTCTAATTATATTCATGCCCTCAAATATCAATTTAACTCAATATATTGAGAGTAATGATTTTTTGAACATAAATTAAATTTTTTAAATACATTCATGTTCAAAAAATTACTGCTCTCAATATATTGAGTCAAATTTATGTTTGAGAGCATGAATATAATCAGGAGAGGTAGACGAACACATAGGAACTAATTTTATGTCAATCTGAGGTTATTTGGTTCATTAGTCAATTTTGGGTAAAATCGGTTGATGGACCAAATGACCTCGGATTGATATAAAACAAGTTCTTATGTGTTCGTATATCTCTCCTGATTATATTCATACCCTTAAATACCAATTTGATCCAATATATTGAAAGTAATGATTTTTTTTAACATGAATTAAATCTTTTAAACACATTCATGTTCAAAAAATTATTGCTTTCAATATATTGAGTCAAATTGATTTTTGAGGGCATTAATATAATTAAGAGAGGTAGCCGAACATATAGAAACTAGTTTTATGTCAATTCGAAATCATTTGATTCATCAACTAATTTTACCTAAAATTGACTTTGATAAAAAAAATAAATCAGTCGACCAATTTGAAATCAATCGACTGATTTAATTAAAATTTTGATATTTCGGCATTGAGTAAAATTGATTTGACTGATTAAAAAATCAATCGATTAATAGGGGTAACATGGAAAATGGGTATGTGATTTGATAATTTTAAAACTATCCTTTGCGATTTGGTAATTTTGGGAACTTATTTACGTGGTTCGATAAAAGGTTTTTTAAGTAAAATGATCTTGTCCGATAGCTGAGAAGATGGTAGGCTGGGAATGTAGCTCTGCAGTTGACTGGATGAAGACTCCTTACTATCCTACAAAACCAGGAGTGTTAGTGCCGAGCTGGGAAGGGGTTCCCAGCGTTGGCCCTCCAACGCTCAAGTCAATCCTCAACTTAATGGAGAAGAATAGTAAAAAAACTGTAGCAGTGAGTGTGTTGAAAAGTAAAGTATCGCATACCTCCACTTGTGAATGGGAACCCCTTTTATAGTATCATTGTAGCGTTTGTGCGCATCTCAAAGCCATTGCATGTTTTTTAAAGCATCCTAGGAAAAGATAAGTCAAAAAGTGTTCATGACACATTTCCTTAAACAAGCACACAAATCTCTAATGTGACAAGCTGGAAGCTTCTCAAGTACAATTTGCATGTTATACATGCTCTGTTGTCAGCGACACAAACTTCCAAAAGAGTACGGTGAGATATGCTTGTGGGTCACGTTATAGGCCGACCGAAAATAGCTCAACCGGGACATCACCATCTCTGATGTACAAAGTAAGGCTGCTAACCTATCCCTCACTCAACTATCTGGTTGTCGAAGGGTTGCATGTTGTCCGACCGGACATAAAGTCAGGTTAGGCAGGACAGTGGGTCGAGAAGCTTACTATTTGTCTCTTAACTTCAGCTACAAGTTTGCAGAGGGCGGTCGTTCAGACTATCACGTCCGATCAGCATCGAGGGCCCATTCGACCAACCTTGTCTGATCTGTAGTCTTGATTCCTTAACTGTTTGACTTTGACCTCCATGTAAGTTGGTCTTCAATGCTCTGATCCACTTTTGGTGGGGTCCATCTTTATCCCTATATCACAAGCCTTCTCCCCAAGTCAAGTTGAAGGAAGCTGCAAGTCCGACTAACTAGACAACTAGTATTTTCTGCAACTCTTCTTCCTGATCGGGCATTCTAGGGTTTAGAGCCGCCACTCGGCTATCACAATCACCACTCTTACAACACTTCAGGAAGTTGATCTCATCCTGATCGGGAAATTCCAATATTGACGAAGCTCGGATCCGATATGAACCACACTTGGCTGTTTATTATCTCTTTGCTGATCTTTCTCCTACTCGGGAGACTCTAAGACTGATGTCACTCGAACCCGATGTGGACAACACTTATCTATTTCTTATCCTTATTAGCCTTTTTCTAACTTCCCAATTGGCCACTCATCTCAGTGCCTTTTAATTATTGCTAACGTCACCCTGACTTCTTTGAAATCGCTCAAATCCTCTGCCATTAATCTAAAGTACGTCAACCATGCCTTTTAATTATACGCTCCCATTCCTCATTAATGGCAACTATAGTTGAATGTCATGTGTTGTAATTTTCTGCCGCCACATGTGTGATGTGACAGGTGACTGTTTGGATCTGATGTGACGGTTACCTTTTCGAATTCGATGACCAAGATTAAACCTCGCTTTCCCAAGGCCTTGATTATACAACTCTAGATATCCTTCAACCGGGATTTTAAAGCCTTTACTTCTTATTTCCGGTATCACATTCATCTTCTTTGTCCGTCTCCTTGCTCTCTGCCTTCTGTTTCTCGCCAGCGAATTTCTTTCAATAAGTCTTCTTCTTTTCTTCCTATCGATCTCCGATTTTCATCTTCTTTCCATGGTGTGCTCTCCATCTCCACCCCCAGCTATCCTCGAGGTGTGGTAAACTTCTACTGAGTCAAATTTTAACGACAACGAGGTACACCAGATGAAAATAACCTATTATATTCCCGACAATCACCAAATCGCCATCCCTTCTACCTATGATCGTCCCCACATACCTCCGGATGACTTCCTTCCCTTCTTCAAAGACCAATTATATGTTGGTCTATGATTTTCTATTCATCCTTTCTTTTTTTAAAATGTGTAGGTATTTTCACATCTCATTATCACAGTTAGTACCAAATTCATTTAGGTTATTATGCATGGTTGTGACACTGTTCCATGTGTATGGATTCCTCTTTTATCCTGCATTTCCACTAATTTTATTACCTAAAATTGTTCGATCTGGGCACCTTCCTCTTTCAAGCCCGAGTGGTCACCATCTATTTTGAAAATATGCTCACTTCTAATAAGGGCTAGAAGGATCACTATTTCTACGTCTAACTTCCCGACCGGCCCGCCTTTCCGATCAGTTGGTAGATGGAACTATCGAACACCCCCAGGTTGGGAAAGTACCAGTAGGAGCCGACCTACCTTCAAGCAGCAACGCACTTGGCCGGTTAGAAGTACCATCTTTCTTCCTGTCATTTTTTTGAATCTAACTGATTTCTTTTTCTTTTTAGCAGCCCAAGTCATGTTCAGGTCGTTACTCAGCGGCAAGGGCAAACTATCCGATGCGAAATCAACACCAGGGGGGCTGCCGAGCTAGAAAGCCATGAGCTATTGCCGGTCAGGAAATCTGAAGAACTGACCGGTAAGGCAGGAGCAAGCTGGGCAGTAACCAGTGATGCCTCTAGGGGTGAGCAGTCAACCCGCCAAACCGACCAACCCGCTTATTCCGACCCGAACCGAACAAAAAAAAAATTCGTCGGATATAGGGTCGGATGTAGGGTCCTGATATTGCATTATCCGATCTAGTAAGGCCGGATAGTTTTTTATCCCAATAATCAAACTAACCCGATCCGTGATCACCCTTACTTGTAGCAATTACTGTTGATAAGTTGCTACACATTGTAGTAGTTACTGCCGATAAGCTTCTACATGTTGTAGCAGCTACTAGCGATTATCTGCTACAATGTGTAATGAATAATATCTATTATCATTTTAAATATTTTATTTTTTTTTATTGTTTTATATTTATATTTTATATTTCATTGGATATACGGTCAGATATCCAAATAACTGACAACCCGTTGGATATCTGATACATAATAACCACCGAATATAGGACTGGATGTAGGTCCTGATATTGTATTATCTGATCTAGTAGGGCCGGATAGTTTTTTACCCTAATAACTGAACCAATCCGATCCGCGATCACCCCTAGATGCCTTAGCTAACACTGGTGAGCTGCCTCTTGAGCGCCCATCTATGGCGCCTATAATGGTTCCTTCGAAATTGACCACCTTTGGTGAGCCGTTGATCCAATGCCAACGCCATAAAAGGCTCCGGTCAGAGGCGTCTTCCCGCTCGGAGGCCTCTATTCCGTAAACTTTTATGGCTGCGTCGGCTCCGCGACCCCCATTCGAGCAGGGTGAGAGTTCTTCGTTCATAGTCCTAGAGAGGATGACCGACCTACTGACTCCTCCATCATCCGATTGAACCCCTTCCCTGTCTGAGCTGCCGACTGGGGCGACCATAGCACAGTCGATTCCTACCTGATGCCACCACCGGCTGACCCGCGACCCCTACTTCGATTATCCACTCCTCCTTAATTTCTAAGTCCAAGGGTAAGGCTACTTTAGAGCCTTCAGATTCGAGCGAGGTTCGGTCGATCGAAAAGACATTCGGTCGACTAATCCTTTCAGTCGACCGATCCCTCTATCGGTTGACTGAACCATCATCTTTCCTTCTTCGTCCAGATTCGATCATGACCTTATTAATAGTATTTATTGCTCAATCGACCAATCATCTTGTTTGGTCGATCGAACAGTGTAGTTTTTGTTGGAACCCCAAGGTGTTTAGATGTGATAAAACAAGTTAAGTTAGGTCCTATGTTTTCTAACTCTTGTGTCTAAGTGTGCAGGAGCTTAAGAACATAGGAAGTCGAGCGGAAGACGTGACTAGCAAGAAGGACGACACGGGGAGAGAGCCGACGAGCTCGGTGCGTCCGAGGGACGAGGTGACCGCGGAAGAGTACACTGGTGGACGAGAAGAACGTGCACGGAGTTCGAGGGACGAGAAACCAGGAAGGAAGGCTGTTCGAGGAGAAGGCCGGAACTTGGGTTCGGGTGAGCCCTATTCCTGATAGCCGAGATCACCCAAGCTAGCGGAGGCGGAACGAAAGACCCGGACCGAGACGTGTTGAACCGGAGCAGAAGTCGCGAACGAAAAAAGTCAACTTCTGTTGACTTTAGGGCTTGGGGCGCTCGGAACCATTCCGGGCGCCCGGAGCAGCCCGGGGCGCACGGAACCCTTCCGGGCGCCCGGAATGAAGATTTTGACCAGATCAATTATTATCATGATCTGAACGTTGGGGATAAAATTTTATCCCCCTCAGGGCGCCCGGAACCCTTCGGGGCGCCCCGACCAGTGCTATAAATATAGCACTGGTTTGCACAGATCATTTAACAAACTTGTAATTCATTTTCTCTATGCTTTCTATTCTTTTGTACTGTCAACGCTGTAAGAGGCTACTCCGCCCAGAGGAGAATCAGATAGTTTGCCATCTTTGCCTTGGATTAGCAATCCTCTGATTGCAAACCAAGTAAACCCTCTGTGTCTGAGTTTATTTCTAATTAGTCTCTTTTGTTTATTATTACAAGTTCTTTTAAATTAGTTGAATATCCGAGAAAGGTTTGTGGTTTATTTTTGTAGGGTAATTCACCCCTCCCCTCTTGTCGGCTTCCAAAGGGACCAACAAGTGGTATCAGAGCAAGGCGCTTCAGGAGGACTAACCGTCGATCGAAGCAACGAGATGGCCGGACCAAGCATCGTTCCACCAAAATTCGAGGGGGACTTCACATACTGGAAGCGACGTATGGAGGTATTCCTAAAACTGATTTCAAAATTCGGTCTATTATGAAGTATGGTTTTGTAGCTCCGACAAATCAAGATGGAGAAGAAAAAGAAGAGAGCCTTTAGACAAAGAAGGAGTAGAATGAGTCTGTAGCAAACAGCCGTGCGGAATATCACCTGCTGAGCGTGTTGCCACCTCAAGAGGTCAACCGCATCGGAAGCTATTCATCTGCTAAAGAACTCTGGGAGAAGTTCCTGGAACTCCACGAGGGCACGTCCGAAGCGAAGCTCGCTAGAAGAGACATTCTCCGGAACAAGCTGATGAACATCCGTCTGGAAAAAGGTGAGAAGGTAGCCAATCTACACGCGAAGGTAAAAGAACTGATCACTGGTCTCGAGAACCTAGGAGAAACGGTAACAAATCGGGACACTATACGATACACACTCAACGTATTTCCCAGAACTTCAGAATGGACATCAATCATCGACGCCTACTATATTTCGAAAGACCTGGAGGTAAGTACTTTAGAAGAATTGTTCTCCACTCTTGAATTACATGAAACCAGGTGTGCAGGAACAACAAAGAAATCAAGCCAGATGATCGCACTAAACGCAACCAAAAGGGATGAACCCGAGTCAAACTCAGAAGATGATCAGGAAGCATACATAGTAAGAAACTTTAAAAAGTTTTTTAGATTTAATAAATTTAAAGAAATGTAGAATAAAAAGAATCCCAGAAATAGAAGAAGGATGCGTTGCTACCAGTGTCAAAAGGAAGGACACCTAAAAGAAGATTGGTTAGAATTAAAGAAGGACAAAGGCAAGATTCCCAAGAAGCACAAGAACCTAAAAGCTACTTGGGACGACACTTCTTCATCTGAGTCTGAGATTCAAGAATATACTGGGATAGCACTGATGGCAAGTTACGAAGGATAAAGTATATCAGAACCCAGCATTGATGAAGGGGGAGCGACCTCAGAGGAAAGTAGCGAAGCAGGGGGAGATTCAGGTTTCAAGTCTGATATGGTAAGTGAGGTATGCCTCTTACCCCCTAATCAACTCTACTTTGGTATTAAGGAAATGGCTAAATCCATGTATAAATTAGAAAATAAAAATACCAAATTAGAAAATGAAATTTTAGAAACAAAAAGAATTTTGGCAAAATCATGTCTTATAGAGGATTTTGATAAATTAAAAATTGAAAATTGAAAATGAAAAACTAAGAGAAGAAATAGAAAAATTGAAAAAGTCTAATGGTTCAAATATTTCTATTTTTAGAAATTATAAAGGCTTAAATTGGTATTATAGGTTTCACCAAAGTCAAATTAGAAAAATATCAAAGGCCTATGTACCTAAAAAATATTTAATTAACCCTGTAGGAAGGAACCTCTATTGGGTTCCAAAAACTTGTTTAATTTAAAATTAAAATTAGACTTAGCATTTTCAGCAAGGAAATTAAACAACTAATTTCTTTATACGACTTTGTCTAGAAAGTGGTTGTTGCTCCAATAACCAAGAAGGCCTAGTGCCTCGCCACTGCCTGGAAGTCAAGTATCGAAATGAAAAGTTTAATTGACTAACTGAAAAAGTATTAATTTAAATTACTTAATGTTTTAAAAGGGTTATTCAATTTGTGTTAGAAAATATTTAAAAAAAAATTATATATTCATGTTTACAAAAAGTTAGAAAACTGAAATTAGAATTTTTTTTTTAAAATTGACTTAGAAATTTTTCTTATGAAAATTACCTTAGAATTTTTTTTGGAAATTGACTTAGAAATTTTTTTATGAAAATTACCTTAGAATTTTTTTTCAATAAAAATTACCTTAGAAATTTTTTCACCTTAGACTTGTTTAGAAACCCCTATTTTTTATGTGATCAAAGGGGGAGAAGGATGTTAAGTCTAGGGGGAGGTATATAATTTTTAAATTGAAATATCTTTGGACTTATTTGCAAAATTAACTATTTTTATTGCATATGTTTACCCTATCTTAACTTGGGTTGCTCACATCAAAAAAGGGGGAGATTGTTGGAATCCCTATCTTAACTTGGGTTGCCTCATGCTAGCTTCTGTCTCCCAAGTTACCTCTCTGTTGTGTGATTTTGCCAAATAACTTTTACTAATGGTACCTCATTGTTCCGCAATTTCTTAACTGCTCGGTCTATTATCTGAATAGGCCGACTGTCATAGCTGAGGTCTTCACGGACTTGTACCAACTGGGGCTCAATCACCTGGGTGACATCTGGGATATGCTTCTTCAGCATAGAGACATGAAATACATTATGGATAGCTGACATTTCCTGGGGTAGCTCTAGCTCATATGCTACTTTTCTAACTTTTCTAATGATAAAGTATGGCCCCACATATCTGGGACTCAATTTGCCCTTCTTCCCAAAACGCATTACTCCCTTCATGGGAGCTACTCTGAGGAATATTGTATCCCCAACCGAAAACTCTAAGGGTCGGTGCCGTGTATCAGCATAGCTTTTCTGGCGGCTCTGAGCCGTCTCTATCCTCCGGCGGATCTGCTATATAGCTGCAGTGGTATCTGCCACTAGATCTGTCTGAAGTTCTAGTTCTTTCTGTTCACCACTTTCATACCAGCAAATTGGAGATCTACACCTCCGCCCGTAGAGAGCCTCGTAAGGTGCCATACCGATAGTGGCCTGATAGCTATTGTTGTATACAAATTATGCCAAACTCAGATATTTGCACCAACTTCCCTTAAAGTCTAGGGCACATGCTCGGAGCATATCTTCGAGTACCTGATTTACTCACTCCGTCTGACCATCTGTCTGAGGATGGAAAGCTGTGCTAAACTTTAACCTGGTGCCCAATGCTGACTGTACACACTCCCAGAAGTGTGATGTGAATCTACTGTCTCTGTCTGAAATAATGGTCCGTGGGACTCCATGTAGTCTGACGATCTCCTTGAGATACAACTGAGCTAGCTGCTCCATGGAGTAGGATATCCTGATAGCTAAGAAGTGGGCTGACTTAGTCAATCTGTCGACTATTATCCAAATGGCATCAAAACCATTTGTGGTTCTGGGTAGTCCCACTATGAAATCCATGGAAATATCCTCCCACTTCCATTATGGAATCTGAATAGGCTGCAGAACTCCTCCTGGTCTCTGGTGTTCTGCCTTAACCCTCTGACAGGTCAGACAGGTACTGACATATCTAACGATGTCTCTTTTCATCCCAGTGTTAGAATGTATACTAAAAGCCTAACTTTTGGAATAAAATATTTATCTAGAAATAAGAATCACATTGGTCAAATGTCTACATTTGTGATAAATGTAGATGTTCAATTAATTTATATTGTAGATAGCATGGTGTGCGGTGTCACACATAGAAGATCATGTTATCAGTACCTTATAAATTATAAACAGTAGCTCACGACCATGATGGAAAGGAACAAACCATTGGAAGGTCGTAGTGTAATTAGGTGTTAGTTTATCTTAACTATATAATTACACTAGTACACTAAGAGTGTATTGAGTAGGACCATTAGAGGTCGTTTCTTTTATACTGACTTTATAAAGGAACAAAGACCTTAGTTATTATGGAAGTGTGTGCTCTTAATCTTAATATAATAACAAGCACATATATTTGATATTTATTTCTTTAATTTATCAATGGGTGAGATTTAGTTCGATGAATCAATAAGCCCGATAAGTTGGGAAATGATATCACTTATAGTGTGTGTTGTTGATTATAGAAGGAAACTGTGTCCTAGTAATCTAGGTTGAGAATGTCCCCAAGAGGAGCTCATAAGGATTGTCATGTTAAACCCTGCAGGTGGACTTAGTCCGACATGACGATGAAGTTGAGTGGTACTACTCTTGGAGCTAGATATTAATTAAGTGAGTTGTCAGTAACTTACTTAATTAGTGGACATTTGTTATCTTAAACACAGGGAGACTAACACACTCATGATAAGAAGGAGCCCAAAATGTAATTTGGGATTGGTGCGGTAGTTCAATAATAGTTCTCTAGTGGAATGAATTATTATTGATAAAATTAAGTTGTATGTTCGGGGCGAGCACGGGATGCTTAATTTTATCAGGAGACCAAAACAAATTCCTCCTCTCGGTCCCTATCGTAGCCTCTAGTATATAGAGATTTATACCCACCGCATACCCACCTTCTTACCCATCCAATGGGGCCGGCCAAGCTAGCTTGGAACCCAAGCTAGGGCCGGCCAAGACCAAGTGGATGAGCCATGTAGGTGGCCGGCCAAAGCTTGGGTCCCAAGCTTAGGTGGCCGACCACTAGAATATTAAAGAGGATTTTTATTAAAATTATTTCTTATGTGGATATCATGATTTTAAAAGAGAGTTTAAAAATTAAAAATTTCCTTTTATAGCTTTCTACAAAAGATTAAGAGAAGAGATTAATCTCTTTCCTTATTTGTAGTTTAAAATGATGGTTTTAATTTTTTGGTAAAAACTTTCCTTATTTGTAAATCATCTACATGTTTAAAAGAGAGTTTAAAATTTAAAATCTTTCCTTATTTGTTGATTAAAGGAGGATTTTAAATTTTAAGAAAACTTTCCTTTTTAATCATGTTCATGATTTAAAAGAGAGTTTAAAATTAAATATTCTCTTTTATAAGTTTCTACAAAAGATTAAGAAAAGATTTGATATCTTTCCTTATTTGTAGATTAAAAGAGATTTTAATTTATAGAGATAACTTTCTTTTTATCCACATGTTTAAAAGAAAGATTTTAATTTATTAAATTTTCTTTTTATAAACCAATCATGAAGGGATAAAAATTATTGGAGAAATTTTTATAAATTTCCGGAAGCAAATAAGGAAGTTTTAATTGGTGTTTAAAATTTTATTTGCTTGGAGATTTTATTTGTTATGGCCGGCCATTGTAATTTGAAAAGAGAAAATTGTTTTAATTAAATAAATTTTCCTTTTCAATGGCAAAAGAATTAAGGAAGTTTTTATTAAATTTTCCTTATTTGCCAAAACCAAGGATTATAAAAGAGGGGGTAGAGGAGGCTTCAAGGCTAAGGACTCTATTCTATTTTTCTCCCTCTTTTCCTTGGTGTGGTGGCCGTCCCTTCCCTTTCTCTTCTCTCCTCTTGTTGTGGCCGAAATCTATCATCTCTTGGAGCTTGGAGGATGTGGCCGGATCAAGGAAGGAGAAGAAGGAGAGAAAGCATGCATCCCTTGGAGCTTGGTTGGTGGAAAATTCTTCATCCTTTGGAAGTTCTTGTGCTTGGCCGAAACTTGAAGGAAGAAGGAAGAAGGTGCCTAGGTGGTTCTCATCTTGGAAGATCGTTGCCCACACAACGTCCGAGGTTAGAAGAGGAATACGGTAGAAGATCAAGAGGTCTTTCTAAAAAGTATAACTAGTAATTTTTCTTTCCGCATCATAATAGTTATTTTTGGAAATAATACTAAATACAAGAGGCATACGATTCTAGTGTTTCGAATTTGTTTTCGATATAGTGTTCTTTTGTTTTTCTTTTCCTTGTGATTTGATTGTTCTTTTCGGTTGACCTAAAGTTATTTTAGGAAATTAAATATTAGCTTTCCTTAAAAGGTTTTGTCTAGTCGGTGGTGGTTGCTCCCATATCCAAGAAGGCCATGTGCCTCGCCACGTCAGTACTGGGAACCAATTTTGGAAATTAATATTTAATGGAATTAATAACTTAGGTGATTTGGATCAAACGTGTTAAGTTCCGCAGGAGATCCAAGTCAAAACCTAAAAGAACAAATAGATTAAGTTTTGGATCAAACGTGTTAAGTTCCGCAAGCGATCCAAAATTTAATTTAAAAGAACACATGGTAGCTAGGAAAATGTTCAGACCTTTGTACAAAATTTTGTACAGTGGAACCTCTAGGTTTTCCGAGTAGCAACCAACACCCAAGCCACCAAAAACGTTTCTTTAAGTCTTGGTACATCCTGGTGGAACCAGGATGCATCGCATAAGGAGTCTTGTGAGCCTCATCTAGGATCTTCCTACGTAGTTCCTCCTAACCCGGAACACATAGTCTGTCACCGAAATATAGTATCCCACTATCAGCTACTCTGAACTCTCCACTTTCTGATTCTGCTAACCCTTGCTTAATTTTCTGAATTTCAGGGTCCTGTTCCTGAGCTGTCTGGATATCACCAAGTAGGGTAGATGCTAATGTCATAGTAGAGAGCTGTCCAACTATAAGTTCGAGACCAAACTCTGTAATTTCCTTTTGTAGGGGTGGTGACATGGCTGCTAGGGATAGTAAGGTAGCACTGAACTTCCTGCTAAGTGCATCAGCCACCTTATTGGCTTTTCCTGGGTGGTAGAGGATGTCTATGTCATAGTCCTTGACCAGCTCGAGCCATAAGCGCTGTCACATATTCAGATCCTTCTGAGTGAAGAAGTACTTCAAACTTTGATGATTTGTATACACTCTGCACTGAGCTCCATACAAATAGTGTCTCCAAATTTTGAGGGCGAACACAACTGCTGCAAGCTCAAGGTCATGAGTAGGGTAGTTCCTCTCATAGTCCTTGAGTTGTCTGGAGGCATAAGCTATCACCTTACCATTTTGCATCAGTACCGCTCCTAGTCCCAATTTAGAGGCGTCACTGTAAATATCAAAGCTGTCTGTGTTTTCTGGCAGAGTCAGAATGGGAGTACTGGTCAATCTTCTTTTGAGCTCCATGAAGCTGTTCTCGCAATCCTCTATCTACTGAAATTTTTTGTTCTTCTTGGTGAGAGCTGTCAGTGGGGAGGCTATTCTGGAGAAATCCTTTACAAATTTTCTGTAATATCCTGCTAGTCCCAAAAAGCTCTTGATTTCACTGGCGTTCTTAGGTCTTTTCCAGTTACTCACCGCTTCTATCTTACTGGGGTCTACCATGATACCATCCTTGGAGATGATGTGACCCAAAAAGGATACTTGATCGAGCCAGAATTCACATTTCGTGAACTTGGCGTATAGCTGGTTTTGCTGAAGGGTCTGCAGTACTATCTCCAGGTGCTCTGCGTGTTCTTCCTGAGTCCTGGAGTAGATAAGAATGTCGTCGATGAACACGATAACAAACTTATCTAAGTATTCTCTGAATACTCTGTTCATGAGGTCCATGAAAGTAGCTGGAGCATTCGTCATGCCAAAGGGCATGACTACGAACTCTTAATGTCCGTATCTGGTCCTGAAAGCCGTCTTGGATATATCACCTTCTTTAACTTTCACCTGGTGATATCCCGATCTGAGGTCTATTTTAGAGAACACCGCTGCTCCCTTTAGCTGATCGAACAGGTCATCTATCCTGGGAAGAGGATGTTGGTGCAACCTTAGGTCAAGGTTGACCTGGTTGACCCGACTCGAGGTGACTTGACTCGAGTTGTATTTTGATGTTTGACTTGGGAAGATTGTCGGTGCAACCTTAGGTCGAGGTTGACCTAGTTGAGTTGCATGTTGATGTTTGACACTCGTGAGAGAGTTCTATTCTTGATGTTTGACAAGAATAGGTGTTTGGGAGATTGTAGGTGCAACCTTAGGTCAAGGTTGACCTGGTTGACCTGATTCGGGAAAAGTCCAAGCAGGGAGCTTGGCACGCAAAAAGTCCAAGCATGGAGACTTGGCACTGGAAAAGTCCAAGCAGGGAGCTTGGCACGCGAAAAGTCCAAGTATGGAGACTTGGCATTGGAAAAGTCCAAGCAGGGAGCTTGGCACGCGAAAAGTCCAAGTATGGAGACTTGGCACTGGAAAAGTCCAAGTATGGAGACTTGGCACTGGAAAAGTCCAAGTATGGAGACTTGGCACGGAGAAGTCCAAGCAGGGAGCTTGGCACGAGGGAAAGTCCTAAATGGGATGTTAGGCAGTTGGAAAGTCCTGGTGAGTGAACCCAGGCAGTGAGAAAGTCCTAACTGGGATGTTAGGCAGTGTGGAAAGTCGTGGTGGGGGAAACCAGGCGGTGGGAAAGTCCGAACGGGGATGTTGGGCAGGGGGAAGGTCCTAGCTGGGATGTTAGGCAGTTGGAAAGTCCTGGTGAGTGACCAGCAAGGGAAAATCCAGATGGATCGGGGATGATCGGACTTCGGTGTTGAAAAGTCTAAGTGGGTCAAAGGATTGACCGGACACTTAGCGGGAGTGCTAGCAAGTCAAGGGAGTGACCGGATGCTAGGCATGATGTACCAACAGTCAAGGTTGACCGGATGTTGGTGTGGAAGCCTTAGGTTTAGGGTCGAAAAGTTTGGATCGGTGCCGCATCGATCCAATGATATGGCTCATCGATCGGTGCGGTGACCGATCGGTGACGATCGATATGCTTCGATGGTTATCGATCGGTGCGGAGACCGATCGGGAGATCGATGGCGGCGGAGAAAGAAGCCTGATCGGTCCGTAGACCGATCGGAGGTTCTGATCGGTCGTGGACCGATCAGAGGTTTCTGATCGGTCCATGGACCGATCGGGGAACCTAGCGCAGCTTCTGATTGGTCGCGGACCGATCAGATGTTACTGATCGGTCCCGGACCGATCAGATGTCGCTCGTCGCAAGTGCTTCAGCTTCCTGATCGGTCTTAAGGCCGCAGTAAAATCTCAGGATACTTCTTCTTCCTTCTGAAGCTTCTGCTTCCTCTGGTGCTCCGAGCTTTGCTGAGCTCAACCGCTGCTGAAGCTTCGCGTGAGCTTCCCCGACAGTTTTCTCGACTGGCTTGCTGTTGCATCTGTCCGTGGAGTTGCTACTTCATCCGGGACCTCAGTCGACGAAGAGGCAAGCTTGTTTGTTTTACATTCATTTTGTTCTTGCTATTCTCTTGTACTCTTAGCTTGCTGTTGCAAGTGATTGTGGCGAGGTTTCTCCACCCACAAGGAGTTGATATTAGCCGATTCTCCGGGGACTCATCCACCGACGGATTGATAGGGCTCGTCCACCTTACGGACACGCCGAGGAGTAGGAGTATCATCTCCGAACCTCGTACATCGCTGTGTTAAGGTTTGATTTTCTTCTCTTTCGTTTCTTTGTTGTATTTTCCGCTGCGCTAACCTAATCGTAAGAAGAAACGCGATCGATTTGGGGCGGCTATTCACACCCCCCTCTCTAGCCGAGTACGAAGGATCCCAACAGAGGATACCTGTTCTTAATCGTAACCTGGTTTAGTGCCCGGTAGTCTATACACAGGCGCATGATCCCGCCCTTCTTCTTCACGAACAATACAGGCGCTCCCCATGGTGAGTGACTAGAGCGTATGAAGCCCTTGTCAAGTAGCTCCTGAAGTTCCTTCAGTTCTGCTGGAGCTATGCGGTAGGGTGCTTTGGAGATGAGATTTGTACCGGGGATAAGTTCTATCTCAAATTCGATCTCCCTGTCTGGTGCTAGGCCTGGTAACTCCTCAGGGAAGACTGCTGGGTAGTCACATACAACTCGGACCTCTTCTAGCTTTTGGTCCTTGTCCAAACTAGTATTGACTACATGCGCTAAGAACCTCGTACATCCTGAATCCAATAGTTTCTGTATTTTCAAAGCTAAGAGAAACTTCTTAGCCTTTCTCTTTGGTTCTCCAACATACCCAAACTGCACTCCTGCTTCGGGTTGGAATATAACCCTCTGTTTACGACACTCTATGAAGGCACCGTACTTGATCAGAAAGTCCATTCCCAAGATGACATCGTAGTCCGCCATATCTAGCACTATCAGATCACCAAAAAGCTCTCTGTCTGCTATAATGACTGGCACTGCTCAAAGCCAGTGCGTGGATGCCATGATTTCTCCTGAAGGTAGTGTTATCAGAAATTGACCACTAGGTGCTTCTAGAGGTATTGCTAGCTTATCGGCGAATGTCCTGGATATATAAGAATGGGTTGCCCCAGTATCGAATAATACAGTTGTACTTTGCTGTAAAATACTGATCTAACCTGTAACAACTGTCGAGGCATTCTCTACGTCCTCTCTGGTGAGTGAGTAGATCCTAGCGTTTGTTGTGGTTGCGGGGGCTTCTAATCTGCCCTGACTGATGTGTGGACCATCTAAAGCAGTCTGTATCTGATGTAACTGCGCTGGGTTACCTCCGTACTAGATCGGCTGTGGTGGAGGGAGACTGGTCTTGTTTGGGCATTGCTTAGTCATATGCCCTTCTTGACCACATTCAAAGCATCCTCGTGTGCCCTTGCGACAAACTCCAGGGTGGAATTTCCCACAAGTAGAGCACTTGGGGTAGCTAGGTTGTTTACTAGCTGGTCCTCCTTTTGGGTAACTCCCTGGTTTACGTTTGTTACTGGAGTTCCCTTTCCAGTTAGAGCTGTGGCCCTAGTGTTTCTGAGTACCTGAGCCTCCTTGGCCCTTAGACTCTGAGAGGGCTTGCTTCTGCTGTTTGATGTTGTTCTGGTAATGTTCGGTGGTCAAAGCACTACTTATCAGTTCTTTTGTGGTTTGCGGCCTATGAACGCCGCTGGCCACATTTATTGTTATTTCCAGCCTTAACATTTTAAGCATCAACCGGACCCGTTCTCTTTCAGTGCTGACTAATTCAGGGCATAGACGAGCCAGTCTGTTGAATTTCTTCACGGCCTACTCAACTGATAGGTTGCCCTGACGAAATTCAGTGAACTCGTCATAGTGGCGGTTCGTGACCCGCATGTGAAAGAATTCCTCAAAGAACTCTCTCCTGAAGTCGGCCCATGTCATCTGGTTCACTGGGCGCTTAGCTTTAATTCTCTCCCACCACATACATGCATCTCCTGTCAGGCAGAAGGAGGCGCATTTCACCTTTTCATACTCTGGCCAGTCCAAAAGCTCCATCGTACTCTCCAGTGTTTTGAACCAGGCTTGAGCATCCCATGGTTCACTGGTGTCTGAGAAATTCTCTGGCTTGATTTTCTGTCACTGATCAGATAGGCTTCTCTCCTTGCCCCTGCTGCTGGGGCTACTGGTGCTGTAGGTTGGACTGGTGGAACCTCTATCACCACTGGGGTTGCTAAGTTAGGCTCTGGGATGACAGTGGGAGTGTTCTGCTGATTAGCCCTTAGGGTGGCTATCTCCTGTTGCTGTTCAGGTAGTTGTTTCTGTAACTGTGCCATTACTGCTGCAAGGTCTGGGGGAGACACTGAACTGCCTGCCTCATGCTGGGGCTCAGTAGCTGGTGTCTTTCTAGCTGGGCGTCCTCGTACCATTTTCTAAAGGAATAGAGGACATGCATAACTAATACAATCATGTTTACATAACTACTATTATCTGGTTAGATGCTCTCATATATAAACTAAACATGCTTTAGTTATCTATAAACATGAAATCAAGAAACATAATTAAAGTGAGGGATATTCTTACTTGGAAGCTGCAGGTTCAATGCTGATGTGTGTGTGAGGAAGTATGAAACTTTGCTCTGATACCATTCTGTAACGATCCGCCTCCTACTGACTAGGCTGTAAGGCCGGGGGTTACATTATGCTAACTATTCTGATGCGGAAAGAGAAATGACTGTACTAATTAAAAGTCCCTACTATTTATTAGGAACACTGGAGATTATTCTTAGAGTACACTTCTGAAGTGGTACACATGCTAAAGAAGGGAGACTAACTTTCTTCTTGATCAAAAAGCTGAACTTAGGCATTTTTAGTTGAATTCAGACATTCCAATCGATCGGCTGATCGATTGGAGCTGTTTGATCGATCCACTGATCGATTCAACAGGCTACTGTGCACAGGATTAATTTTGGATCGATCGGCTGATTGATCCAGCTCGGCCAATCGATCCGATGATCGATTCAGAGGCTCTTTGTTTGTGGGAATTAAATTCCCGATCGATCGGCTGATCGATCCATGGTCGAACGATTAGCTGATCGACTCATCAGCTCTCTGTACGTGACAGCTCGCGCTTCAATCGATCGGCTGATCGATCGAGGATTCCTCAATCGATCAGCTGATCGATTCAATAGCATTCTGTGCACGGGGAGTTTCTCCCAATCGATCGGCTGATCGATTGAGGATTCCTCAATCGATCGGCTGATCGATTGGGGTTCTGATTTCAGCAGAAACCCACCCGAACTCATTCAGAACCTTCAGAAATCACTAAACTATGAAGCAATACTACTAGACATGACTTTAGACATATTTTACTATTTATCAACAAGATAACTAACAGCCTACGCATGACATAATTCATAGAATCACAATTCATGATACTTAACATCCTAAGAGTGAAGAAAGTATCTAAAAACAGAAATACAAAGTCTTTTAATGGGCTACTCCCCAAGGGTCTTTATTCCAGGTTCCTTGCACACACACACCTTCATCGCATTGCCTCCAGCCTCCGCTATTCCATCTTTCCTTTACCTTTATCTGCAGTATAAGGAAAATGCAACTGTAAGCTTGGGAGCTTAGTAATAAATCATCTACCTCACAAAAACATGCATTTACAGAAATCATGCTTTTTAAAAGATGCTATGCTGATATGCAAGCAGAGAATCATACTAGAAATGCTAGAACATGACACATGAGCATGTAAATCATGACAATCAAGAACTAAACATAAAGTTGTCTGCTATATCAATAGAAAACTGAACTGAAGCTAAGTTGAATTCACTCATCTGTTTTGTGAAGTTTGAAAAATATTTATATACATAGATAAAAATACTAAACATGCTGCTGATGGGCCCGGCAACTGTACTTGCTGTGCGCGCATCCCTAACTAGGCCCGAGGTAGCAAGTCCCGAATCTAGTAGGGTTACTTGGTTATCTAAACCTAGGGACGACTATGGGAGCCCAACCCAAGGACAACTGAAGTCCAGTACAGTGCCACTGAAAAGTAAAATACTGATTTTATAAACTGATTTATCTTACCTTGCTTTTACTAGGTTATCTGAACCTAGAGCTAGATTATCTGAACCTAGAGGTGATTATGGGAGCCCACCCATTGGACCGTAGTCCTATATCACTGAAGCAAGGCTATATTTGCTAATTAAAAATGCATCTAGGGTATTTAACTGAGCTATTAAAATACTTACGGTTGCATTTAAGGGGGCGTTTGGTTCTTTCCTAGGAATATGAATCGGAATGGGAATCATTGTAGTGTGGAATGTGAATGGGTATGAGCATGAATATCACTCTTAAAAGTAATGTTTGGTTAGTTGCATATTTTCTATCGGAATAAATCAAAATTTCCTTTTTTACCCTTAAAGAAAAATAAGAGAAAAAATTATATGAGAGAGAAAGATGAATGAGAGAGAAAAATATGAAAGAGAATGATGAGAGAGAAAGTATGATGAGAAAGAATAAAGAGAGAGAAAGTGTGATGAGAGAAAATGAGAAAAGAGAGTGTGATAGAAGAGAGCATGATGAGAGAAGATGAGAGAGAAAATATAATGTGAGAGAAAGTATGATGGGAGAGGATGAAGAGAGAGAAAATATAATGAGAAAAAATGAGGAGAGAGCGTGATGAGAGAGATTGAGGAGAGAGAAAGTATGGTGAGAGAGAAAGTATGATGAGAGAGAAAGTATGATGAGAGAAAAAGAGAACAATGAGTGTGATGGGAGAAATTGAGGAAAGAGAATGTATGATGAGAGAGAAAGTATGATGAGAGAGAAAATGTGTTGAGGAAAAAAAAAGAGGGAGTGTGACAAGAGAGATTGAGGAGAGAGAAAGTGTAATGAGAGCAAAAGTGTGATGAGAAAAAAAAGAGAAAAGAGAGTGTGATGGTAGAGATTGAGGAGAGAGAAAATATGATGAGAGAGAAAGTATGATGAGAAAAAAAGAAGAGAGTGCGATGGAAGAGATTGAGGAGAGAGAAAGTATGATGAGAGAGAAAGTATGATGAGAAAAAAAGAGAAAAGATAGTGTGATAGGAGAGATTAAGGAGAGAGAAAGTGTGTGATAAAATGATGAGAGAGAAAATATGATGAGAGAGAACAAGGAGAGAGAAGTGATATGAAAGAAAAAATAAATAAATATATTTTGATATTTGATATTAAGAGAGAAAATTTAAGTTTTAGATCAAGGGTATTTATGGAAAAGAGAATATTTTGATTGATGAAAATAGGGTAATGACTCATTGAAGGGGAGGTACATGAGAATGAGTTATTACCCAATTTCAAGGATTCATTCCCTTATTTGTGTTCCTATTCCTATAATCCAAACATTAACAATGACAATCAATGATTCCATTCTCATTCCTTACTCTTATTCCCCTAAACCAAATGTCCCCTAACTATTCTAGGCATTTTATCGAGCACTTGGTGTGCTCTAATTCTGCATGTGTCTAAACTGAGAACATAAATGCGAACTAAGGGCATAAAAACATACAAATAGCTACTTATACTGCAGGTGAGGGGTTACTTACATCCTGCGCTAGATATTCTTACAATCCGTTCGCTAGATTTCCGGAGACGATGATCGTTTCGGCGATCCTTTTGCGTCTACGCTTCCTTCTCGTGGAGGGGAGCGTCCTCGTGCCGGAATTGTCGCCGGAAGGTGCTCCTACGACCCTAGGGTGGAACCCTAGGTCTCCTTGGGTTGGTGCACCGAGAGGTGAGGAAGAGGGAGAGGTGGCGTCGGGTGAGGGTGAGGGAAAAGAGAGTTGTCGTTTGGGAAATAATAACTCCTCTCTTAATTCCCTATTTATATTAAGTGCTTAACACCATCCAACTAAATCTTAAATAGAATTGTTCTCCTCTTCTTTCAGCACACCCTTGCTGGCGCCCCTTGGTTACTAGAGTCATCTATAAGGCGTAGAGTCCAATAGGTCTCGGGTTCGATTCCCGCTTAGGCTATTTTACGTTTTTATTTAATTTTGCTACTTCGGCTATTCTAAAAATTCCAAAAAAATATTCTAAAATTCCAGAAAAATCATAGAATATTTCTAAAATTACTTTGAGAATTTTTAGGCGTTACAGTATTTGAAGGTGCCTTTAAGCTTGATGGAAGGTGTCTTCATACTGTTCATAGAAGGCGACTTCCATGACTTTGGAAGGCACCTTCTATAGGATGAAATTTGGACTTTGTCATGGATAAGTGCCGAGTTGTTCGGGATCGAGTTTTTCAGGTTGGAGGTGTCTTCAATGACTATAGAAGGTGCCTTCCATGCTCTTTATAAGCCTGCTCACTCAAAGCTTCAATATAGAACACACAAACGAGCTACTACGCATTCGATTGAGTTTTCGACTGCTTCTACTTCCTGTTGTTACTCTAGAAAGTCTGTCTACCTTCAAGCTAAGCTTCCGGGACGTCCGAATCATCTCCAAAAGATCGACAGCAACACACCGAGCTCTCCATTTTTTTGTAACCTTTTTAATTAGTGTTGCATTCTTAATTCTACTGTTTTAAAAGGAAAGTATAAGTTGTTACACTATCCCTATTTTTGTACTCAATTCCCTCTTCCAAAGGTACCGGAAGAGGCCTTTAGTGGAACCTATCGATAGGTCCGCGAGACCTAGGTCTTGGAGTAGGAGTCGTAGAAGGCTTTGAACCAAGTAAACCGCTTGTGTTCTCTCTATTTCATTTTTGTTCGTCTATTTTTTTTTCCCGCTGTGCATACTCATGATTTTAAAACCAAGAAAATAAATTTTTTAAAAAACATGTGATTCACCCCCTCTCACGTGTGTCTCGATCCAGCAAGTGGTATCAGAGTAAGTTTTGCTCTGATTTGGTGCAACCACCAATCAAGCTGGGGGAATTATTTTCAGATTTCTTTGTTTTTTGCATTCTATTTGAATTGGTAAAACTTTACCTATTTAGATAATTTTTGTTCAGTTTTAACTTGAGATTAGTGCAACACCTCTCAAATTCTTCTATATATATATATATATATATATATATATATATATCTCAAACTCTGTTAATATAAGACCAAGTCTTGGTACCTTCTTTAGTTTATCTTTTCAACACTCAAATGCACAACTTGAAGGGTACAGCATCATACGCCCCCCACTCTTCAACGGAGATGACTTCCCATACTGGAAGAAGCGGATGGAGGTGTACCTTAAAACTGACCATGACCAATAGTTTAGCATCACCAAAGGATACAAGGCGCCCGTCGACAACGCCAGAATTCCAATGGACCCAGAGAATTGGAATCCGAAAATGAAGAAAAAGGCTCAGATTGATTTCAAAGCCCTCGACACAATCCACTGCGGGTTAACCAAGGAGGAGCTGAACCGCATCACTTGGTTCGGAGCCTTGGGTGACTCCTACTCCAAGGCCCACGCTCGTTGAGTGTTTACTTTGAGCAATCACTATAAGCTCAGAAAAAGTATAATTAAGTATTATAATTAAATGCACTAGAAATTTATACCGACAATAAGAAATCATAAAACTGAAGCTTCAGGTCGTCGGAATAGTGTTATAGCTTTCTCGGATCGTCTCGTTAGCAGTGCGTTGAAGAAGGATGGCTCAGAAGTAATTGATGCAAGCTGCTGGTTGAGACTGCCTTATAAAGGTTGTTGAGGGTGCCTCCATTATCGTTGGATCCTCTACGTGGATGAGAGCTGAAGTGGTCTACGCCTATCCACCTGAAGGCGCCTCCAACATCCTGGAGGGCGCCTTCAGGGCTGTCCGAGGCACCTCCAGCTCCTTTGGAGGGCACCTCCACCTCTGCTGTGCGCGCTCCTTCTGCCTTGCACCTGAGGCGCCTCCAAGCTCCATGAAGGGCGCCTCGGGTACTGTTCATCCGAGTCAAAGCTTGCTCCTTTGTCCCTGCAAGATATGTTAGTCCCAAAAATACCCTGCAACACAAAATTAGCACATAATAATGAATATAAAAGTCTAACTTTCACCGGACTGTCCAGTTCTGACTTCGAATTTTCGACTGAAACCCCTAGGTCGAACCGATACCTACTGTTCCCTTAGTGGGGAACGCGCCCTCATCTACTCCACTTAGGAGAGTATACCTGTTGCCATTTCGATCCTCCAGATCGATTGGGCTTTTGCTCAGCACTCAAGTTTTCAGGTCTTTCTGTTGGATGTCCTCTCCACGACCCGCCCAGACTTTCACCTGGTTCGCGACACCAGGACTTTTCACCTAGAGTATCCAGCTTTAGGACTTTTGCTCGAAGACCTCGACCCGCCAAGACTTTCCGCCTAGGGTTACCACCCCCTAGGGTTTTCCCTTTGCCTAACCGCAGCTAGGACTTTTCCTTACTTAGGGTTACCGCCCCTAGGACCTAGGGTTACCACCCCTAGGGTTTTCTGCCTGCCTAACCGCAACTAGGAATTTTGTCTAAGTACACTTAGGACTTTTCTGCAAACTCATTCACACATGTTAAATAATAAGACAACTTAACTTTGAACCCTTTGACATAATCAAAACACAGGTTCGATCGTCGAATGCTTCCCGCACCAACAATCTCCCCCTTTTTGATCATGACAACACAGTTCAAAGTTAAGTAAAAATATAACAAACAATAAATAAAGAAATTTTAAACGTGAGCATGAATGTAATGAAGCTTATGCTATGCTCCCCTTTCATTTTGTTTAAATTCTTAATTTGCTTAACTTTTGCTTAACTTTGACTTTTCTCTCCCCCTTTGACATAAATAAAAAAAAAGGTAGAGAGAAAAAAATAGAAAAATATTCTATGTAATTCTAAGCTCCCCCTGAAGAGTGGCACTTAACTAAATTTAGCTTTGAAAATACTTAGCTAATTTAGAAATGCTTTGAAAAATATTTAATTTTTCCAACAAAAACTTAGATAAACTCAATTTTCAGCTTTAAAATGGTTGTGTTGATGAAACACCTTGCTAAATAGCTAAGTTTAGAAAACATTTAAATTAAATTTAATGTTTAGTTTTGAAAATTACTTAGTTAAAAACTTAGCTGAAAGGGAGTTTAATAAACACTTAGGTTTGAAAAAAAACTTAGTTAAATTTTTTCTTTGAAAACACTTTTATCAAAGTCTTAGCTAAACTTTTGAAGATAATTGTTTTGTCAAGTATTTAGCCTTAAAAAGACTTTCTTAAAAAGACTTTGAGAATTTTAATACTTAGCTTCAATAGTAAAGGTTTTGAAGAAGGACTTACTTAAAAGTACTCAACTTAAAACAGATTTTGATAAAAACATTAGCTTAAAAAATATTTTGATAGAATCTTAGATTTAAAGTTAAAAACTTAACTTAAAAAAATATTTTATTGTAAAAATGCTTAGCTAAGTAAGTGATTTGAAAAATACTTGAGCAAATATTTAGTTTTTGTAGATAATTTATTTTTCATTTTTTAGAAATAAATTAAAATTTTGTTTTTTTTTTAAAAACTTAGCTCGACTCCCTTCACTCCCCCTTGATTAATGCCTTAACAATTTTGAGGATTCTAGAATCCAAGCATGTAATTTAAAAATAGTTATTTTATATTTTTCTAATTTTCTATCTCACCCATTCTATGTTATCAAGTATGTTCAGCTTATGAGTGAGTGTGAGACGGAGTTAATTTTATTTTAATTTTATCAATATTTAAGAAAAATATTGAGATTTAAAATATGAGTTTAAATTTTCAATGAGTTTGAATATTTTAAAAAAAATGAGTAAACATTTAAATTTTTGAAGATTTTGAAAATATATTAAAAAAAGTTTGAAATGATAATCTTAAGCATGAGTTGAAAATTAATTACTATTTTTGAAAGTCTAAGAGTTAATAATTTTTTTAAAAAATTAATTATAAGATTTTTGAACTTTTACTATGATTGAGATTTTAAATTAATTAAAGATAATTAACTTTTTGAAATTAATTATGATAATTATAGTGATGTGAAAGTAATGATCATTTTAAAAAATAATTTGAAAATATTTTAGAATTAAGTAAGATTTTAAATTTAATTATGATTTTAAAATTAATTATAAAAATTAAGTAAGATTTCAAAATTAATTATGATTTTAAAATTAATTATAAAAATTAAGTAAGATTTTGAAATTAATTATGATTTTTAAAATAATTATAAAAATTAAGTAAGATTTCGAAATTAATTATAATTTATAAAATAATTATGAAATTAATTATGATTTTTAAAATATTTATAATTTAGAAATTAATATTAAAATTAATTAAGTTAAATTTATTAAATTGAATTAAGGTTGATTAGGTTAAATGAATTTGACTAAGTTCATACTAGGTCCATCTCACTCGATTTTAAGTTGTCAATCAGGGAACCTTGTATGTTGTTGTGAGATGGTTAACTTTAATTTAGATTATGTCTAAAGATTAATTTACATTTGATTTAGACTTAGGTTTTCCAATTAGTCAATTAAATACACATTTTAAAGATTGGCTTCCAGGCTATGGTGAGGCACTAGGCCTTCTTGGGTATGAGATCATCCACCACTTCTAAACAAAACCTTTCAAAGAAATTGCATATTTAATTTTCTTTTTGAAACTCCTAGGACTAACCAATCAAGTGTAAATTACGTCTGAGTCCTTAATCTAGCCTAATGTAAGCATATAATAAAAGCAGGAAAAATAAAGTAATCATCAAACAATTCTTATTTATTTATAAAGATAGTTTTTCTATTGGTTCCCCCTGGATCATAGCCTCGATATGGTCTATCAAAGTAATGTATCTGATCCTTGGGGACCCAATAATGACCTAGTCCAATGTGATTGACTAAGTTAGACTTAGACACTCATGCTTGGACTACCATTCTATTTGGTCTGTTAATAAGTGATAGATATGAACGATATTTCCTTTAGTCTTAAATCCTAGTCCGGATCTATTGTATATGGCCTTCTATTTTCCAAGAATCAAATCAAGATTCTTGGAACCCAGTGTAAACCATTCCAATGTGATCTTCAAATCCTTGACTTGAGTTTTCATGCTGGAATTCTCTTCCTCAAGCTTTTGAACTTGAGTTGAGGTTTCAGTCTGAATAAGGTCAGTCAAGGATTCAGAGTTAGTCACTTCTTTAAGGGATGTTACTTCCTTTAGAAGTGATTTGATCTGAATGTTAGACTTAAGTAATTTATGCATAAGGTAATTAACTAAGTTATACAACCGAGAAATACTTACAGTGAGGTTCGACCATTCGGAAACGGATCCATGGCTTCTCTCGAACTCAACTTCTGATTCATCCTCGCTTTCGGATTCGTTGACTTGGTCCTAGGTCGTCAATGTAAGGTAGCTCGTCTGTTCGAGCTCTTCATCGGACTCTTCTAATGAGGACTCGTCCCAGGTTGCTTTTATAGCTTTCTTCTTTCTTTGCTTCTTAGCATCTTTTTGATTCGGACAGTTAGCTTTGATATGTCCTTTTTGGATGCAGCCGTAGCAGGTAACTTCGAACTTCATCTTGGGACTTGGTTGAACCTCCTTGGACTGGATTACCTTCTTGGCGTTCTTCTTATTGAAACTCTTCTTTTTTTTGTAGAGCTTTCTTACCAGGTTGACAAGTTCGGCTGTGATCTCCTCATCGTCATTGCCTGAGTCTGGTTCTTATTCTGACTCAGGTTCTGTCCTGCGTCTTGCTTTTGGTTCGCGGGTTCTACTTGTACCTGCAATTAAAGCAATACCTCTCTCGGCCGATCGAGCATTAATTTGTTCATGCAGTTCAAATTTAGCAAACAATTCATCTAATATAATTGAAGAGAGATCCTTTGATACCTTGTAAGCATCTACCACTGATGCCCACAAGGTATTCCTTGGGAAAGCATTAAGTGAATACCTGATTATGTCTCTATTTTCTACCTTTTGTCCAATTGTGTGGAGACTGTTGAGGAGGTCTTGGATGCGTGCATGCAGTTGGCTCACCATTTCACCTTCCTATAATTTTATATTATATAATTTATTAAGAATGAGATCCCTATTACTTACCTTCATATCTGATGTACCCTCGTGTAGCTCAATTAATTTTTTGCCACAATTCTTTGGCGATCGAGAAGGGGTCGACGCGGTTCAGCTCCTCCTTGGTTAGGTCGCACTGAAGTGTACAAGTTGCTTTAGTGTTTGCTTCTACCTTCTTTATCAGAGATGCATCCCAGTTCTCGCACGATATCAGCTTGTCGTCGCCATCAATTGGGAGTTTAAGACCAGTCTTGACGATCATCCATGCTTTAAAATGAGTCTGAAGATACGACTCTATTCGGCCCTTCCAGTATCCGAAGTCTTCTCCGGTGAAGAGCGGAGGTCGGGTTGTACTGTAGCCTTCTTGAAGAGCCATAGAACTTGCACAAGGAAAACAAAAAGAAACTTGTCCTAGGACTTGGTCCTAGATTAGTAGTGCGGGTTAAAAGAAAACTAGCACACAATCTCGAGTGGTGTTGCACCGACTTTGAATAAAAATTGATTACGAAAACAAATCAAAGGGTGGCAAAAATACCGATTTCGATCGACTTCGAAAAACTAAGAATCACCATGAAAAAAAATGTGCTTGACTGGTGGTTACACTAAATCAAAGCGACCCCGCTCTAATACCAATTGTTGGATCGAAACGCGCTAGAGGGGGTTGAATAACACTCGTAGCTTTCACTTTTTGTATTCAGAAAACTTACGAGTAAAATCAGCAGAATAATAAATAACTCAACACAGAAGGACTCAAGTATTTTTACTTGGTTCGGAGCCTTGGGCGACTCCTACTCCAAGGCCCACGCTCGTTGAGCGTTTACTTTGGGCAATCACTATAAGCTCGAAAAAATACAATTAAGTATTACAATTAAATGCACTAGAACTTTATACCGACAATGAGAAATCGTAAAATTGAAGCTTCAGGTCGTTGGAATATCGTTACAACTTTCCCGGATCGTCTCGTTAGCAGTGCGCTGAAGAAGGATGGCTTAGAAGTGATTGATACAAGCTGTTGGTCGAGACTACCTTATAAAGGCTGTTGAGGGCGCCTTCAAGCCCCTTGAGGGGACCTCCATTACCGTCGGATCCGCTACGTGGATGAGAACCGAAGTGGTCTACGCCTATCCACCTGAAGGCACCTCCAACCTCCTGGAGGGCACCTTCAGGGCTCTCTGAGGCGCCTTCAGCTCCTTTGGAGGGTGCCTCCAGCTCTGCTGCGCACTCCTTCTGCCTTGCACCCGAGGCACCTCCAAGCTCCATGGAGGGCGCCTCGAGTACTGTTCATCCGAGGCAAAGCTTGCTCCTTTGTCCCTGCAAGATATGTCAGTCCCAAAAATACCCTGCAACACAAAGTTAGCACATAATAATGAATATAAAAGTCTGACTTTCACCGGACTTTTCGGTTCTGACTTCGAATTTTCGACCGGAAACCCTAGGTCAAATCGACACCTACTGTTCCCTCAGTGGGGAACGTGCCCTCACCTACTCCACTCAGGAGAGTATACCTATTGCCAGTTGGATCCTCCAGATCGACTGGGATTTTGCTCAACACCCAAGTCTTCAGGTCTTTCTGCTGGACGTCCGCTCCACGACCCGCCCAGACTTTCACCTGGTTCGCGACACCAGGACTTTTTGCCTATAGTATCCGACTCTAGGAATTTTGCTCGAAGACCTCGACCCGCCAAGACTTTCCGCCTAGGGTTACCACCCCCTAGGGTTTTCCCTTTGCTTAATTGCAGCTAGGACTTTTCCTTACCTAGGGTTACCACCCCCTAGGGTTTTCTGTCTGCTTAATCGCAACTAGGACTTTTGCCTAAGTATACTTAGGACTTTCCTGCAAACTCATTCACATATGTTAGATAACAAGACAACTTAACTTTGAACCCTTTGACATAATCAAAACACAGGTTCGATCGTCGGATGCTTCCCACACCAACATTGACTACCTGCATTTTGTCGATTACATCTTGCAATGTTGCGATGATGCGGTCATCTCATTCATTTTTATGTATGCATTATGCTAGCGCCTTGACATTGATATTGTATTAGACATATTTCACAATGTCATTCATGCATCTAGTCTCGTCACTAGGCGTCAGGTTCATATGCCGTATTATCACATCTTAACATACATATTTTCAACCATAGGAGTAGATATGACACAGGGTATATCTAGTTCCCTTAGTGCATATGACGAGATTGGTCAGCATCTGCTAGCTTTAGTGCATATAGACATCACTACTCAGGGGGTTCTAGCTTGGAAAGCTGGGCCGCAACCAACCATACCAGTCGAGGCCGAGGATGATTTTCCAGCCGAGGGAGAGGAGTTGCCAACGTTTACGATTGAGGAGCTCCAGGGATATCCTCTGACTCTGACCCATCCCTTGACATACTATTATGCATTTTATATTTTACTTACTATCTACAGTCTATTTTTTCCCTTCAGTCTATTTGTTAAACTAGGAATTTGTTTAATAGATTAGGACCACTATTTTTAAAATTATTTTTCAAATAGTTTGCATATTCTAGGGTAAAATTGTTTTTCTTACATTAAAATTTCCTTATTTTAGAATTTTCAAAATTAATTTTATCCTTAGTATAGATCAAATCCATAGAAAGCATGTTCCTATAGATTTAGGACTTGAGCATCTCACCAATACATTAGGGCTATCTTATTTGTGTATTGCCAAACTTAGAAAGAGGTGAGATGCATAGGCAGATTGCCTGGACTTAAGATGCTTATATCAGTGCATTAACATAAGTCTAGGCATTAAAAATCAAATTTATAGTGATCAGGTTAAGTAATCCAGTTACTCAAACACTAATTAAATAAAAAGACTTAACCTAACTAACCAAGTGAATACTGCTATCTTCTGATAGTTAGTTAGTAACTAACAGTTAGATAGTTAAGGATAATTTTTAGATAATCAGATTATTTTTTAATATCAAGTTCAGGGGAAGAATATTTAAAAATGACTTTCAAAATAATTTTTAAACATACTTTGAATAGATTTTTTTTAAAATCTTTTTCAAAATGCTTTATTTGAAAATCATTCTTAACACATTTTGAAAAATCATATGTTTTGAAAAATTCTAATCATATGTTTTAAAATTTGTTTTAGAAAACTGACCGCTTCAATTTTTGTAAACTGCTTTTAAAAGTTTCATTTTTTTGTTTGAAATTTTCATTCCTTAAAAGTATTCCTTGAAAATTTTTGAAAAAGTTTCATTTTTGCAAACCCTAGTCGTTTGAAAATTTCATTCTTTAAAAGTATTCCTTGAAATTTTTTGAAAAAGTTTCATTCTTACAAAACTTATTTTAAAATTTCCTTAAAACTTTTCATGTTTAAAGCATTTTCAAAATATTTTCTAAAACTTTCTTGTCCAAAGTATTTTGAAAAGCTAGTGCACGTTGAATAATATTTAAATGTTTCTTAACAACTATTCTATGTAAAAATTTAAAATTCTTTAAACTCCCATGATAGCTTTGAAATTTTTATTATTTCTAAAATTTTACTACTTTTTCAATCAGGTTGAACAAGTTTTAACAAGTTTTTTTTGCATTGTCTTATTTACTCTTATTTTTTGATGAATCTCAAAGGGGAGAGAGGGCTAGGGATTAAGTTAGCAAACTAAAGAAAAATTAGAATAATTTAAACTCTACAAATGATCAAGATAATAAAACTAATTTACTCATATTTTATTTTATACTTATTTTGCATATTTTTTCCTAACTTAACCGAGGTTGTCATTGCATCAAAAAGGGAGAAATTATTGGTGCAGTTTGCACTAACGGTCTAATTCAGGTTTTGATTGACAAGTTAAGTTAAGTATTGTTCTAATTTAACCATCTTACCAAGTGTGCAGGTGATTAACTAGATAGGTCAACGGGTCGACCGAATATCTTGTACGAAGTCCAGATAGGTCAACGGGCTGATCGGATATCTGGCAAGATGTTCATCTAGGTCAACGAGCTAACCGGATAGCTGCTGCGAAGTTCAGCTAGGTTGACGGGCCGACTGGATAGCTGGTGCGAAATCTAGATAGGTCGACGTGCTAACCGGATATCTGGAAAGGAAGTCTAGTTGGGTCTGTGGATCGGACAACTGGAAAGTTGGTAAGTTAAGGTAAGTCACTAGAGGAGAGTAACCTTGTAAGGACGCGTCCCAGTTGAGGGACAATAGGCGTCGGTCCAGGTTAGGTCTATTTCAGATCCCTAATCTGAGACCTTGACTAGTTCCGGTCCTGGGAGGATAGGAACTAATTCATACAGCTCATTATTATTGTACTAACATTTATCTTGCAGGTTATTATTTTATTATTGGATTAATGTGGTTTACAGGACAAAGGAGTAAGATTGCCTTCGAATGAACAGTGTCCAAAGGCGCCTTCAAGCTTGATGGAAGACGCCTTCATACTATTCATAGAAGGCGACTTCCAAAGCAATAGAAGGCACCTTCCGCAAGATGAAATTTGGACTTTGTAGTGGATAAGTGTCAGGCTGTTCAAGATCGAGTTTTTCAGGTTGGAGGTGCCTTCCATGCTCTTTATAAGCTTGCTCACTTAAAGCTTCAATATAGAACACACATACGAGCTACTATGCATTCGATTGAGCTTCCAACTACTTCTGCTTCCTACTATTACTCTAGAAAGTCTGTCTGCCTTCGAGCTATGCTTCCGAGACGTCCGAATCATCTCTGGCAGACCGACAGCAACACACGAAGCTCTCCATTTTGTTGGTAACTTTTTTAATTAATGTTGCATTCTTAATTCTACTGCTTTAAAAGGGAAGTGTATGTTGTTACATTGTCCCGATTTTTGTACTCGATTCCCTCTTCTGGAGGTACTAGAAGAGGCCTTTAGTGGATTACCCATCGATAAGTCTACGAGACCTAGGCCTTGGAGTAGGAGCCGTCGAAGGCTCCGAATCATATAAACCGCTTGTGTTCTCTCTGTTTCATTTTTGTTTGTCTATTTTCATTTTCCGCTGCGCGTACTCATGATTTTAAAACCAAGAAAATAAGTTTTTTTTTAAAAAAAACACATGATTCATCCCCCCCTCTCTCACGTGTGTCTCGATCCAACAATTGCATTGGTACTTCCTTGTGTTTTGGGTGTCAGATTCGGAAGGTGCTCGATCTCATCATCGATAGATTGAATATTGGGGTCCTCCTCCCGCGGATTCATTATTTCCTTTCCCTTCCGTGCTCGAGATGTTGCACCTTCACGGCCTCCTTCCATTTTAATTGAAAATTGGAAATGAAAACGTATAAAGAATACGAAATTGAGATTAAGAGTAGAGAAGATGTGTGTGAAAATGATGAAATGAGCTCTCTATTTATAGAGTTTGGATAGTAACGGACACAAATAATAGCCATTGATAAAAAAATGGTCAAATGATCCTAACCGTTGAAAAAAATACCCAACCCCCCCCCCCCAACGGCTAGGAACCGCCAGTTAACTGATGGTTCAAACCGTAAAAAAATAATAATAATAAATTGGTTGAACTGGTGGGCGGAACATGCGGTTCGTCGGGTTTTCACCAAAGGAATCGGAACCAGCCCAACAACTTGCCGGGTCGATTCTGGTTCGACCTTGCGAACTGGGTCAACGGGTAACCGGCCCGTTGACCCGGTTATGGGCTCGGGTCAGGTCTGAACCAGACCCAACTTGGGGTCAGGTCTACCTGGACTACTACTGACATGGCAATCTCTCGTCGAAACTTAATTCGTCAAGTTTATCCACTTCTGGGCACCCATACCCCCTCTGGGTGCATTGACCATTGACATGAGTTCGGCTAGTCGTCGCGTTCCAACTCAGCTTCGGGATAAAATTTCCAGTCCGGGTGCCTAGACTAGCTCTAGGTGCCTAGACCAGCTCCGAGCCCCCGGATCGCCCGGGTGCTTGGCCAAGCTGCCCGGGCGAGGCTAGTCCGAGCACCTGGACCAGCTCGAGGCTCCCGGACCAACTCTGAACGCCTGGAGTCCGAGCGCTTGGACTCTTTTTTTTAAACAACTTCTTTTCCTATAAAAAAAGAGTTAGTTTAGGCAACAAAATATATGTTTATCCTGTAAAACAAGGTCAGCACGCCCGGAGTCCGAGCGCTCGGACTCTCTTTTTTTAGGAACTTCTTTTCCTGTAAAAAAGAATTAGTCTAGGTAACAAAAAAATATATTTATCCTACAAAACAAGATTAGCATAATATAGCAGGATAGTAATAGTAATTATATCATGTCTCCCCAAGACCAGGATCTAGTCAAGATCTCAACTTAGGTTTCCCAAATGGACTTAAGTTGGATCGACGCCCATAGTTCCCTGAACAGAGAACACATCCTCACTAGATGTCTCCTCCACTTGCTTACCTCCAGTTACCAACTACATTCACTTGACTTGTCTTTGACCCACTAGGTCTTCCCGCCAGTTGTCAGGTCCCGTGGACCCAATTGGATTTCGAACGGTTGTCAGGTCCTGCAAACCCAACAGGAATTCCAGCCAAATATTGGGTCCCGTAAAGTTATCTGAACTTCGCACTGACTATCAGGTCCCATGGACCTAATTGGATTTCAGCCGGGTGTCAGGTCCTCCAGACTCATCAACTCCTGCACACTTGGTAAACCAATTAGACCACAAACACTCTAACTTTAATCCACTTATCATTCATCAAAACTTGAGTTAGATCATTAGTGTAAATTGCACGAACAGCTTATAACTCAGTCGAACGGCACGAGAGTCTTGAGGCATGAGAGCTTAGCTCACTTATAACTCGCCCGAACGGCGCGAGAGTCTTTGACACTTAGGCGCGAGGGCTTTGCTCACTTATAACTTGGCTAAACGACATGAGAGTCTGGAGGCGTGAGAGCATGTTCACTTATAACTTGCCTGAACGGCGCGAGAGTCTCTGACACTTAGGCTCGAGGGCTTTGCTTATTTATAACTCAGCCAAAGGACATGGACTCTAGAGGTGTGAGAGTTTATCTCACTTATAACTCTCTCGAATAGTGCAAGAGTCTTTAAGACTTAAGCACGAGGACTTTGCTCGTTTGTAACTTGGTCGAACAACACGAGAGTCTGAAATACTTAATAGTTTTTCATTTAAATTTTTTTGAATTCATAGAACAAATATTTTTACAATTTACATAAATTAGATCACAAACTTACTACCTGACCCCAATAGGGTTATAAATGGTTTATGCTCCAAGGCCGGTCTAGATTCCTTTCATTCTTATCTTGTAGATAATAATATCTTGAGCTGAGCTTCTGTATTACTTTATACGGTCCACACCACGGGCTTCCAGCTTATAGATATCGCCGACAGACTTGACTCTTTTCCAGACTAAGTCATCGATCTAGAATAATCTTGGAATCACCCTTCTATTATAGTTCTGCTTCATCCTTTGTCAATATGCCATAACCCAAATGACTGCTTTATCTCCTATTTCATCTATTAAGTCTAATTCCATAAGCTGCCATTCAGGATTTTCTTTATCATATAGTTGTCTCTAATTGGACTCCATGCCTATTTCGACTGGCACTACTGCTTCTCCCTCATATACCAAGTGGAACGGAGTTATGTCGGTTGCTTCTCGAGACGTTATCTGATAGGCCCATAGCACGCTTGCCAGCTCATAGACCCAACTTCCCCCAATGTGGTTGAGCCGAGTTCTAAGTCCTCTGATGATTTCTCTATTCATAACTTCCTCCTAGCCATTACTCTGTGGATAACCCACTGAGGTGAAGGTCTGTAGAATGTCATAGTTAGCACACTATTCTTAAAGCTTCCGTCCTTGAAATTGTCTTCCATTGTCAAAGACAAGCTTATGAGGAATGCTGAATCGACACATGATGTTTTGTCATATGAATTTCATAACCATCTGCTCGATTATCTTGGCAAGCGGTTCGACTTCTACTCATTTAGAGAAGTAGTCCCAGGCTATAAGAAGAAATTTTCTCTAATTGGTTGTCATGGGAAAAGGTCCAACAATATCCATATCCCACTGGTAGAACGGGTAAGAGACAATGGATGCTTTCAACTCTTCTGTAGGTTGGTGTGGTATGTTCTACTATCTCTGACATGATAGGTAAGTCACCACTATTCGAGCGGCATCTATTTGTAAGGTGAGCCAAAAATATCTAGCTAATAAGATTTTTCGAGTCAGCAAATAGCTACCTGGATGATTGCCACAAGAACCCTGGTGTACTTCTTGTAAGATGTATTGAACGTCTTTCAATCCGATACATTTAAGCAATGGCCTCGAGAAAGTTCTCTTATATAAGTGGTCTCCTATTAATGTAAATCGTCCGACCCTCTTTTTTATCAACCGAGCCTGCTCCTGGTCGACCGACGCATTGCCCAATTAGAGAACATCAATCAAAGGGGTCCTCTAATCATTTGGCGCTCCTATTTTAGCCATATAACCTACCAACATCTCTTGCTCGACTGATTTATCTAACACTATGGGGATTAAAGAATTTGCTAGTTTGGCCAGCTTATCCGCATACTGATTGTCCACCTAGGGGATCTTTTGCACAATGACCTCTTGGAACCCTGCCTTTAATTTTTCAAAAGCTTCGGCATATAATTTCAGTCTGACATTATTTATCTTGAATGTACCTAAAAGCTACTGAGTTGCCAGTTGAGAATCTGAGTGAATAAGAACCCTTATGGCTCCCACATGTTAGTCTGTCTACAGACCGACGATAAGAGCTTTGTATTTTGCTTCATTATTTGTCAAAAGTATGCCCACACTGTTGGCTTGTCGAATGGAAGACCCGCCCATATATACTTTCCAAGTTGCCTCTAGCTCGGTGTTCTGCATTTCAGTCACAAAATTGATTAAGGCTTGCGCCTTGATCGCCGATCTGGGCTAGTACTGTATATCAAATTCACTCAGCTCTGTAGTCCACTTGATTAGTCGTCCAGATACCTCCGAGTTGAGGAGGACTCTCCCTAGTGTACTGTTAGTTAAGATAATTATAGGATGCGAGAGAAAATAAAGGCATAACCTCCAAGCAGCCAAGACCAATTCGTATGCCAACTTCTCAAGACAGATGTAACGACATTCAATATCTTTCAATAAATAGTTCAAGAAGTACACCAGCTTTTGTTCAGTGTCATTCTATTGTACCAACGTTGATCTGACTACTCGCTCTATGGAAGACAAGTACATCCAGAGTGGCTCACCGGTGATGGGTTTTGCTAATATAGGTAAAGAAGTTAAATAATTCTCGAGGTCCTCTAGTGCTTTATCGCATTCAATGTCCCATTAAAACTTGGTAGCTCGGCGTAGAACTTTAAAGAATGGCTGGCTCCAATTGGACTACTTGGAGATGAATCTTGACAAGGCTGTAATTCATCCAGTCAGTCACTGAGATTCATTCAAATTGCAAGGAGGGGGTATGTCTTGGAGTGTCTTCACTTTGCTCGAATTTGCTTTGATTTCCAGCTCGATTACGATGTAACCAAAGAATCATCCACTCTTACTCCGAACTAGCACTTGCTAGGGTTGAACTTGACTCCGTACTTCCTCAAGGTCCGGCATGTCTCTTTTATATCTGCACACAAGTCAGCAGCTTGGAGAGATTTTATCAATATGTTGTCGACGTATACCTCTATATATTTGTCGATCTGCAGTCGAAACATCTTGTTCATCAATCTTTAGTAGGTGGCCCCGACGTTCTTCAGCTCGAACGACATGACGTTGTAGTAGAAGGTCCCGTCTGCCAAGATGAAATTGACCTTTTCTTAATCTTCCTTAGTAAGTGAAACTTAATGGTAACTCTGATATGCATCTAGCATGCAGATCAGTTCGCAGCCTGCTGTGGAGTCAACTATCTGATCGATGCAGGGCAACGGGTAGTAGTCCTTTAGGCATGCCTTGTTTGGATCCCTGAAATCAATACAAATCTTCCATTTGTTGCTCGGCTTAGAGACCAGCACCACATTGGCGAGCCAACTCAAGAATTATACTTCTCAGATATGCCCTACCTCTAGCATCTTTTCCACCTCTACTCGAATAATCTAATTTTGTTCCGAGCTAAAATCTCTTTTCTTCTACTTGACTGGCCTGGCGTCCGCTCAAACATGCAATTTATGTTGCGTTATTGTTGACAAGATACCCGGAATCTCATGAGTTTCCCAACAAACACATCAAAATTTTTCCTTAGATAGGCAACTAGTTTGACCTCCTTTTCTATGCTCAGATCAGCCATAATAAAGGTAGTGACCTTCGGTCGGCTCGGGTGCACTTGAACCTTCTCTTTTCTTCATAGACCAGTGCGGAGGTTCCTCCAGAATTGCATTACTCTCCAGTAGTTGGGTCTTTCGAGTAGCTCGTGACTTAGTCTTCACCATTTTCACGTAGCAACGGTGAGCTGCCAGCTGGTCACCCTTAACTTCACTGACCGAGTTATCCACAAGAAACTTGATCTTTTGAAAGAATGTGGAGATGACCGCTCAGAACTCGTTCAGCCTCGGTCGACCGAATATAACATTATAAGCGGACGGAGCATCCACTACAATGAAATTTATCGTCCTCGTCCTCACAAGTGGCTCTTCTCCAAGTGATATGGTCAGCTAAGTCAGGATGTGTTAGAGTGTATACTAAAAGCCTAGCTTTTGTAAATATTTATTTTGAAATAAAGAATCACATTGGTCAAATGTCTACATTTATATGCTAAGTGTAGTTGTTCAATTAATTTATATTGTAGATAACATGGTGTGTGATGTCACACACAGAAGATCATGTTATCAGTTCCTTATAAATTATAAACAGAAGCTCACGACTAAGATGGATAGGAACAAACCATTGGAATAGTCGTAGTGTAATTTAATATTAGTTTATCTTGACTATAAAATTACACTAGTACACTCTGAGTGTATTGAGCATGACTATTTAAGGTAATTTCTTTTTATACTGACTGCATAAAAGAACAAGACCTTTGTTATTATGGAAGTGTGTGCTCTTAATCATGATATAATAACAAGCACATATACTCAATATTCATTTCTTTAATTTATCAAAGGGTGCGATTTAGTTCGATAAATTAATATGTCTGATAAGTTGAGAAATAATATTATTTATATGGTGTGTTGTTGATTATAGAATGAAATTGTGTCCTAGTAATCTAGGTTGATAATGCCCCCAAGAGGAGCTCATAAGGATTGTCATGTAAACCCTGCAGGTGGACTTAGTCCGACATGACAATAAGGTTGAGTGGTACTACTCTTGGAGTTAGATATTAATTAAGTGAATTGTCAGTAACTCATTTAATTAGTGGGCATTCGATACCTTAAACACAGGGAGATTAACACACTCATGATAAGAAGGAGCCCATATAGTAATATGAGATTGGTATGGTAGTTCAATAATAACTCTTTAGTGGTATGAGTTATTATTGATGAACTCGAATTGGGTGTTCGGGGCGAACACGGGAAGCTTAAGTTCATCGGGAGACCAAAACTAATTCCTCCTCTCGGTCTCTATCGTAGCCTCTTATTTATAAAGTCTTATACCCACCTATACCCAACTTCTTATCCACCTTAAGGTGGTCGGCCAAGCCTACCTTGGAGCCCAAGCTAGGACCGGCCAAACCAAGGCATGATGGGTCAAGTTGTGGTCGGCCCTAGCTTGAACCCAAGCTTAGGTGGCCGACCAAAATAAAATAAAAGGGGTGTTTAAATTTAAATCTTTCCTAATGTGGAAGACATAATTTTAAAAGAGAGTTTTAAAATTAAATCTTTCCTTTTATAGTTTTTTTACAAAGAATTAAGGAAAAGGTTTGATATCTTTCCTTATTTGTAGTTTAAAGGAAGATTTTAATTTTTGATAAAACTTTCCTTTTTGTAATCATCCACATGTTTTAAAAGAGAGATTTTAATTTATAAAACTTTCCTTTTATAACCAACCATGAAGGGAATTTTAAAAGAGAAATTTTTATTTTAAAAATTTCTGGAAACAAATTAGGAAGTTTTAATTTTGTGTTTAAAACTTTTCTTGTTTGGAGGAGCTATAGGGGTTGGCCACATTAATAGAATAAAAGGAATTTTTAATTAAATTTTCCTTTCATTGGCAAGGAAATTAAGGAAGTTTTAATTAAAACTTTCCTTATTTGCCAAGACCAAGGAATATAAAAGAGAGGGTAGAGGTATCTCACCATATAACACATCTATTATTCCTCTCCTCAATTCCTTGGTGGTGGCCGACCCTCATCTTCTTCCTCTCCTCCTTGTCTTCTTCTTTAGTGGTCGGCGACATCAACTCTCAAGGAGCTTGTTGGTGGTCGAACTTTGCTTGGAGAAGAAGTAGAGAAAAGAGGCTTTGTTTCTTAGCATCCCTTGGAGTTTGGTTGGTGGCCGAAGTTCTTCATCTCTAGGAGATTGTTGGTGGCCGAAACTTGCAAGGAGAAGAAGGAGGCTTGGGTGGATTCTCGTCTCGGTAGTGTTGGTTGCTACTCGGAAAACCTAATGGTTCTACTGTACAAAAATTTTGTACAAAGGTCCAAACCTTTTCCTAGCTACCATGTGTTCTTTTAAATTAAACTCGGATCGCCTGCGGAACTTAAAACATTTGATCCTAAGTTTAATTTATTTGTTCTTTTAGGTTTAGACTCGGATCTCCTGCGGAACTTAACACGTTCGATCCAAATTACCTAGGTTATTAATTTCATTAAATATTAGTTTCCAAAATTGGCTCCCAGTACTGACGTGGCGAGGCACATGACCTTCTTGGATATGGGAACAACCACCACCGACTAGACAAAGCCTTTTAAGGAAAGTTAATATTTAATTTCCTTAAATAACTTTAGGTCAACCGAAAAGAACAATCAAATCACAAGGAAAAGAAAAAACAAAAGAACACAACATCGAAAACAAATTCGAAATACTAAAATCGTATGCCTCTTGTATTTGATATTATTTCCAAAAATAACTAGTATGATGCGGAAAGGAAAAATACTAATTATACCTTTTAGAAAGACCTCTTGATCTTCTACCGTATTCCTCTTCTAACCTCGGACGTTGTGTGGGCAACGATCTTCCAAGATGAGGACCACCTAGCACCTTCTTCTTCTTCCTTCAAGTTTCGGCCAAGCACCAAAATCCAAGGATAAAGAACTTTTTCCACCAACTAAGCTCCAAGGGATGCAAACTTTCTCTCCTTCTTCTCCAAGTAGTATCCGGCCACCACAAGAGCTCCAAGAAAAATAAGGTTTCGGCCACCACAAAGAGGAAGAAAGGGAGAGAGAATGGCCGGCCCCAACACTAAGGAAAAGAGGGAGAGAATAATAGAGGTTGTTGTCTCATGAAGGCACCCCAACCCCCTCTTTTATATTCCTTAGCTTTGGTAAATAAGGAAATTTAATTACAATAAAATTTCCTTAACTTTCCTTGATAACAATTAATTTAAGAAAAATTAAATAAAATTTCCTAATCAATTGTATATGGCCGGCCACCTCATGGAGAGCAAATAAGATAATTTTCAATCAACAATTAAAAATTCCTAATTTGTCTTCGGAAATTTTAAAAAATAAAATTTCTCTTTACAATCCCTTCATGGTAGATAAAAATAAATTTCTATAATTTTAATTTTTCTACATGTGAATAATTTATAAAGAAGAAAAAAAATATCTTTTCAATCTACAAATAAGGAAAGAGATCTAATCTCTTTCTTTAATCTTTTGTAGATCCTTTTAAAAGAGATATTTTAATTTTAAATCTCTCCAATAAATTATATCTTCCACATAAGAAAAAATTTAAATTTAAATTCTTTTTTAATTTAATGGGGGCAGGCCACCTAAGCTTGGGTTCAAGCTAGGGTCGGCCACCCATGAAACAAGGCTTGGCCGGCCCTAGCTTGAACCACAAGCTAGCTTGGCCGGCCCCTACATCATGGGTACGAAGGTGGATATAGTACTCTATAAATAAGAGGCTACGATAGGGACCGAGAGGAGGAATTGGGTTTGGTCTCCCGATAAAATTAAGCATCCCGTGTTCGCCCCGAACACTCAACTTAATTTTATCAATAATAATTAATTCCACTAGAGAACTATTATTGAACTACCGCACCAATCCCAAATTACATTTTTGGGCTCCTTCTTATTATGAGTGTGTTAGTCTCCCTGTGTTTAAGATGTCGAATGTCCACTAATTAAGTGAGTTACTGACAACTCATTTAATTAATATTTAATCCAAGAATAGTACCACTCAACCTTATCGTCATGTCGGACTAAGTCCACCTGCAGGGTTTAACATGACAATCTTTATGAGCTCATCTTGGGGGCATTATCAACCTAGATTACTAGGACACAGTTTCCTTCTATAATCAACAACACACACTATAAGTGATATCATTTCCCAACTTATCGGGCTTATTGATTCATCGAACTAAATCTCACCCATTGATAAATTAAAGAAATAAATATCAAATATATGTGCTTGTTATTATATTAGGATTAAGAGCACACACTTCCATAATAACTGAGGTCTTTGCTCCTTCATAAAGTCAGTATAAAAGGAACGACCTCAAATGGTCCTACTCAATACACTCTAAGTGTACTAGTGTAATTATATAGTTAAGATAAACTAATACCTAATTACACTACGACCTTCTAATGATTTGTTTCTTTCCATCTTGATCGTGAGCTACTGTTTATAATTTATAAGGAACCGATAACATGATCTTCTGTGTGTGTCACCACACACCATGTTATCTACAATATAAATTAATTGAGCAACTACATTTATCGTAAATGTAGACATTTGACCAATGTGATTCTTATTTCTAGATAAATGTTTATATCAAAAGCTAGGCTTTTAGTATACATCCTAACAATCTTCCACTTATACTAAAAGACTAAGCTGCCATATCTGCTACCATACATTTGATTCCCAACCCTTCAACATGCCCATCAAAAGCTCTTGCCTTAAGGACCTTAGTGAAAGGATCTATAGGTCATCACCTGATGCAATCTAGGCGGCAACAACTTCTCCTCGTTTATACGATTTCTCGTATTAGGTGGTACTTGCGCTCTATTGTGTTTACCTGCCTTATAGACTTATGGTTTCTTCAAGTTTGTTACTGCACCAATATCATTACAATAAATTGTAATAATCTTTGGACAAACCAGAAATCATATCTAAGTCTATCTTGAGGTTATTGAGTCGTTCAGCTTTTATGGCTACCTCAGAGGCTTGCCATATACTAAACTTCTATGGTAGAGTCCAGAAAAACACCTATGCTTATCACTCTTCCATAGTTATGACTTTACATCCTAAAGTAAACACAAAACCCCGAGGACTTACAATTGTCCCTTTCCGATTGGATGTTAAAATTCATGCAACCCACAGGGAACAAATTATCTGCCTTATAAGCTAGCATATAATCTCTAGTGCCTCTAAGGTACTTCAATATATGCTTTACCGCAGATTAATGTCCTTGTTCAGAGTTGCTTTGATATCTACTAACTATGCCCACGACAAAATAGATATCCAGCCTCGTACACAGCATTGCATACATTAGGCTTCCCACAGCCGAAGCATAAGGAACTGCCTTCATGTCCTTTATCTCCTTTGATGTATACGGAGACATTTCTTTAGATAAAGTTACTCCATTCTAAAAAGGTAAGAAACCTTTCTTGGAGTTTTGCATGCTTAAAATGAGCAAGGATTTTTTTTCTGATATATGAAGCTTGGGATAATTAAAATATTCTTTTCTTGTGATCCCTTATTACTTTGATCCCAAGAATATATTCATTCTCTCAAGTCCTTCATATCGAATTATTTGGATAACCATACCCTTAATTCTGACAACATTTTGATATTGTTTCCAACTACCAAAAATGTTATCTACGTATAGTACAAGAAATATCACCACGTTTCCATCACACCTTTTGTATACACAAGACTTATCCGGTTACTAAATAAATCCATAGGTCTGGATTCCTTTGATAAACCGGATGTTCTAAGACCTTGAAGCTTTGCCTCAGTCCATAGACTGATTGAGCTTGCACACAAAATGCTCTTTGCCCTTTGCAATGAACCCTTCTGGTTGCTTTGTATGGATGCTTTTTTCAAGACTTCCATTAAGGAATGCTATCTTGACATCCACTTGCTAAATAGATAAAAGAATTCGGATAGACTTAAGCATGACTACCAGTGAAAAAGTTTCTTTTTTCATCAAGCCTTGCTTTGAAAGTTTCCACTTCCTGTCTATCCATCTTTTCCTATTGTAGACATATTTTTACCCAATGGCTTTTACACCATCTGGTGGTTCTACAAGCTTCCAGATTTGATTAGAATACTTATATTCTAATTCTGTATTCATTGCTCTTTGCCAAGATGCTACATCTTTATTTTGGAGTACTTCATCATATTTCCGGGATCAGACTCATGTTCATTTGGGATCAAGTCCAAAAACTTTTCCAAAACATGAATCCTTTTGGTTGTTTGACATCCCTCCCACTACGATGATGTACTGTCTATAATTGTGTATCAATTGTGATACGTGTTGCAGTTTCTTGTGATATTTCATTTTGTACAGTTGGTACTAGATTAGACATGTCCTTTATAATTTCTTTAAGAACAAATTTACTTATGGGCTTGTGGTTTATTACATAGTCCTTTTCTAAAAATTGATCATTGATGCTAACAATGACCTTCTGATTTTTAAGACTATAAACCTACTTTCATTTCTCTAGGATAACTTACAAACAAGTGAATTCCTGTCCAACTTATCATTGTCTCTCTTCAGCATATGTGCTGGACTACCCGAATCCGAATATGCTTCAAAATAGGCTTATGCCTATTTAGCAATTCTATATGAGTAGAGAGTTCTGACTTTGGAAGGTACTATGTTCACTTCTGTTTCCAGAGTATATCCTTAAAATGAATTTGGTAATTTTCGAAATAACTCATCATCAATCTACTTATTTCCATAAGAGTCCTATACCTTCCTTTTTCTACATCATTCTGTAGGGGTGTACCAGGTGCAGTTAGTTTGGATTGAATCCCTACTTTTGATAAGTGACTCCTAAATTCTCCCAAGAGGTACTTGCCACTAAGATCTCACCGTATTGTCTTGATACTTTTACTTTGACGTTTCTTCGCATCAGCCTTGTACTCTTTGAACTAATCAAAGTACTTAGTCTTGCATCACATTAAGTAAATGTATTTGTATCTTGAATAGTTATCTATAAAATAGATGAAATATTCGATACTACCTCTTGCCTGGATAGTCATAGGATCACACAAATCAGAATGAACCAATTCCAACATATCTTTGGCTCCATACCCCTTAGACTTAAAAGCTTCTTGGTTATTTTTCCTTCCAAGTAAGACTCGCAGGTTGGAAAGATTTCCACTACTAATGAACCCAAAAGTTCATCAGCTACCAATGAATCCTACTTAAGTTAATATAACCTAGCTTTAGATGCCAAAGATATAATTGGTTCATTTTTGAAGGTTGCTTTATCTTAAAGTTAGAAGATGTGTTACTAATTTCCATTTGTTGCATCGTGGGAGTTATTGGATTTATAAATTGCCAACCAACGTACCAGAACAGATAACTTCCCTCTTTTTCTTAATAACAACTTTGTTATTAAAAGAGACAGAATATCAAGTTCTTTGAATAGTTTAGAAACTGAAAACTAGTTCTTTCTAAACTTGGTACGTAAAGACAATTACTCAAAATCCATGTTTTATTCTTATCAAAGGATAAACATCTCCCACTGCAACAGCTGCCACTTTTACAGCAGTGCCCATGTGAATGGTGTTTTTATTTTCATTTAGTTGTCGGGTTTCCTGGAACCCTGCAATGAATTGTGGACATCACTACAAAAATAGTCGCGAATAACGACTGAATATTCTGTCGGCATTCCGTCGGTAAATGAGCTTTCCGACGAAATACCGACGGAATTTTTGATATCGGGAAGAATTGGGTCGGAGCTCAATTTACCGACGGAAAATATATTTAGTCGGAATTTACCGACGGAATGTATGAATTCCGTCGGTATACATTAACGACAGAAAACTTACCGATCGGCAAAGGGCAAACGACGTGTAACGGAGCTTACCGACTGAACCATATTCCGTCGGTATATCACCGACGGAATTCATTATTCCGTCGGGAATCACCGACGGAATTTAAATTTCAGTCGGAAATCACCGACGGAAATTTAAATTCCGTCGGTGATTTACCGACGGAATATTGGATTCCGTCGGTGATCACCGACGAAATTTAAATTTCCGTCGGTGATTTCCGACGGAATTAACATTTCCGTCGGCAATGTATCGTAAATATCCTGGTGCAGTTCAATATAATACCGATGGAATGCGAAATTCCGTCGGTGATTTCCAGTAAAAATTTTGAAATGTCTGCTTTGCATTTCCCTCTTATCATATATACAATTTTTATACAATAAAAACCATCACAAACGATGGTAACACAAGCACAAATCATATATAATCACAATCCACACAATCAACAACTATCACAACATACAATATGCTCACAAACAAATGATAAAACTGTCTAAAAAATAATACAAAACATACTAACATGTGACCATATCTCCAAAATTCAATACAAAATAAAACATAACCAAATATCAAGTACTGACAATCATAAACATCCAAAAGTACTGACAAGTCAACGTTAAATACAAAATATCCAAACTTACCATGATACATCACCTACACATATATCCAAATATAATCCTGTAAAAGTCAAATATAAGATATTATAATCAGACTGAATCGATATAAATGTAATATATAACTCAAGAATTGTAATGTATAACTAATTTTGCATGTAATAAAATACCTGGATTATATTGTAGATATCCAATGATAGTACGGCGGTGAATGTATCAATATGGACTCCTGCAAAATGTAATACAATTTAAGATAAATATCTAAATTTGTTAAGAATATGAAACCTAATAAGAATATGAAATTGTAATGGCTACTCTATCTTATAAGAGATAAGGAATCAATGAATCAAATTCATGCATAGTGGAAAGCAAGATGGATGCAACATGCTCATGGTAGTGTGAGCTTTATTTTCAGCATGCATTTGGTATTTGGAATTTGAAAATACAATAGACGAAGCAAAAACTTAGAAGTGCCCAGCAGACATACAATAGTGCAGGAACAAATGATGAGAAGAGAGCAATATAGCAAGAAACTGAAAGTTGAAAGTGCACCGTGGAAAAAGATGAGAAGTAGATGGAATGCACAACTCATGCTTTATCAAAAAACAAAACTTAAGTTGTACACTGCACAAGAGTAAAACATGAGAAGAAAAATTAAAAATACAATAAAGAAACATTAGAATAAGATAAATGATAGAAAAAATAATAAAATAAATAAGAATGAAATTAAAAATAAACTTGAACAAGTAAAAACTAGAGGACTAGAAAAAACATTAAAAAAATAAGGTAGATGATAAAAAAAAATAAAAAGAAAATTTTAACAAAAGCAACACAAAAATAATTAAAACAAAGGATGAAAAAGCCTGGTGAATTAAAAAGAAAAAAAAAATCAAACATATTAGAGAAGAACAGGAGAAAGAGACTAAGCAAAAGTTGTGTGAAGTGCTTTTACAGAAACGCTCATTCTTAATAGTTAATACTATAATTTAAAAATATAAACAATTAATCCAAATGATTATGCAATGGTTATGAGAAATTTTATGATGGAGAAAGTAAACCGGATGTAGTACCAACAATGCAGACTCTTTCTTTAATTTTTTTTGTAATGTATGTGGATACTCGATGGTCGTCGGGAGTAAATCTGCATATAAACAATTTTAAAACATAAGCTATATGTTTAAAAAGAGAACATGAATTACTAATAATGAAAAAATACTTACGACTTTCCAACAACCCTAAGAACTGTAGATCCACGAAGTGGTGGTGCTGGATGATCTACCATGAGATATAATATCTACAAAATAGCATTACAACACATCATAATAAAGTTTACAAACATGATAATGCAAAACAAGTTACATTTCACAGGAAGAAGAATCTCCAGTACTATGAGATTTTAGCAAAGAGCAATTATAATTTTGAGAAGCCATTCCTTTATCTTGCCAGAAAACTTGCAAGGTTAGTATGATTTGGTTCTGATATCAATTAAAGATTATCTAATCAAGAATTAGAAGTAATGATAAATGTGGTTCCAGGGACCCTAACCTTCACTTTGTCGAATCACCTGCACTGGCACCTCCTGAAGTTCAGATTGACTTGGTTGCACAGCAACAGTATGGTCAATTATATGTTTCTGTCTAAAATTTTGTTTCCTTATCTACATTGTGATTCCAATAACTTTTTGATTATTGCTTGCAATATTAAGTTTGGTTTTTATATTTTTGGAGGTTTCTTGGATTTTATTTTGTAGGTGGATGATGATAAATGTATACATTCAATTGCCATATACTCAACTTAGGTTTGCTTATGTTATACAACATAGAGAATGATCCATATGAGCTCATTATAGGACCAAATTTACATTGTTATTATTGGCAGATTTGGTTTTCTATTACAAAAAAATTGACTTAGATGTGCAATTAGCTGATAATCCTTGTTTATGTAATAAGTAGATAACTGTTGCATCCATGAACTGGTATGTTCTTTGTGCAAACATCAATTGTAATAACATATCGTCTGATTTATGCCTAATGAAAATAGGGCCCAGTGACGCCGTCGGCCTGCAGTGAACAGGGCCCTACGACGCCGGCCTGCAGCAAGCAGGCGCCAGCGGCGGACGCCTGCCGCGAGTAGGCGCCTGGGGAGCAGCCGCCGGCAGAGCACACGCCTGGGGAGAAGGCGCCGGTGTAGCAGGTGGCGTGCGCGTCAAACAGAAGAGAAGAGGGAGGAGAGGTGCATACCAGAGTCGCCTGTTGCTGATCACCGAGAGAGAGAGAGGACATGAGGCTGGACGCCGAGATCGCCGGTTGCTGTTTGCCGATCGCCGAGGATGCGGAGAGGAGAGGATATTGAGTTCGTGTGGAGAGGAAAGTTGCACCGTGCCCTAATTTTTACTCTGTTTTACCGACGGAATTCAATTCCGTCGGTAATTACCGACTGAATTATGGTTCCGTCGGTAATTACCGACGGAATGTTACAATCCGTCGGTAACCCCTAACACTAATCAGAGCGGCCGAATATTAGTATTTACCGACGGAATTAGCATTTCGTCGGTAAACATCAATACCCGAACCCGTTAAAGGATTTGCCGACTGAATATTATATTCAGTCAGTAAATACCGACTGAAATATATATTCAGTCGAAATATTACCGACTGAATTTAATTCAGTCGGTAAATCCCGACTGAATTAAATTCAGTCGGCAAACACCGACTGAATTAAATTTCAGTCGGTATTTACCGACTGAATTAAATTCAGTCGGGAATGTCGTCGGTATTTGCAGGTTTTTTTGTAGTGCATGATTAATGACATCTTTATCTACACTCCAGGTTCTGGTAGATAACACCACTAAACATGTTTCAACTAATTAATTAAATACACCTATATTGTTCTTAGTTCTAAGAAGACAGTCAACCTTAATGTCCAAGTCCTATTTCCAATCATTACAATTGGGACTACTAAGTCTTTTCTATAATATAACAACTAGGGGATTGACAAACATTTTAAATCCTAAGAATCACAAAAATATTTGGTCAAGATCAATTCTTTAAAATCCCCATGAATTTTGTATGCCACGATAGTATGGACGTATACAAAATCAAAGAGGAGATTTTATCCATTAATTTTATTATCTCGTCAACTTTACTTTATGACAAATAAAATTAATAGTTGATCTGTCTTTAATCAAATATTTGGTCAAAACTCTTTGAATTTAAAATAACATTGATTCCTCAAACAATATTATTTAAATTCACCAACACCTCAAACACCGTGAATTTTGCATGCCACGATAGTGTGGACGTATACAAAATTTAAACATTTGTAAGAGGAGGGTTTTACCCATTAATTATCTTGTCAATAAATCTTTATGACAAAATAAAATTATCTCAAACACCGTTGAATTTTGTATGCCACGATAGTATGGACGTATACAAAATCAAACATTTGTAAGAGGAGTTTTTAATTTTATTATCTTGTCAACCTATTTATTTGACAAATTAATAGTTGGTTTTCTTCGGTCACACAAATAATAGCAGTGACTCCGATGGGGAGGATACTCTTAGACGTGCCTAAGTGTATACCATTACTTGACATTAAGTCCATTAATAAGATTGTGCCCCTTCCGATGGGGAAGATCACACGCTCTTAATTAACTTCCTATAGTCATCCAAAATGGAAGTTTAATCTAGTGATCCGCAAACAAGCTCATCCGATATGGAGGAAGGCACTCAGAGCCAACGCGCAAGCTTGTTGCATCACTTATAAACCAGTAATGGAGACCGTGGAATTTATTTAAAAATAAATCCCTCTCCCACTTAGTTATTTAAAGTGAGGAATTTTGACTATGCTAGTCTACTTAACATGCATACTAACAAGCACACACAGTCTCAGCATAAAAAGCAATAAACAGGAAAACTAATTTTCAACTATTATGGCTTTTATCTATTGCTATCCTTCGTGTGTCGCCAACCCTAGTTGCTGCCATCTTTGGCCACCGCCACCGGGTCTAGTTGTCGCATCCATCTTGCTCCTTGTTCCGCTGCGCCTCTGGTCCTCAAAAGGTTCGATCCGCGACATAAATAGAATTTTATATTTTCGATCCTATATTCCTCAAAGAAATGTACATGTAAACTAGATCGAACATAAAATAAAATTTACATTCATCGATCCTATATTCCATAAAAGGAATGTACATGTAACTAGATCAAAAATAAAATCCTAATAAAACTAAATACAGCTCCTGCTGTATTTTATAATACAATCATGCACACACAATAAATGCCCTTGACATGTCCAAGGGTCCAATCACACACATAATAACTATAAGCCATAATAGTTAGATCCTGCATCCACAAAGTTAGCACATCCTACTATTATCCTGCCTAAATTATGTATGACATGTGCATAATTAAACTAATATCAAATACACAGAGGCAAAACCCTAGCTCTGATACCAATTGTTGGTTGCTACTCGGAAAACCTAATGGTTCCACTGTACAAAAATTTTGTACAAAGGTCCGAACCTTTTCCTAGCTACCATGTGTTCTTTTAAATTAAACTCGGATCGCCTGCGGAACTTAACACGTTTGATCGTAAGTTTAATTTATTTGTTCTTTTAGGTTTAGACTCGGATCTCCTGCGGAACTTAACACGTTCGATCCAAATCACCTAGGTTATTAATTTCATTAAATATTAGTTTCCAAAATTGGCTCCCAATACTGACGTGGCGAGGCACATGGCCTTCTTGGATATGGTAACAACCACCACCGACTAGACAAAGCCTTTTAAGGAAAGTTAATATTTAATTTCCTTAAATAACTTTAGGTCAACCGAAAAGAACAATCAAATCACAAGGAAAATAAAAAACAAAAGAACACAACATCGAAAACAAATTCAAAATACTAAAATCGTATGCCTCTTGTATTTGATATTATTTCCAAAAATAACTAGTATGATGTAGAAAGGAAAAATACTAATTATACCTTTTAGAAAGACCTCTCGATCTTCTACCGTATTCCTCTTCTAACTTCGGACGTTGTGTGGGCAACGATCTTCCAAGATGAGGACCACCTAGCACCTTCTTCTTCTTCCTTCAAGTTTCGGCCAAGCACCAAAATCCAAGGATGAAGAACTTTTTCCACCAACTAAGCTCCAAGGGATGCAAACTTTCTCTGCTTCTTCTTCTTCTTCTCCAAGTAGTATCCGGCCACCACAAGAGCTCCAAGCAAAATAAGGTTTCGGCCACCACAAAGAGGAAGAGAGGTAGAGAGGATGGCCGGCCCCAACACTAAGGAAAAGAGGGAGAGAATAATAGAGGTTGTTGTCTCATGAAGGCACCCCAACCCCCTCTTTTATATTCCTTAGCTTTGGTAAATAAGGAAATTTAATTACAATAAAATTTCCTTAACTTTCCTTGATAACAATTAAATAAGAAAAATTAAATAAAATTTCCTAATCAATTGTATATGGCCGGCCACCTCATGGAGAGCAAATAAGATAATTTTCAATCAACAATTAAAAATTCCTTATTTGTCTTCGAAAATTTTAAAAAATAAAATTTCTCTTTACAATCCCTTCATGGTAGATAAAAAGAAATTTCTATAATTTTAATTTTTTTACATGTGAATAATTTATAAAGAAGAAAAAATAAAATATCTTTCCAATCTACAAATAAAGAAAGAGATCTAATCTCTTTCTTTAATCTTTTGTAGATCCTTTTAAAAGAGATATTTTAATTTTAAATCTCTCCAATAAATTATATCTTTCACATAAGAAAATTTTAAAATTAAAATTCTTTTTTAATTTAATGGGGGCCGGCCACCTAAGCTTGGGTTCAAGCTAGGGTCGGCCACCCATGAAACAAGGCTTGACCGGCCCTAGCTTGAACCACAAGCTAGCTTGGCCGGCCCCTACATCATGGGTATGAAGGTGGGTATAGTACTCTATAAATAAGAGGCTACGATAGGGACCGAGAGGAGGAATTGGTTTTGGTCTCCCAATAAAATTAAGCATCCCGTGTTCGCCCCGAACACACAACTTAATTTTATCAATAATAATTCATTCCACTAGAGAACTATTATTGAACTACCGCACCAATCCCAAATTACATTTTTGGGCTCCTTCTTATTATGAGTGTGTTAGTCTCCCTGTGTTTAAGATGTCGAATGTCCACTAATTAAGTGAGTTACTGACAACTCATTTAATTAATATTTAATCCAAGAATAGTACCACTCAACCTTATCGTCATGTTGGACTAAGTCCACCTGCAGGGTTTAACATGACAATCTTTATCAGCTCATCTTGGGGACATTATCAACCTAGATTACTAGGACACAGTTTCCTTCTATAATCAACAACACATACTATAAGTGATATCATTTCCCAACTTATCGGGCTTATTGATTCATCGAACTAAATCTCACCCATTGATAAATTAAAGAAATAAATATCAAATATATGTGCTTTTTATTATATTAGGATTAAGAGCACACACTTCCATAATAACTGAGGTCTTTGTTCCTTCATAAAGTCAGTATAAAAGGAACGACCTCAAATGGTCCTACTCAATACACTCTAAGTGTACTAGTGTAATTATATAGTTAAGATAAACTAATACCTAATTACACTACGACCTTCCAATGATTTGTTCCTTTCCATCTTGATCGTGAGCTACTGTTTATAATTTATAAGGAACTGATAACATGATCTTCTGTGTGTGTCACCACACACCATGTTATATACAATATAAATTAATTGAGCAACTACATTTATCGTAAATGTAGACATTTGACCAATGTGATTCTTATTTCTAGATAAATGTTTATACCAAAAGCTAGGCTTTTAGTGTACATCCTAATAGGTAGATCGTCGCTCACACGACGTCCGAGATTAGAAGAGGAATACAATAGAAGTCGTGAGGTTTATTAGCTACAAAGAAAGGTATAACTAGTTGTCTTGTTCCGCATCACACTAGTTTTCTTTGTACGGATTTTGAAATACCAAACACAAGAGGCTAACGATTCTAGGTTTCAAATTTATGATTCGAGTTTGTGTTTTTTTTTTATTTTTCAATTTTGTAATTCGATTGTTCTTAATGGTTAAACCTAGGGTTACTATAAGGAGATTAAATATTGAATTTCATTGAAAGACTTTGTCTAGGAAGTGGTGGATGATCTCATACCCAAGAAGGTCTAGTGACTCGCCATGTTTAACCTGGAAGCCGATCTCTGAAATAAATATTTAATCGAATTTGTAACATGGGTGGATTTAGATTAATAATGTTAAGCATCGTTTGCGATCCAAGTCTAAACATCTAAGAACAGATAAGTTGAATTTGGAATCAATAATGTTAAGTTTTGTTTGCGATTCCAAATTTAATTTCTAAAGAACACAATAGGTTGTTAGGAAAGGTTCAGGACTTGTATAAAATTTTTGTACAGGGGAGCTGGTATGATATTCTGAGTAGTAACCAACAAGATGATCGACAACACCTCATTACCCATGAAGCTATATAGTGGAGTTGTCATGGGTTGAAGTTCACTCTGATCGATCTAAAGCTGATCAAACGCCTTCTTGAATATAATATTTGCCAAACGCCTTCGATCAGGCTAGTCGATTAGGCATGCATAATCGACTAAGTTAGTCGATTGAGCTTCAAAAATATAGTCATTTAAAGTAGGTTGCTGACGTGGTAATTGTGGTAATTGCTTAAGAGTAAGCTTAAGCGATTAAGGCACCCAAAGAGCCCTAGAAAAGGGTTTTGGCATACACTGTTTCAGTAGAGCTCTCACTACAAATTTCTCACCGCTCAACACCAGTTCTTGGAGACTTAGAGAGAAGTGTTGATACACTTCCAAGTTGATCAAGAGATGTCTACAAGCATGAAATAAGAAGCTAGGATTTCATTTGTTGTAAATCTTGTAAGATTTAATATTGTATTAGCTTCTTCTTGTTCTTCTTCTTGTATTTTTGTGTGTGATCTTGTACAAGGCTTCTCCGCCTTCGGATTATTTCTGAGAAGAAGCTCTTTCATAGTGGATGTGTGAGAGAGGGTTGGATCCTTAAATTAGTCATCTCGTTTGAGGTGGATACCAAGTAAATTCATCTTGTTAGCATTAGAGGAGCTTGCTTCAAGTATTATGATGGTGGTTCAGCTTGCGGCCAGTAGGGTCCTCCGCTCAGTCTCTTTGGTTAGCTCGCTGAACTATCACCGACGTAGCTAGGTTGTTTGGCGCTTGGCAGTTGGCTTCTATCTCCTTTTGCTGCTACATCATCTTTGCAGCTCAGGCATTAATTAGTATCTCCAGCTCTTCTTCTTCTTAGGTTAGCATCATAGTGGTTAGTCATCCATTGTCTTGCATCTTTACATTCTAGATCAGGTGAAGTTCCCACAGACGACGCAAAATATGATCATGTCCGAAAGCTAAGAAGATGGTAGGCTGGGAACATGGCTCTATGGTTGATTGGGTGAAGACTTCTTATTGTCCTGCAAAACTAGGAGCATTAGTGTCAGACTGGGAAGAGGTTCCCAGTGTTGTCCTCCGATGCTCAAGTCAATCCTCAGCTCAGTGGAGAAGAATAATAGAAAAATTATAGCAGTGAGTGTGTTGAAAAGTAAAGTATCGCATACCTCCACCTATGGATGAGAACCCCTTTTTATAGTGTCACTGTAGCGTCTGTGTACGTATCTCAAAGTATATACACATTTTTCAAAGAATTCTAGGAAAAGACAAATCAAAAAGTATTTCTGACACCTTTTCTTAAGCAAACACACAAATCTCTGATGTGACAGGTTGAAAGTGTTGGAGCCCCAAGGTTGTTTTGGTGTGATCAACAAGTTAAGTTAGGTCCTGTGTGTTTCTAACCTTGTGTCTAAGTGTACAGGAGCTTAGGAGCACAGGTAGTCGAGTGGAAGACGCAGCTAGCGTGAAGGACGGCAGTCTGAGGGACGAGGTGCTGCGGAAGAGTACACCGGCGGACGAGAAGGAAGTGTGCGGTGGTTCCGAGGGACGAAAGACGGAGCGGAAGATTGCTCGGGGAGCAAGAGACGCAGCTAGCAAGAAGGATGGCACGCGATGCGTCCGAGGGACGAAGACTACGGATGTGTACGCCGACGGACGAGAAGGAAACACGCAGCGATTCCGAGGGACGAGAAGCCGGAGGGAAGCTCGCTCGAGAAGACCGGAACTTGAGTTCGGGTGAGCCCTATTCAGGATAGCAGAGATCACCCAATCAAGCGGATCCGGAGCAGAGGACCCGGACGAAAGTCAACCAGAGTTGACTCAGCATCCGGGGCGCCCGGACCAGCCCAGGGCGCCCGGAACCCTTCCGGGCGCCCGGGAGTCAGTTTTTGACCGGATCGAGCTTTGACTCAATCTGAACATTGGGGGATAAAATTTATCCCCTCCCAGGGCGCCCGAAACCCTTCCAGGTGCCCCGACCAAGGTTATAAATATAGCCTTGGTCCAGAAACTTTGAATCAACTCAAAAATTTACATTCCAAACACTTGTGCACTTCTTTTCTAGTTTAGCTTCTGTCTGTTGTGTTTTCACTGCTGTAAGAGGCTTCTCCGCCTGAAGGAGATATTTTAGTGCACGTTCATTCTTTGGATCAACAACCTCCTTAGTTGTAACCAAGTCAAGTTGTTAGCCTCTTCTTTCTGTTTTTTATTTACTGCTAATTTACTTTATGCAAGTGTTCTGTTGAAAGTTTGAGAAGGGTCTTTTGTTGTTTTTTTACAGGCTATTCAACCCCCCTTCTAGCCGGCCCAACGGTCCTACAAGTGGTATCAGAGCCGAGACGCTTCAGGAGGACTGACCGCCGAACGAAGCAACGAGATGGCTGGACCAAGCATCCACCCGCCGAAATACGAAGGGGATTTCGCCTCCTGGAAGAATCTGATGCAGGTATTTTTTACTACAGACTTTGAATTAACCTTAACAATGGAATCTGGCTATGTAGCTCCAGAAGATAAGGAAAAATGTCAATGGATAAAAAAGGAGCAAGCTGAATTCATGGTGAACGACAAAGCAGAATACCATATGCTAAGCGTTCTTCAACCTCAAGAAGTCAACAGGATCGGGCGCTACGACTCGACAAAGGAACTTTGGGAGAAGTTCCTCGAGCTGCACGAAGGTATGTCCGAAGCCAAGCTCGCTAGACGAGATCTGCTTCGCAATCAGCTCACCAGCCTGCGACTTGGGGAAGACGAGACAGTCGCACATCTGCACTCCAGAATAAAAGAAATAATCACCGGACTCACGAATCTCAGAGAAAAGGTAAGTAACCGAGATTTGCTCAGGTACGCGTTAAATTCGTTTCCAAGAAATTCGAAATGGGCATCACTAGTAGATGCCTTTTACATTTCAAAAGATTTAGAAAAAATTTCATTAGAAGAATTTTTCTCGACTTTTGAAATGCACGAATCAAGATGTGCAGGTACAAAGGAGCCCAAGAACAATGTCGCCCTCAAAGCCTCGAGAGACGAACCCGAGTCGGAATCTTCTCTCGACGACGAGGAAATGGTAATGATGGTAAGAAGATTTAAGAAACTTTGTAAATCCAGATCTACTAACCATCCGCAGGGGAAGAAGAAAAGGACAATCCGCTGCTACCACTGCGACGAAGAAGGGCACGTCAAGGACAATTGCCCCAAGCTGAAGAACAAAGACAAGCAGAAGGGTAAGAAGCCAATCCAAAAGCGAAAGGCCTTAAAGGCGACGTGGGACGATACGTCGTCCGAATCGGAAGTCGAGGCATTCTCCGGACTTGCACTGATGGCGAGTCATCAAGATGACGACTGCGATTCAAGCTCTTCCGAGATGAGCATCGAGAGCATCGATGAAGGGGGAGCTTCGTCAGAAGAAAGAAGCAATTCAGGGGGAGACACGGACAACGAACTCGACAAGGTAAGTCAGGTACGTTCTCTTCCTCCCGACAAACTTTTTAAGTTTGTTAAGTTATTAACCAAAGACTGCTGTAAATTAGAAAAAGAAAAAATTTAAACATAATTTTATCTAGATCCTGCCCGTTAGAAGAATTAGATAAATCAAAATTAGAAATGAGAAATTGAAATCAGAAAATAAAGATCTGAAAATTCAAGTAGATAATTTGAAAAACTATGCATGTTCATCTAATTCTAGAAAATTTAAAAATTTAAATTGGTATTATAGATATCACCCGGGACAAATTAAGAATATCTTTAGAAAATATGTCCCTAAGAAATTTTTAATCAATCCAGTAGGCTGGAACCTTTATTGGGTTTCGAAATCTTGCTTAGTCTAAGTTTTAAAATTAAAATTAGCGCTTTTCAGTGAGAAAATTAAACAATAAATTTCTCTATGAGGATTTGTCTAAGGAAGTGGTTGTTGCTCCAATAACCAAGAAGGCCTAGTGCCTCGCCACGACCTGGAAGTCAAACTATTGAAATAAATGTTTAATTAACTTTCTGTCAAAGTATTAAAATTAGAATTACTTAATGCTTTCAAAGTTTTTTCAAACATTGTTTTTCAAAATATTTTTATGCTTAGAAAAATACTTTTACCTGAAATTCTTACTCATAAAACCTTAAGTTAGGATTTTTTTTTAATAATTTTTGTAAAGACTTAAATATTTTTTCTCAAAAATAATTTTTTTTGTTAACTTAGAAAAAAAATTTCTAAGTCTTCAACCCTTAGATTTTTTTTTTCTTGGAACCCCACCTTTTTTTGTGATCAAAGGAGGAGAAGGATTAGTATAAGTCTAGGGGGAGGTAGACCAAAATATTAACTTATTTTATTTTTGCACTTAAATTACAAATTAAGTTAATTTACTTAATTTTATTTTATCCCTAGCTTAACTTGGGTTGATCACACCAAAAAGGGGGAGATTGTTGGAGCCCCAAGGTTGTTTTGGTGTGATCAACAAGTTAAGTTAGGTTCTGTGTATTTCTAACCTTGTGTCTAAGTGTGCAGGAGCTTAGGAGCACAGGTGGTCGAGTTGATATGAGCCAAGAAGAGGCATTGAAGGGAATTGGGGGACCCATGACAAGGTCCAAGACTAAGAGAATGAAGCAAGCTTTGGAAGGCTTAATAATGAGGCTCAAGGAAAAGGAGGATCAATGCACAATGGAGGAAACAACTAAGTGGATCACATTCCTTCAATTTGAAAGTGAAATTGGTCCAACATGAGGACCATTTTCGTGTGCATGCATGGGGGGGTTTTTCTAAAGTGACTTTTGATGTCCTTTGTGGGTTTTTAATGCATTTTTGAAAGTTCCTAAGCTAGTATAACAAATACCATGCATGCATGGTTGCATTAAGCTAGTATTAGGGATTAGTGGTTGCATTAGTGGATAATAAAACTCATGCATGCAAGCATGATATTTATTGCATAATTAGTGCATATGGGATCTTAAGGGATGTTAAATAGGAGAACTCTTGTATGACAAATCATGTAAGTTTGAATGAAAATTTGAGTTTCTCTTTTGTGAGAGCTTCCTTCTTGTTCTTAGGCAAAGAACTAATTTCGATCTTATCAAGGCAACTTGTGGCGATCAAAACTCCATGACTTATCACTCACCTTCTCATCTTGCTTGAGTGTGGCGTCAATACCCTTCCCCAAGCTGAATTTCAAGGCGATCCATTTACAAGGTTTCTTTATCATTTGGTATCAGAGCCTTGGCTCCTTGATTTTCAGGTTTGTGTCTTGTTTTCATCTTTGTTCTTGTCCATCTTTGTTGATCTCTTCGTCCCTATCTATCATAAATTTCTATTCGCTATTTGGGTCCTCAACTCAAAAAAAAAAAAAGAAGGAAAATTCGAAAAAAAAAAACAAAAAGAAAAAAAAATCATTAAAGTCATTGATTTCTGATTGAAAAAAAAAAGAAAAAAAAGGAGGAGGATTTGTGAATTGAAAGGACTCAATATTCTTTCTTTGTGAAATCTGAATTCAAAGATATATTCCTTCCATTGCTCTTGGTCATTGCTGAATTTCTCATTTTATCCGTTTATTTCTCTTGTTCTACTCATATTTCTTTTGTTGGTTTCTTATTCACTTGATTGTCTACTTGTTGTCTTGAGAAAGATATTGATAAGGTTCTTTCCTTAAGAACTTATAAAGGAAGCTGAGTGGATAAATTTGAGTGCAACCACGTGAGTAGAGTGGTGAGGTCCGTCTAACATTTCTTTTGTAATTTTCCTTGTCATCTTCTATTTTTTTGTTGCAAGCATGAGTGGGGAAAAATCACCTAATTCCCCTAGGTGAGATCTTAATAGGCTTCAAATGGAGGCACTTACTCAACAATTTGAGAGAATACTTCAAAGACAACTTGAAGAAATACACGAAAGGATGGACCGACTTGAAGGAGAAAAAGTTTCGAACCGTGGGGGCAATTCTAATCATGAAGAATTTCGTCAAAGTGAACCATTCTATGATCCACCAAGAGAAAGAAGGAGGCATGAAGGGGGAAGAAGACATGAAAGAGGAGGTAGAGACCATAGACGAGAAGATGATCCAGGAGGTGTGAAAGTCCAGATACCTTCCTTCCAAGGGAGGAATGATCCTGAAACATATCTTGCATGGGAGATGAAAATAGAACAAATTTTCTCATGCCACAATTACAATGATACAAAGAAAGTAAAGGTGGCTGCCCTTGAGTTCACCGATTATGCCTTAATTTGGTGGGATCAATTGCAAAAGGAGAGAAGAAGGTATGGAGAGCATCCTATCAACACTTGGGACGAAATGAAGACTTTGATGAGAAGGAGATTTGTGTCTTCCCACTACTATAGGGAATTGCACAACAAATTGCAAAGACTCACCCAAGGGAGTAGGAGTGTAGATGATTACTACAAGGAGATGGAGGTGGCTTTGATTAGGGCCAATATTGTGGAGGATAGGGAAGCTACCATGGCTCGGTTTCTCCATGGCCTAAACCGAGACATTGGAGACATTGTGGAGTTACAACATTATGTGGAGCTTGACGACTTAGTGCATCAAGCAATGAAAATAGAGCAACAATTAAAGAGAAAGGGCATTATGAAGAAATCATCTTCTCCAAACTACTCTTCAAGTTGGAAGGACAAGCCAAAGAAGGAGGGTTCTTCTTCAAATTCTAAGGAGGCAGCAAGCACTAAGAAGCCTATTCCTACTACCTCTTCTTCCACTTCTAAGAGTAGGGATATCAAGTGTTTTAGGTGTTTGGGAAAAGGTCATATTGCATCCGAATGCCCGAATAAGAAGACTATGGTGGTGAGAGATAATGGGAGTATCTCTAGTGAAGAAATTACTTCTCATTCCTCTTCCTCAAGTGATGAGGAAAATGATGGAGCAGCCTATGCGCAAGATGAAGATCTCTTGGTGGTTAGGAGATTATTGGGAAGCCAAGCCAAGGAGCATGAGGACCAAAGAGAAAATATTTTTCATACCCGCTGCCTTATTCAAGGTAAAACATGCTCTATGATCATTGATGGTGGAAGTTGTACCAATGTGGCAAGTACTAGGATGGTCACCAAACTCAACCTCAAGACTACACCACATGCAAGACCATATAAACTCCAATGGCTTAGTAATAGTGGTGAATTGGTAGTGAACCAGCAAGTGTTGATTAATTTCTCCATTGGCAAATATGAAGATCAAGTTCTATGTGATATTGTGCCTATGGAGGCAAGCCACATTCTTCTTGGAAGACCTTGGCAGTTTGATAGGCGAGCTCACCATGATGGATTCTCCAACAAGTTCTCTTTTGTCCACAATTCTCGCAAAGTCACACTTGTACCGTTATCACCAAGGGAGGTTTGTGAGGATCAAATAAAAATGAGAGAGAAAAGAGAAAAAGAAGAGCGAGAGCTTAAGAAAAAGAAAGAGTGTGTGAAAAAGAAAATACTTGATTTTGAGGACAAAATTCAAAAGAAAAGAGAGAATGAGGAAAAGAAAGAGAGAAAAATAGAAAATTTGTTTACAAGAGGAAGTGAGGTGAAGAAAGCTTATTTGACAAGGCAGCCTATATTTCTTCTTTTGAGCAAGGAAACTTGCTTGGAATCTAACCCTAACTCCTTGCCTAGTGATGTTGTTGTTATTTTACAGGATTTTGAGGATGTGTTTCCCAAGGAAGTACCTCACAGTTTGCCACCAATGAGGGGGATTGAACACCAAATAGACCTTATTCCTGGCGCTTCTCTGCCCAATAGGCCAACTTATAGGAGCAATCCTCAAGAAACAAAGGAGATACAAAATCAAGTGGAGGAGTTATTGCAAAAAGGATGGGTTAGAGAAAGTTTAAGTCCTTGTGCTGTACCCGTAATTTTGGTGCCTAAAATGGATGGATCATGGAGGATGTGCAGTGACCGTAGAGCAATCAACAACATCACAATTCGGTATAGACATCCTATCCCTAGACTTGATGATTTGCTTGATGAATTGCATGGTGCTTGCTTCTTTTCTAAAATTGATTTGAAAAGTGGGTACCATCAAATTAGGATAAGGGAAGGGGATGAATGGAAAACAGCTTTCAAAACCAAATATGGATTGTATGAATGGTTGGTAATGCCTTTTGGGTTAACTAATGCACCAAGTACTTTTATGAGGCTTATGAACCATGTCTTACGAGAATTTCTTGGAAAATTTGTGGTAGTATACTTTGATGATATTTTGGTATATTCCAAGAGTTTTGTTGATCATCTTGCACATCTCCAATCTGTCTTGCATGTCCTTAGAAAGGAAAAACTATATGCTAACTTGGAAAAATGTTCTTTTTGCACTACTCATGTAGTTTTTCTTGGTTTTGTAATAAGTTCTAAAGGAGTGCAGGTTGATGAAGGGAAAGTTAAGGCCATTAGAGATTGGCCAACTCCTAAAACTGTGAGTGAGGTTAGGAGCTTCCATGGGTTGGCAAGTTTCTATAGGAGGTTTGTGAAGGACTTCAGCACAGTGGTAGCACCTCTAAATGAAATTGTTAAGAAAAACATGGGTTTTAGATGGGGAGAGAATCAAGAAAAGGCATTTCAAACACTTAAGGATAAACTCACACATGCACCCATTCTTGCTTTACATGATTTTTCCAAATCTTTTGAAATTGAATGTGATGCATCTCATGTGGGTATTGGGGCTGTTTTACTTCAAGATGGTCATCCCATTGCATATTTTAGTGAGAAACTAAGTGGCGCCACTCTCAACTATTCCACTTATGATATAGAATTGTATGCACTTGTTAGAGCATTACAAACATGGTAGCATTATCTTTTGTCTAAAGAATTTGTCATTCATAGTGATCATGAATCTTTGAAGTATTTGAAAGGGCAAGGGAAGCTCAACAAAAGGCATGCCAAATGGGTCGAATTTCTTGAACAATTTCCTTATGTGATTAAGCATAAGCAAGGAAAGGAAAACGTTGTAGCAGATGCACTTTCAAGAAGGTATAACTTGTTAGCTACACTTGAAACTAAATTGCTTGGCTTTGAACATATTAAGGAATTTTATATACATGATAATGAGTTTTCCCAATTATATGCTACGTGTGAAAATAAATCACAAAATGGGTTTGCTAGGCATGACAACTACCTGTTTAAGAATAACAGACTTTGTGTGTCTAGAAGATCCATGCGTAAATTGCTAGTTAGGGAAGCACATGAGGGGGGTTTAATGGGACACTTTGGGGTTCAAAAGACCTTAGAAATGCTTCTTGAACATTTTTATTGGCCACACATGAAACATGATGTGCAGAAATTTTGTGCACAGTGCATTGTGTGTAGAAAAGCAAAATCTAAGACATTACCTCATGGACTTTACACGCCTTTGCCTATTCCTAATTTTCCTTGGACTGACTTGTCTATGGATTTTGTTTTAGGGCTACCACGTACTCAAAAAAGGTAAGGACTCCATTTTTGTGGTAGTTGATAGATTCTCCAAGATGGCACACTTCATACCTTGCCACAAAGTGGATGATGCAACTCATGTGGCAGATTTGTTTTTCAAAGAGGTGGTAAGACTTCATGGCATGCCTAGGAGCATTGTTTCAGATCGTGACACCAAATTTTTAAGCCATTTTTGGAGGACCTTATGGAACAAGCTGGGAACAAAGCTTCTTTTCTCCACCACATGCCACCCACAAACTGACGGCCAGACTAAGGTGGTAAATAGGACACTTTCTACTCTTCTTAGAGCAATTATTAAGAAGAACATTAAGTCTTGGGAAGAATGTTTGCCTCATGTTGAATTTGCTTATAATAGGGTGGTACATTCTACTACTCAATTTTCTCCTTTTGAGATTGTTTATGGGTTCAATCCACTAACACCTCTTGATTTGCTTCCTTTACCTAACACTTCTTCTTTAGTTCACAAGGATGGCAAAACAAAGGCAGAATATGTGAAGAAGCTTCATGAGCAAGTTAAAGCTCAAATTGAGAAGAAAATGGAGCAATATGCAAATCGAGCCAATAAAGGGAGAAAAAGAGTGGTCCTTGAACCCGGTGATTGGGTGTGGGTTCATATGAGGAAGGAACGGTTTCCTACCCAAAGGAAATCAAAGCTTCAACCAAGAGGAGATGGACCATTCCAAGTGTTGGAAAGAATTAATGACAATGCTTACAAAATTGATTTGCCCGGTGAGTATGGTGTTAGTGCAACATTTAATGTGGCTGATTTGAGTCCTTTTGATGTAGGAGATGAAGACCTAAATTCGAGGACGAATTCACCTAAAGAACGAGGGAATGATGTGAGCCAAGAAGAGACATTGAAGGGAATTGGGGGACCCATGACAAGGTCCAAGACTAAGAGAATGAAGCAAGCTTTGGAAGGCTTAATAATGAGACTCAAGGAAAAGGAGGATCAATGCACAATGGAGGCAACAACTAAGTGGATCACATTCCTTCAATTTGAAAGTGAAATTGGTCCAACATGAGGACCATTTTCGTGTGCATGCATGGGGAGGGGTTTTTTCTAAAGTGACTTTTGATGTCCTTTGTGGGTTTTTAATGCATTTTTGAAAGTTCCTAAGCTAGTATAACAAATACCATGCATGCATGGTTGCATTAAGCTAGTATTAGGGATTAGTGGTTGCATTAGTGGATAATAAAACCCATGAATGCAAGCATGATATTTATTGCATAATTAGTGCATAGGGGATCTTAAGGGATGTTAAATAGGAGAACTCTTATATGACAAATCATGTAAGTTTGAATGAAAATTTGAGTTTCTCTTTTGTGAGAGCTTCCTTCTTGTTCTTAGGCAAAGAACTAATTTTGATCTTATCAAGGCAACTTGTGGCGATCAAAACTCCATGACTTATCACTCACCTTCTCATCTTGCTTGAGTGTGGCGTCAATACCCTTCCCCAAGCTGAATTTCAAGGCGATCCATTTATAAGGTTTCTTTATCACGAGTGGAAGACGCAGCTAGTGTGAAGGACGGCAGTCCGAGGGACGAGGTGATGCGGAAGAGTACACCGACGGACGAGAAGGAAGAGTGCGGTGGTTCCGAGGGACGAAAGACGGAGCGGAAGATTGCTCAGGGAGCAAGAGACGCACCTAGCGAGAAGGACGGCACGCGGTGCATCTGAGGGAAGAAGACTGCGGATGAGTATGCCGAAGGACGAGAAGGAAACACGCAGCGATTCCGAGGGACGAGAAGCCGGAGGGAAGCTCGCTCGAGAAGACCAGAACTTGGGTTCGGGTGAGCCCTATTCGGGATAGCAGAGATCACCCAATCAAGCGGATCCGGAGTAAAGGACCCGGGCAAAAGTCAACCAGAGTTGACTCAGCATCCGGGGCACCCAGAACTGTCCGGGGCGCCCGGAACTGTCCGGGGCGCCCGGACCAGCCCGGGGAGCTCGGACAAGCCCGGGGCGCCCGGAACCCTTCCGAGCGCTCGGGAGTCAGTTTTTGACCGGATCGAGCTTTGACTCGATCTGAATGTTGAGAGATAAAATCTATCCCCCCCAGGGCGCCCGGAACCCTTCCAGGCGCCCCGACCAAGGTTATAAATATAGCCTTGGTCCAGAAGTTTTGAATCAACTCAGAAATTTACATTCCAAACACTTGTGCGCTTCTTTTCTAGTTTAGCTTCTGTCTGTTGTGCTTTCACTGCTGTAAGAGGCTTCTCCGTTTGAAGGAGATATTTTAGTGCACGTTCATTCCTTGGATTAATAACCTCCTTGGTTGTAACCAAGTCAAGTTGTGAGCCTCTTCTTTCTGCTTTTTATTTACTGCTAATTTACTTTATGCAAGTGTTCTGTTGAAAGTTCGAGAAGGGTCTTTGTTATTTTTTTTTTACAGACTATTCAACCCCCCCTTCTAGCCGGCCCAACGGTCCTACAGAAAGATTCTAAAGTATGATTTGCATGTTAGACATGCTCTGTTTGTTGGTTAGTCTTAGGAAAATCGTACCAGTTCTACTGTAAATTTTGTACAAGTGTCGAACCTTTGCTTAAATAACCTATTGTGTTCTTTAGAAGTTAAATTAGGAATCACAAACGGAACTTAACATTATTGATTCCAAATTTAACTTATCTGTTTTGAATGGTTTAGACTTGGATCGCAAGCGAAACTTAACACTATTGATCCAAATCCACCTACGTTATAAATTCAATTAAATATTAATTTCCAAAATTGGCTTCCAGGACTGCATGGCGAGGCACATGACCTTCTTGGGTATGGGAGCATCAACCACCGTCTAGACAAAGCATTTTAAGGAAAGCTAATATTTAATTTCCTTATATAACTCTAGGTTTAACCAAAAAGAACAATCGAATCACAAATTCGAAAAACAAAGAAAAACACAAACACGAATTACTAATTCAAAAAACTAGATCTAATGCCTCTTGTGTTTGGAATTCATACAAAGAAAAATAACTAGCATGATGCGGAAAACAATTGCTAATTATACTTTTTCTTTGTATGCTAATAACCTCGAGATCTTCTACCGTATTCCTCGCCTCACCTTGGATGTCGTGTGGGCGACGATCCTCCAAGATGAACACCACCCAAAGCCTTCTTCCTCCTCCTCTAGAATTCGGCCACCACCACCACCAAGGAGTAAGAGAGCAAAGGGAAAAGAGAGGGAGAGAGGGGCCAGCCACCAAGAGGAACTCCACCAAGAGAATAAGAATTGTTTTCTCATGAGGCCTCCTCTCCCCTTCTTTTATATTACTTGCCAAAGGAAACTAAGGAAAGACTTTTTACAAAAATTAAAATCTTCCTCTTGTTTTTCCTTTTTCCTTTTTATTTTTCCTTTTCTTTTCTCTTGATTGAATCAATCACCAAATCAATGATTGACTTGATTTAATCTTGGCCGGCCCCTTGCTTGGGCACCAAGCAAGGGTGGCCGACCACTTATAGGAAGGAATAATAATTTTTTTTTATAAAATTTTACAAGAAGAAATCCTCTTATAAAATTTTACAAGCTCTCTTTCCTAAAGTGGATGTTAAAAAAGAAAGTTTTAAAAATTAAAACCATGTTTTAAAATTTAAAACTTCTCTTCAAAAATTCCCTTTTTAACATGAATAGAAATTTTTAATTTTAAAACTTCTCTTCCTTTTTTCTAAAATCATGAGGATGGTTAAAAAAGGAAAGTTTTAAAACTTTTAAAACTCTCTATTAAACCATGTAGCCTAATTCAAATAAGAAAATTTTTTAAAATTAAAATCTCTCTTTTAAAACTTATAGTTTTCTACAAAGAGAAGATTTTAAAAATTCAAAACGCCCCTCCTTGTTTGAATTAATGTGGTCGGCCCCCTCTTGCTTGGGCACCAAGCAAGGGGCCGACCCCTTAAGAGGATATGGTGGTCGGCCCTTGGCTTGGTCACCAAGCCTTTGGCCGACCCTCTCTTGGACACCAAGATGGGCTTTTAATGAGTGGTTTATAAGGCACTAATGAAGCTATGACAGGGACCTAGAGGAGAAATTGGTTTTGGGCTTCCGATGAGCTTGAGTATCCCGTGTTCGCCCCGAACATACAACTCAAGTTCATCAACAATAACTGATTTCACTAGAGAGTTATTGTTGCACTACCGCATCAATCCCAAATTACATTTATGGGCTCCTTCTTATCATGAGTGTATTAGTCTCCCTGTGTTTAAGATAACGAATGTCCACTAATTAAGTAAGTTACTGACAACTCACTTAATTAATATCTAAGTCCAAGAGTAGTACCACTCAACCTCATTATCATGTCGGACTAAGTCCACCTGCAGGGTTTAACATGACAATCCTTATGAGCTCCTTTTGGGGACATTCTCAACCTAGATTACTAGGACACAATTTCCTTCTACAATGAACAACACACACTATAAGTAATATCATTTCTCAACTTATCAGGCCTATTGATTTATCGAGCTAAATTTCACCCTTTAATAAGTTAAAGAAATAAATACTAAATAAATATGTTTGTTATTATATTAGGATTAAGAGTACACACTTCCATAATAACTAAGGTCTAGTTCTTTTATTAAGTCAGTATAAAAAAAAACTTACCTAAAATGGTCCTACTCAATACACTTAGAGTGTACTAGTGTAATTTGTTAGTCAAGTTAAACTAATACTTAATTACACTATGACTTTACCAATGGTTTATTCCTTTCCATCTTAGTCGTGAGCAACTATTTATAATTTATAAAGAGTTGATAACATGATCTTCTGTGTGTGACACCACACACCATGCTATCTATTTTATAAATTAATTGAACAACTATATTTAACAAATAAATATAGACATTTGACCAATGTGATTCTTTTATTTCAAAAGTAAATGTTTACAAAAGCTAGGCTTTTAGTATACACTCTAACACTGTTGTCAGCGGCACAAACTTCTAAAGGGGTACGGTGATATATGTTGGTCCCTTTGGAGGCTGGCAAGAGGGGAGGGGTGAATTGCCCTACAAAAATAAATCTAACCTTTCTCGGATATATCGACTAATTAACAAACACTTGTAACAATAAAGAGACGAGACTAATTAAAAGAGATTAGATACAGAGGGTTTACTTGGTTTGTAATCAGGGGATTGCTAATCCAAGGAAAAGAAGGCGCAGTATCTGATGATCTCCTCTGGGCGGAGTAGCCTCTTACAGCGTTGAGAGCACAGACAGAAAAGTAAAGCACTAAGAAACTGATTACAAGTGAGTTGAAAGATCTGTGCTAATCAGTGCTATATTTATAGCACTGGTCAGGGCGCCCTGAAGAGTCTGGGTGCCCTGGGGGGGGGGGATAAAATTTTATCCCCCAACGATCAGATCGAGTCAAAACTCGATCTGGTCAAAATCTTCGCTCCAGGCGCCCCGATACGTTCCGGGCCGTTGACTTTTGGGGTCGGGGCGCCCCGGTCAGCTCCGGGCGCCCCAGACCCCAAAAGTCAACTCTGGTTGACTTTTTCCGTCCGGTAGCTCTGCTTCGGTTCGGCTTGTCGCGGTCTGGGTCTTTAACTCTGGTTCCGCTAGCTTAGGTGATCTCGGCCATCCGGAATAGGGCTCGTGGTGTTGGTCATATTACATGTCACGTGACACCCCAAATTGATTAAAATTGAAACTCATTAAAATAAAAACAAATGTTGTAGTAAGGAGTCCCAAGTCGTATTTTTCCAAGGATAACTAGTAGATGTGTTTGAATTCTAGAATTGGTTATAATCAAATTATTACATCAACAAGATCAATTAAACTTCTCCATTTGATTCACATGGCAAATCGAATTCTACTACCATCAAAAATAAAATCAAAGAAGGTTCATTCTCATCAAACTAATATCAGTGAAGTATCATTAAACACAATCACACTAAATCCAATCAATCGAACCAAAGAATTTGTAAATCTTTGAATTGAACCTAAGCATTAACTTATAAAAATCAAAGTATCATTCAATTCACATTTACAATCAAATGGAACATTTAAACTCAAAAACTCAATCACAGTAACATTGAACAGAGGTACACAACCAATAATCTCCAGTTAACCATTCACCAATTAAACTCAATCACAACTACAATTAATCTCAAGAGCTTAAATTAAACATCCAACATTCAAGCAAGATCACAATCACAAGATCAATTCAATTGAGCAAGAAATTGCTGATTAAATAACCATCTACTAGTTAGCAGTTAACTCAACTACAAACAATTAAAACAAAATCTAGATTGTATAAATGAAATTGCAAATGGAATTCAGATATGAAATTGCAAATGGAATTCAAACAAGAACAAAATGGTAAGAAAATAAATCGGATCTAAAGATCTGAGCAAGATGAAGAACACAATTCAAAGACAAGATCAAGAAAACAAAAACCCTAAACGTTCCACAAACCACAAATCCTTGCCGCAAGCTTCTTCTCCCTGCTGTCACTACAAAATTGCCGTTGAGAACGCCCTTCGGCAATTTGCTTTAAATCTTGAGCTTCCAACTAATCTAACAGGATGATCATAGCCTCAAAGAAACGCCCTTCTAGCTCACACCCGACTGGAGTCCACATCGCGCGAAGAAACAGAGGTTAATTCTGGAATTTGCTTCACTCAACCGATTGATCAGATCGGCTGGAGTCGCTGATGGAAGGGCAATCGGAAGTGGGATCGGAAGCTTCTGGGAACGCCCTCGAGCTCAGATGCTGATGGAGATCACAGATCTGGGAACGCCTCTCGCCTGTGATCCGAATGTAAATCAGAAATCAACTCACGGACTGGGAACGCCTCTGCTGCTCTCTGTGTCCTCGGGCGGTGAACGCCGGAGCTCAGGGAATCGTCGTCGGTGAAGATAACTCACTCTTAGATCTGGAATGGTGAATGGGAGTTGCAGCCGTCGTGCGAAGAAGAAGAGAAACAGTGCAGAGAAATCGTGACGTCGAGCCTGAGCTTCATTGTAGCTTCTCGCGACCTTTTAAATCTCCTCAGATTTGATCGGACGGCTGGGATGCTTCGGAGCTAAATCAACGATGAAAGATAGCCTAAAATCCAATCCAACAGTACTGATCTTCATCTACAGTCCAGATCTGCTCCTCATTAGGTCGGATGGACCAGATGCTTGACGGATGGCTCAGATCTCTCTAATCTTGAATGAACGACTACGGTTGTTCTGGAGCTTGATCGCCTCATTTCGCCCTAAATTTGATCACAAATGTGGTCTGATCTGATCGGGTTCATGACCCTTTTGATGCCTACAAAATAATAATCAAATATTAGCATCAAATACCATGAAAATAAGGTAATTTACAATTAAGTTCAAAATCAAATGTAATTACAAAATGTAATGTAAACATGAGTTTAAACTATGAATAGATCATCAAAAATATACATTATGAATCAAAATAATATAGCAAAATAATGGTTATCAGCTCACCCGAACCCAAGTTCTGGCTTTCTCCTCGAGCAGCCTTCCTTCCCGGTTTCTCGTCCCTCGAAAGCCGCGCACGTTCTTTTCGTCCACTGGTGTACTCTTCCACGGTCACCTCGTCCCTCGGACGCACCGAGCCTGTCGGCTCTCTCCCCGTGCCATCCTTCTCGTTAGCCACGTCTTCCGCTCGACTTCCTATGTTCCTAAGCTCCTGCACATTTAGACACAAGGGTTAGATAAAACATGACCTAACTTAATTTGTTTGATCACATCAAAACACCTTGGGGTTCTAACAATATATGCTTATGGATCCCGTTATAGGCCGACCGAAAACCGCTCGACCGGGACATCACAATCTTGGTTGTAAGAGTAAGACTGCTAATATGTGTTTTCACTCGGTTGTCTAGTTGTTGGAGGGTTGTATCTCATCCGACCGGACATAAGGTCTGCTCGGGCGGGATGGTAGATCAAGAAATTTACTATTTATCTCTTAACTCCAATTATAAATTTGTAGAGGGTGGTCTTTCGGACAATCACATCCGACCGATATTAAGAGCCTATTCGATTAATCTTACGTAACTTGTAATCGTAGTTCTTTGACCGATTAATTTTGATCTCCATATCAATTAATTTTCAATGCTCTGATCCACTTTTAGTGGGTCATCTCTATTTCCGTATCATACAGCAATTGATAATTTTTGTTGAGTCAAATACAATCTCCTTTTTTTTATTGTTTTTTTTTACAAAAATGATTTTTCATTACTAACGACAATTTATTAATTCTCAACGATATCATTGTTATGACCTCGAGCATTGTTTGTCTTCATGCAACCGGATGAGTAGCCTCCTGTCCAAGGTCAACACGAGTCAAAGGCCGTCGGTGACATCCGCCGTTAGCACTCCAATTTAGCAATAATATAATTGTCTTACCACAAATGGGGGCCGCCCCATCCTTTACTTATGATCCAACCCTTCCAGCATAACAACCGTTGTCACCCTTTAATAACTTCCCTACTATAACACCCGTCTATCACGATGACTCATCAACTACTAATTGAGCACTCAATCAATCGTTTTCATAATCGGTTATTCATGGATATATTTCTATGTGTAAATTTTACTTTTTTTTTCTTAATAATATTTCCGCCTATTCATTCCATTCATCTAACCATTAGTATTAGTATTATTCTTCTTTTTTCTTTTTCTACCCTCTTTATGTTTTTGCCCTTCCGAAGTAATTAAATGTTCGAGAAACATTTGCCAGCACATCAGCGGTCACCGTACCTGTTTCCTGACTCGGCTGGAAAAGGAAATCTTTCAGGCTTATCCTAATGCGACACCGTGGAGCCAGAGGGGGAAGACAGCGATGAGTCTCGCCGGCGCCATGTCAACCGAAAACGCAACCGACGAGCGCATTAAGTCATCCAACGGTTCGTTGCTTTCTTTGATCGTACGGCTGCTCTCATCTACGATCCCCACCGCTGGCGTTTCCCAGCTGATTGCCAGAAATTACGACCTATTTACGACTCCGCCCACGCTATAAATTGTCGTCTCCTGACGCATGTTCCGTCCCCCAAAATTCTAGGCCCTTGACCTAGGGATCCCGATCCCCGGCGAGGCCTTTCCGCCGGCCATGGAGTCGAAGTCAAATGGAAGGTTCACTCTCGGCAAGCAGTCCTCGTTGGCCCCCTCCGGCAGCGATGAGGAGGGGTGGGCGGGCGTCCCCGACGAGATCGACGCCAACATCCGCCTCATGTACATGGCGAACGAGGGCGACGTCGGCGGAATCGGGGAGCTCCTGGACTCTGGCGTCGACGTCAATTTCCGGGACATCGACGGCCGCACTGCCCTGCACGTCGCCGCCTGCCAAGGGTTCGCGGACGTCGTCCGGTTACTGCTCGATAAGGGCGCCCAGGTGGATCCCCAGGACTGCTGGGGTAGCACGGTGAGTGGGAATGCCCCTCCTTTCCCCCCTCCCTCTATGTACTGCCTGTTGGCTTTGCCGTTGTTTCTGGAATTGATGTTAATCTCTGTCAACCATCCCGGAGTCGCATTCCTTAAATATGATGGACGGAATCGAGTCACAATAATGCTGGTGTCTGCTTGGCGTGTTCAGGAATATCGAAGCAAAACATTTGCCGTGCATTCTCCTTTTACTACCTTTAAACTATCGTCCTTACTAAATAGCGAAATTAATGGAAAGGAAGGGGAAGGAGGGTAACTTCCTTACACCCCGATTTCGGGTGTAAGGAAATAGTTCAATTGAGGGGTAAGGGAGGGTAAAAGTTCCCCCTCCCTCCCCTCACCTCCTTCCCAAACAAGGGCAAATGCCACCTTCCCTTTACTTACCCCTCCTTCACCTCCTCCCAAAGCCTAGTTTATACACAATCGTTATGGAGGTCATTGTGTTGCTTTCAATTTTGGACACATTTATACTTGGTTTTGACAATTTATGTATAATTGATAGCTTTATTTAGGAATTTTAATGTTTAGGCTGAAACACAAGAACACCGCCACCATCAAATCTGTGTTTGTCACTGCGTATATCTTATCCTTCTATTGAAGGTTTTATTACTAGTAATATCAAGGGCACTCTAGTCACTTTTTATTACATACCTGAAATAAAGGACACTATTTCAGAGAAGAAGGAAGTGATGCTACCATAGTCAAAATTCATTGATCTACCCTTATTTTAAGGGTACTCTCACCTTGGATCTGATTTCTAGATTGTACAATTTTTCTTTAAAATGGCTACTAAAGTATGAAACATGATACCAAAATATGAACTGAAATACTGGAGAAACCAAACTGTCAAATTTTGAGGTTGTGCTATTGAGATTGCAAAATTCTATTAGATGCTATAGTTTAGAGGAAGTAATTAAACATGATCTCTCAATATAATGTAAAATCCAACATTGATGGAATGGAATTGTCTTTCACCGTAGGTTCTGGTAGATAAACAATAATCCACACAAAAGATATGATAGAAGCTATTCTTTCTATTGTGCTGGTTTCATTGGAACCTTTCTGGGCCAACACTAGTCTACCTGAAACTTCAAACAAAAAAGTATGGGGAAAACTGAATTGTTATTTTGTCTGAAACTAATGACCTGGTAAACTTGTAGTCATGGTGATCTAATTACTGTGGTGATCGATGCACTGAATTGCATGTGTTTTCACTTATTTCAGAGTCAGATTTGTTTACATTCTTCTGCTAACAGCCTCTTGCAGATGCAATACATTATAAAAACCATGAAGTAATTGAGCTGTTGGAGAAGCATGGTGCCAAGCTAAAGGTATGACAGAAAGTATGTTACTCTTTGTAGTTAGATCAAACAGGAGACATTATACCACACACTAAACTCCTTGTTGTCTTATGGTATTGACTCTTGTTTTCTCGTACCATCCGTAGATTGCTCCTATGCATGTTGAGAATGCCAGGGAAATTCCTGAATATGAGATTGATCCCAGTGAACTTGATTTCACTAACAGTGTTAACATTACAAAGGTATATTCATACTTTCTTCATTCGCGACTATGAAAATGTGTGGTCTTACGTGCATTCTGTTAAAATCTCTCTTGCTTTGTTTTATGATCTTAGCAAGGGAAGATTTTTCTTTCATTTTTCTGCAACCTTTGCACTTCTGTCTAATTAACATCATCTTTTTTGGCTGGTATTATGAATTCCTTCTCCCACAGTTCCATTGTGGGGTATCTTCAGATTCAGTGGACATTAGTTCTAATTCCAAATTTATGTCAGCTTCTCTCTGCCTCAGCACATCTCAATGTTACTTTCTGTCATTTTCAATGCATCTTATATGATCTTGAACAAATATGCTTACGAGTTATTTGTTTCATAACTTCGTTGTATCATGTATATCATCTTCAACCTCAAAGCCACAACTATTATGTTGCAAACAATTCTTGTTTCTGACACTTGTAGTTGCATAATTACATAAGTTGAGTCAGTGGGATTAGTTGTATATGTAGGGCAATATTTTGGAAAATTCTATAGAACATGGAGCTTTTCTCAACATTCTTGTATAGTGTTGCGACCTTAACAAGCATAGCATATGCAAATTAATCACATAGCTAACCTATTAATAGTTGAGACCTTCTAGCTTATTCTTATACCTCTTTGATTGTATGTATAATCACCATTGTTTTCCTGAATTGTTAATTTGATTGGATTGAGTTGAAACTCGGGTTCTGTATTTGAAACAGTTCGCACTAACTAGCTTCAGCTCCTTGGAGTCTTTGTTATAAGCTACAAACAAATCAAAATTTTGTTTGTATTTTTATTTGAAGTGCAAAACAAAATTATTCCCTTGTCTGCTTTTTGTGAAGTGAATAGGAAAAAGACTTTTCGATTTCTAATCTCTCTAAAAATTTACAATTAGCCATATTCTGTTGCCTGTGCTCTATAGTTATTTGTTACTCTTTCTTTTTCATCATTAATGCAAACTTCAAGGATAGTAGTGCTAATTTTCTATTTGTTTCACCAATCTCATTTGCTAGGGAACATTCATCATTGCAAGATGGCGGGGAATTCAAGTTGCTGTCAAGAAGTTCAGCGATGAAGTAATGACCGATGAAGATAAATTGTGGGTTGGTTCTATATTTCATCATAATCTGTGTCTGCAATCTTTAATCTATACTGTGTATTGATTTTTCATACATCAATTAGAGTTTCTTTGTACACCTTGCAGAAGGGCATTCAGAGATGAGCTTGCATTACTTCAATTAATACGACATCCAAATGTTGTCCAGTTCTTAGGTGCTGTTACTCAAAGTAGTCCAATGATGATTGTCACAGAATATTTGCGAAAGGTTGCTCCTCAAACTGTAACCTTCTTTATGTTTAGGAAATTTTGAATTCATATATGTTTCTTTATACTATTTTCTAAATTTTATCTTATCAACTAATGCTATTTAAAACTTCCCATTTCCCTCCTTTGATGTGAACAATTTTTTCAAGATTTGGACACCTCTTCAGTATCATTTAAATGCCAACTGATCTATAGAAGAAGATTTGTTTTAATGCTCATCATAAGAATGCGTGTGTGCATGATGACAAATACAAGTTCAAAATGGAACATTTGTTTCAGTAACTTGTAACTTATTTGTGGGCTGCCAACAGAAAAATTTGTTTTTTTTATTAAGATTCGTTTCTTATTCCTTAATCATCCTCCTTGAGGTAGGGTGATCTTTGTGCCTATTTGAAACGGAAAGGAGCTTTGAAGCCATCAGTGGCAGTGCGATTTGCACTTGATATTGCCAGGTAAGTTGGTTCATCCTTTTATCATCCAATAGTACCAATTCACCTTCACATTTCTACTGGTTCCATTGGTGGGTGCTAATTTCAAACATTCATTTTGCTGAAGAGAACTGATTTTTCATTTTTTTATTAATCATCACTACCTGCTGTGTTATGACCAAACCTTCAGAGGGATGAATTACTTGCATGAGCATAAACCAGAAGCCATAATTCACCGTGATCTTGAGCCTTCGTGAGTGTTTAGATGCTCTTCTTTGTTGTGCACTGTGGTTTCCATATATTATTATTTTTTTGGAATACCCTTGATTGATTCTTAAGTTTGGCTTTCACTATTTCTGAGATACAGAAATATCTTGCGAGATGATACCAGGCATTTGAAGGTTGCAGACTTTGGTGTGAGCAAGTTATTGAAATTGACAAAGACTGTTAGAGAGGAAAGGCCATTAACTCTCGACACTTCATGTGAGTGATCTATGTTTCCTGTTTTCACTTATTTTGTAATGTATAAGCTCTTTTGTGATGCATGATATGATATTAATAAAGGAATAATCGAGATGGGCGTTATATTTTTGTGATTTGTTGCTCTAAAAATTTTATTTAATTGTTTGATACCCTTTTCTTGAACAAGCATTTTGTTTGCTTTTCCAAAATTATTGACATGTTTTCAACAGCATTTGTCTTTATAATAAAAGTTAATAGTCAACCTCAAAGTCGTTTTTTTTTGGATTTTCAATACGTGGCAATTATTTTATATGCAGGCAGATATGTGGCTCCCGAAGTCTACTATAATAAAGAGTATGATGTAAAAGTAGACGTCTTTTCATTTGCCTTGATTTTGCAGGAGGTATATGCTTCACTTACATGTTTGATTCTGATTTAATTATTATTTCAGATGTATCTATAACGTTTTTATCATAATTATTGTTGTCATTACCATAAACATCATTTTGCAGTTGAATTTATTAGAACCAAGGGTTAAAATCTTGCGTTGTGCCAATGGCACACTGAGATTTAATGTTGCTTTCTTGCACTGAGATGCGGAATAATACTGGCACAACAACTAAGAAAGTGCCCACGGGCTTCTTCCTCTATGATACATAGGCTTAGCACCCTGTCCTTTATGATTCTTCCTCATGGTTCCTTATGATCCGTCCACCACTTGAGACACAACATCAAATGAACTTTTCTAATTTTCTGTCAATTGACACCAAAACCTTACTTCCTCCAATGGACAGATGGGTTTGTGGCTTCTCTGCTTCCACAGTGCATGAAGCTTCCTCCATCGTTGGCAATGTGAGGCGCTGATCAAATAAGATGTGTTTCTGCTTCTAGATAAGCTTCCTCCCTCTTCTTTTCCTTCTCCTTTTGAGTGCACACGATCTTGTGCTATCCAGACTCAGAATGTGACTTTAAACCAAAATTCTATATGTCGAGACTTCAAAATTTTCTAGGAAATAATGGTTTGGATAATGAAACTTGTGTAGTGCGGAAAAAGTCTCATGTCATCATCTACTGTCTGGTTCTCTGAGTAAAAATTATACAAACATCAAAATATGTGAATATGTGCCAGTTTGCTTGCTGTTCAATATGTAGTTCTCATCTATCACTGTAACAAGTCTAGTTTAGTAAAATAAGATTCTTCACTATGAAACCATGCCAATAATGCTTCAACATTTTGTTCAAATAGGCTCTTGTTTTCAAATCCAATATGCGGTCAAATTGCATATATGTTTGACTCTAATGGTATACAACTCTTTGTAGATGATAGAAGGATGTCCGCCTTTTAGTTATAAACAAGATGATGAAGTTCCTAAAGCATATGCATCCAAGGAGAGACCACCATTTAGAGCTGCACCAAAACTGTACGCACATGGATTGAGAGAGTAAGCAATTTACGTGATTAAGTTTTCCTTATTTTTTCGAGTGTCCTTTTCATCATTATGGTTTTATTTTAATTTTTCATTTGGTTCTATATCCACCACCGGCAATTACAATCCTTCTGAGTTTGCACGTCCACCGGCTGTGAAAGCTAGTGCATTCAGTTGTGATCCGTATGTTTAGAATCAGTTCGATACAGCGTGCCTTATGTATGTAATACTAGTCTTGTGACAAAAAGACAAACATGGAACAAATTTTACAAGTTGTTCATTGGCGTTTCTATCCTTGTGAATTAAATGCTTGTTTTTCTTCTTCTCTGTATAGGTTGATCGAACAATGCTGGAGCGAAAATCCCGCTGACAGACCGACATTTAGAGAGATAATCAATGAGCTCTTGTACATCCAACACAGTATTATCAAAAAACAACGCTGGAAGGTTAAAAAAAACCTACAAACCTAGATTTTTCATTCTTTCTGGATGAAAACTTATTCAACTCATCGTTCTGATTGTTCCTTCGTCAGTTGTTTCGGTTGAAGTGCATTCAAAATTTCGAAGCCATGTGGAAGAAGGAAAAAGATCCTAAAAGCCTCTCTTCTCATTCATCCACCAGAAACATGTAACTGCAGTTGTGTATCTTCACGATCTTCTAATTTCATGGTTGATTTTTGAACATACTTGCAAAGGCGTCCACTTTTTAAGTCCTGGGGTTCACATTAATGCGTATATTATTCTAACTTTGCCGACTCACGGTCATATAATGCAGATTATTTTATATATATATATGACCGTGCAGATTATTTTATATATATATATATATATAATTCACCTAATTAATTATTAAATCCAGAGCACATATATTGGTATGGACTATTGGAAATGTTAGCCAATTAATGCTGAATAAGCCTTAATTTATAGTTTATCTTGCTGATGACTTGTAAAAATGAGCAATAACTGTCAGTAGACTAAAGGAATAATTATTTTGTTATGAATATTGAAATAGAATTTCACCGAAATTAATATTTTAATTTTTTAGAATTATATTAAATCGTGGGGGTTCCTAGTTGGTTTAGTTTATCCGGAAGAAGTGGGAGAAAAGACATGAGAGAAGAGATGGATTATGAAGGGAAAAAACATAATTAGGAATATATATATATTTTTTATAATTTTAAATTAGTTATAATATGCTAAAAACAATAAAATAACATAAATTTCATCTATTAGAATAACTTTTTAACAATCAGCCAGAAGAGTAAAAATCTCTATGGAAGAGTCTTTCATAGGAAATGCAACAAAAAGATCCTTTGTAACCAATTTAAACCTCAATCAACAAAACCATTCAAAGTTGCAACACTCGCGAAGAAGTCGTGCTCGCATATGGTACTCATCCCAACCTAAGATCCACATATAACTTTGTTGATTGTGATCAACATTTAACTCTCCTCAACTCATATATAAACATATGAATATGTTACATGTACCTCAAATCGAATGCTTTATACAAAACAATTCCCTCTTTGTATAAAACAACACAATTCTACCTTCTCCCCCTTTAACTACACAGCTTCAAAAGCTTAGCAGCAGTGTCTTCATTCTTCCTCGGAACTAAGAGTTAGACCATCTCCAAGAACTTGATGCTGCCACTCGAGTTGGCTGCGAGCAGCATCGTTGACTGACCTTGCCAGCAGACACAAGACACAAACTGTGTGGCGTCATTGTTTGACTGGGATGATATTTGGTCGGCACTCCCAAATTTGTAAGACAAGATAGGCATAGGGAATGATTTATGATAGACAAAGACCTGCACGAGGATACGGAGAACGAATTGTAAGAATCACGAACAAAAGCATTTCTACAAATGTAATCTGTACTCAGTTCCGATAGGACAATCAGCATTGTTAACATTTACTATCAAGAAGAGGAAGCTAGAAAGAAACTAGGAAACCGATAGCAATGGCCTCGAGTGGGAATGTGACTAGAGAAGGTTATAGTTCAGCTGTGTTGGGGTTTAGGAAGGATTGAGCTGGGTCAAACAGAGCATAGTTCGCCCAAATTGGTAGAATGGGATCGAGCCTAGTAGAGAGTAACCACATGGCGAGACCTCATATGCATGCTTGAGCTACCTCAATAGTTTTAACAGCTCAGACACGCATCAAGATATGGTTATTCAGATTTTAAGCACATTGATCGATACCAATCATATGGGCACACATGGTGCATCCTAAAGCCTCTGAGACGAGTTGACAACTCTTCAACCAATAGATGGGGCAACACGAGCTCAATGTAGAAGAATTCTACGAAAAATAAAAACTCGGAATGGAAGAAAACTAAGAGGATATAAGCACTTGTGTTCGATATTTTCCCAGGTCCTTCTGAACATAAGAAGCCTAATAAATAACAATTACTTTTAATATGAGGCATACCTCATTTGTTTCCGAGCCAGTGGCAATATATCCATCGTATACTGATAGACCTACAAAGTTCTGGAATCATGATGATAGACAGACTAAGTGATCAATTACCATAGGAAATATTTAGCAAAACTAGATCGATGAGAATTCTTTCAGCAGGAGAACTTGAAGTACCTGATTGTTTGTATGACCTGAAAAGGTTTGAAGTATATTGTCAGCTGCACTCGTTGTACATGTAGGCAAATTCCATAGCGTCAACGTATTATCGGTGGACGCAGAGACAAGATGTGATGCATCTAGATACCTCACATAGCTCACAGTTTTTGTATGACCGGGTAATGTACAAAAAGGCATCCTCAAGTTCCGGAGATCATAGCAATAGACCCGATGATCAGCTGAACCAACTGCGAGTGAGTATGCAGAATCTGGATGAAACTGAACAGAACAAACATTAGCCTTGGTTCTGATAGAACCGGTGCTTCCAGCCTGCAAGATGAAACATTTTAAATGCAAGTTTTATCAACTTGTTCGTGATGAATTTCGATCTTAATCTTAAAATTGACTATGCGGCATACATAATTCAAAAGCAGACATACAGCATGTGTAAGAATAGAATTGCCTTATTAATACTCCACAGCTTCACGGTACCATCATCGCTTCCACTAACGAACTTCGTTGGGTCGGTGAGTGAAAAATCAACGGACCATACACGTCTCTCGTGTTCCTTCATTTCAGCCAAACTTTGACTTCTTGTAACATCCCATACCTGCATGATTTAACAGTTAATTTCGTATCGAATTCAATATAATCAAGAAAAGATTACCTTCACTACACCTTCAAAGTCGCTCGAAGCTATCTGGCTCTTGATATAACTGTTCCAACAAATACAACTGAGTTTTGATTTGTTAATCATTTCGACAATGGGATAATGAATATCTCGATCTTTATTTAGAATCATATCGCATTCAAAGACTTTGATTTTCTTATTCACACCAGCAGTAGCGAAAAACTCCTTGTCCCTATCGAAACCCATGGAACATACTAAGTTCATGGTATTCAACAAATCGCCCTGCTTCAAGTTCACCCTAACTTTCAACTTGCTGAAAGACAGGTATTTACACAAGTCCTCAAGAAATGAACTTACTACCCATTTGCCTTCCCTTCCACCACCATGTCCTTTAAGAACTGTATCGTCAATCGAACTCCGCTCGGTCCAAACAGCTGATCCAGTGCCACTCCTCGAAACTGGCACGAGCTTATTTGGTGGTCTGTGTGTTGATTTTGATTTCCTGCATCTTGCAGAAAAGTAAGCTGCCTCCAACTTTTTGAAGTTCTTCATCAATCTCGAACTCCTTACCGCTATATTCTGCTGATGAATCTGCAATTCTGTCACTGATTCTGGATCCTCAGAACCTAAATTATTGAGCTTGTTCTTATAATCTGGTCTGCAACGTTTTCTTGCAGGTTGATCAATTTTTGTGAATAATGACGACGAGTGTCCATCTCTGTTCAATTTTAGAAATGAATTCTGTGTGAGGATAGACCTCTGATCTTGGATCTCTTGAATATCAGAAGAGATACAAGCAATAGCGTCATGCAATCTATGAGCAACATCTAGCTTTTGATACTGCAAATGCAAAAGAAACTCCCTAAGCAATTCTTGATCTTCTATCTCTTCTGAAATCTTTGATACGGATTCTCCCTCTTCCAAAAAATTTATTTGTCGATTGAGGAACTCACTACGCAACACTTCACTGAAAAAAGGCCACATAAAAGACAACTGAATCAAACATATACAAATTCCATACCGAATGGACGATTATCGAAGTATTATGATAAAAATGGAGCTCAGATTACTGTTAGTTCGATACAAGTTAATTCTGCATCTACTAAAGCAAGCTATGCGAGATGAACTATAGCATTCGCATTGGAACTCCTACATTTTGTGCATAGTTAACAAAGCACTATAGATTAACCAGCCCTTAGACTAAAGGAAGTGACTGAAATTATCTCCTTTACAGAGATCATATGCTACAATCCCGAAGGGTACCGAACTTTCTATTTCGATTTGGATCTCATTTCATCAACTGAAAATGAGGTGTGGATCCATAATTTATCAAGGCAACATCATGCAGATGCATGCAGCATGATCAGATGAGCAAGTAATGGAGCTCTACCATGAACTGACCTCATCTTGGGCCGGGTGTCCGGCTGAGGGTGTAACAGCCACAGGCAGAAAGAAGCTTCCTTTGGCCAGTTGAGCAGCAGCTGCCGAGGAAGGATGCGATGCCGGAGGTCAGCCATGGCGGTCAGTTTATCCTCCAATGAGTCGAAGGCACAGAACAACTGCACAACAAGGAGCAATGAGCTCGATCGAGAAGCAGATGAGTAGAGGAGCAAGATGCAAGTAGTGCCGCAACCTCAAACAGGAGGACGCCTAATCGGAAAACGTCGGAAGCATATGTGGCGGGAGCGCCGTCGGCTTCCTCTGGGCTGGTGTACCAACTCGATTCCATAAGCAAGATCGGTTTCGTTGGGAAGGTTGTCTTTTCTGCATTGCCGTCGGCGTCCCTGAGCAGGGAGGAGGGGCCCTCGGGAAACGCTTCAGTGCCCTCGCCTTGAGCGGAGGAAGACGACCCGCCGAGGCCAGAGGTGGAGCAAGAAGCAGACTCGATGAACGAGACGCGGTTAAAAGGCGATATCACGAAACAAGAGGGCCGCACGTTGCCGACGACGACGCCCTGCTTGTGTGCCGCCTCCAGAACCTGCCGGAACACGTGCAAGCACTCGAGGAGCTCCACCGCCCGTCCCGGCCGGTCGAGCCATTCCCGAAGACTGACATCCCCGGCGCCACCGCCAGCGCCGTTGCCACCGATTCCGAAGGAGAGCAAGCGGCGTAGCTCCTCCTTCTCCTCCTCCCTCACAAAATCCTCTTTTTTCTTCTCTTCCTCCTCCTCCTGATCCCAACCCCAGATGCATCCGTTTGGGCCACGGGAAAAATCAATACTGCCACTGAAACCGGCGCCGTCTGCTGCACGGGACGCCGATGACGACCGCGCCCGCCCCGACGTCTCCTCTGAACCATCCATCTTCTTCGCCCCGTGCCTCTCTACCTCCTCCACCAAATCCCTTCCGATCAAATCAAACCGAAGCAAAAAAGGCAAACCGGCGCCTTGCTCCCTCTCCCCGCTCGCTACCTCAGAGACTAAGACAAAGCGAGCATTCGCAAACGAGAACCACCAAGCAAAGGGCGGATCAGGATTACCAGACGCCGCGGAGGCGAAGAGAGCCGCAAAGTCCCACCTTTGATTCGGTCCCTTCGCTTCCGCTCCTTCCCCTTTCCCTTTCTCTTTCTCTTTCTCGCCACCCTTCGCTCGATTCCTCTCTCCTCTCTCCACCTCTCTCCTCTCTCCTCTCTCAGCCCACCTTTAATCGCGAATACTTGGCGGCCGCTTGGCATGCCGTGAAACATTGCTGCGCCTGGCGCTGCGCTGCATTCTGGACCACGAAACCGAACGTAGTAATGCGGTAAACAGTAGGACCGATACTGAGGGTGCGTCTGGGAAGCCGGACAAAGAGTCTACGTGGAGCCGCAGCATTAGCAAAGGGATCCTGTTCGCTGCCTGGCCGACCGCACGCGCTCGGCTCCTATGGCGATGGCCAGCTACGTGGCCTATCGCTGGTCCGCAAAGGAGGCAGGACAAGGCTGTTGAGCTGATGCGGAGTTGGGTGGTTCGCAGCGGCCAACAGCCAGCAGCAGTCGCTGTCAACTGTGCGCCCGAAGTGTTCGACGGAATGCGCAAGACAGAAGTTGTGCGACGGAGAAGCCGGAAGCGTCGGGTCGTGCACTCGTGCATGGATATTAGCTTATAAATAAATAAGTATAAAACATTATATATAATTATATTATAAAAAAATATATAGTTGTGAGGATATATATAAAAAGAGGATTTCCCCCTCTTTTCGTCTCATTTCACTCTCGATTTTCCCCTTTCGTTTCCCTGGGCCATTTTAGGGTTTTGCAAGTGGGAGGCGAAGAAGAAGGCGCTTCTGTTCTGTAGGCGTCGCCTAGGTTTTGCGGGCTTCTCCAGCGGCAAAATCGATGGCGCTCGAGGAAGGATGACTCATTCGGTCCGTCACCCTGATCTTTGTCCTATCGGCGGCGACAACTACTAGCATTTGGTACCAAACCACCAATCATTCAAAAGAAAAAAAGAAGCCGCCTTTTCCTGTTCCAGGCTTCCACGATCGCCAACCAAAAGGTCATCCTTTTACCAGCCTTCTTAATTCTCTGCTCTGTCCTTTTCAATATTTCTCGCATTCCACATTGGGAAGAGTTGAATTGTAACAGGTAGCAGCGACTTGTGATTCGTTCACATGCATCTCAACAGTCCTCTATTGTTCGGTTTGAATTTGCATGCCCAAAACACGACTTTGAATAGGTCGGGCCGCTTGCAGCCACTAAAAAAAACAAAAAATCTATTAGGAGCGAATGTTTACAACGAATTTAAATTTTATTCCAAATTTTTCAACAAAATTTACAACAAAATAATAAATTATTCCAAATTTTTCAACAAAATTTACAACAAAATAATAAATTGTTCCAAATTAACAACAAATTTAGCAACAAAATAAATTCGTTGCAAATTAGCAACAAAAGATATTTTGTCGCTAATATTGTTGCAAGTTAACGACAAAAAAAAAATATTTGTTGCAAATTTTACAACGAATAATATTTTCATTACAAATTTTGCAACGAATAATTTCTTCGTTGCAAATTTTGCAACAAATAGTATTTTCGTCGCAAAAATTGCAATGAAAATATTATTTGTTGGAATTTCATTGGAAACATTTCCAACGAATCTGCCAGTTCGTTGGAAATTTCCAACGAATTCCAGATTCATTGCAAAGTATACAATGTCATAAAAACCCGTTTGACCGACCTAGAGACCTAGGAATCAGATGAAACAAGTTCCTATGTGCTCCTCTTGGTCTCCTGATTCTATAGATGAGCTCAAATATTTTTTTTGATATAAGATGAATTTTTAACATCTAGGTCAATTTGATGAATTTGAATTTAAGCATGAAAGTGTTAGAGTTTTAAATCAAATTGAAGTATAGTTGAACTTGTTACATTTACAAAATAATGTTAGAATGCTCAGAACGAGACGAAATCAGTTTGTTTGCGTTCGTAAGGTTCTCGCGATTATATCCATGAATTAAAAATAATTTTGGTGCTAATGTATTTTGATCTGTGAATATTTAAACCTGAATTTAATTTTCCTAACACAATGAGAATTGAAAAATAAAGAAAAAAATATATGAGGAAAAAAAATATTTGAGTGCATATATAAAATCAGAATAAATAGAGGAGCACATAAGAACTGGTTTCATCCGATTCGGAGGTATCTAGGTTGGTCAAACGAGTTTTTAAGACATTGCATACTTTGCAACGAATCTAGAATTCGTTAGAAATTTCCAACGAACTGGAAGATTCGTTGGAAATATTTCCAACGAATCTACCAATTCGTTGGAAATATGAACTGGAAGATTCGTTGGAAATATTTCCAACGAATCTACCAATTCGTTGGAAATATTTCCAACGAATCTGCCAATTCATTGGAAATTTCCAACGAATTCCAGATTCGTTACAAACTCTACATTTTCTTAAAATCACGTTTGACCGACCTAGAGACCTCCGAATCGGATGAAACCAGTTCCTATGTGCTCCTCTTGGTCTCCTGATTCTATAGATGAGCTCAAATATTTTTTTTGGCATAAGATGAATTTTTAAAATGTAGGTCAATTGGATGAATTTGAATTTGAGCATAAAGTGTTAGAATTTTAAATTAAATTGAAATATAGTTGAACTTGTTAGATTTACAAAATAATGTTCGAGTGCTCAGAATGAGGCGAAATTAGTTTGTTTGCGTTCGTAAGGTTCTCGTCATTATATCCATGAATTAAAAATAATTTTGGAGCTAATTTATTTTGATCTGTGAATTTTTAAACCTGAATTTAATTTTCCTAACACAATGGGAACTGAAAAAATAAAGAAAAAAAATATATGAGGGAAAAAAAATATTTGAGAACATATATAAAATCAGGATAAATAGAGGATCACATACGAACTAGTTTCATCCAATTCCGAGGTCTCTAGGTCGGTCAACCGTGATTTTAAGAAAATATAGAGTTTGCAACGAATCTGGAATTCGTTGGAAATTTCCAAAGATTCGTTGCAAAGTATGCAATGTCTTAAAAACCCGTTTGACCGACCTAGAGACTTCCGAATTGGATGAAACCAGTTCCTATGTGCTCCTCTTGGCCTCCTAATTCTATAGATGAGCTCAAATATTTTTTTTTACATAAGATGAATTTTTAACATCTAGGTCAATTGGATGAATTTGAATTTGAGCATGAAAGTGTTAGAGTTTTAAATTAAATTTAAGTGTAGTTGAACTTGTTAGATTTACAAAATAATGTTCGAGTGCTCAGAACGAGGCGAAATCAGTTTGTTTGCATTCGTAAGGTTCTCACGATTATATCCATGAATTAAAAATAAATTTGGAGCTAATTTATTTTGATATGTGAATTTTTAAACCTGAATTTAATTTTCCTAACACAATGGGAAATGAAAAAATAAAGAAAAAAATATATGAGGGAAAAAAAATATTTGAGAACATATATAAAATCAGGATAAATAGAGGAGCACATAGGAACTGGTTTCATCCAATTCCGAGGTCTCTAGGTCGATCAACCGTGATTTTAGGGAAATGTAGAGTTTGCAACGAATCTGAAATTCATTGGAAATTTCCAACGAATTCCAGATTCGTTGCAAAGTATGCAATGACTTAAAACCCCGTTTGACCAACCTAGAGACCTCGAAATCGGATGAAATCAGTTCCTATGTGCTCCTTTTGGTCTCCTGATTCTATAGATGAGCTCAAATTTTTTTTTTTTGACATAAGATGAATTTTTAACATCTTGGTCAATTGGATGAATTTGAATTTGAGCATGAATTGAAAAAATAAAGAAAAAAACTATATGAGGGAAAAAAGAATATTTGAGAACATATATAAAATCAGGATAAATAGAGGAGCACATAGGAACTAGTTTCATTCAATTCCGAGGTCTCTAGGTCGATTAACCGTGATTTTATGAAATTATAAATTTTCCAAAGAATTAAATTTGTTGGAAATTTCCAACGAATCTACAATTTCGTTGGAAATTTCCAACGAATCTACAGATTCGTTGGAAATTTCCAACAAATTTGGGGTTGATGGAAATATCCAACAAATAATTATGTTGTTGGAAATTCGTTGGAAAACCCTAATATTAACTCCACCCAGCCCGTTCTTTTCTCCTTGCCCTAATTTTTCTCCTTTCCTGTGTGACGGCGGTTGCGCGACCTAATTTTTCCGCCCATCTCTCTCAACCGGTAAGCCTTGTTTTTGCTTCGTCGATCTCATTTCCTTGTTTTTGCTCCAGAAGCTTTTCAGAAGTTCAGAAATTGTAACAACACTTGTGTGCTTCCACTACTTTGATTAGCTTCTTTCTTTTTGTGCCTACACTGCTGTAAACAAGGTTTCTCCGCCTGAAGGAGTTCTTAGTGCAATCATCTTCCTTGGATTAACAACCTCCCCGGTTGTAACCAACTCAAATCCGGTGCCTCGTTTTTATGCTTTATTTTCTGCTTAATCTATTTTTCAAGTGTTAGCTTAATTGTTCGAGAAAGGGTTGTGTTTTATTCAGGGCTATTCAACCCCCCTTCTAGCCGGCCCAACGGTCCTACAAGTGGTATCAGAGCCGAGGCGCTTCAGGAGGACTAACCGCCGAACGAAGCAACGAAATGGCCGGACCAAGCATCCACCCGCCGAAATACGAAGGGGATTTCACCACATGGAAAAAACTGATGCAGGTATTTCTTACAACCGATATTGAACTATTTTTAATAATGAAATTTGGCTTTGAAGCTCCAGAGGACAAGGAAATAGATAAATGGACAAAAAAGGAGCAGGCTGACTTCGTGGCGAACGGCAAAGCAGAGTACTTCCGCCTCAAGAAGTCAACAGGATCGGTAAATACAACTCGGCAAAGGAACTTTGGGAAAAGTTCCTCGAGCTGCACGAAGGGACGTCCGAAGCCAAGCTTGCCAGAAGAGATCTGTTTCGGAATCAGCTCACAAACCTGCGACTTGGGGAAGACGAGACAGTCGCACATCTGCACTCCAGAATTAAAGAAATAATCACCGGACTCACGAATCTCGGAGAAGAGGTAAGCAACCGAGATTCGCTCAGGTACGCATTAAATTCATTTCCGAGAAATTCAAAATGGGCATCACTAGTAGATACTTTTTACATTTCTAAGGACTTAGAAAAAATTTCATTAGAAGAATTTTTTTCAACATTTGAAGTCCATGAGTCAAGATGTGCAGGAATGAAGGAGCCCAAGAACAACGTCGCCCTTAAAGCTTCGAGAGACGAACCTGAGTCGGAATCCTCTCTCGACGACGAGGAAATGGTAATGATGGTAAGAAGATTCAAGAAACTTTGTAAATCTAGATCTACTAACCATCCACAGGGGAAGAAGAAAAGGATGATCCGCTGCTACCACTGCGACGAAGAAGGGCACGTCAAGGACAACTGCCCCAAGCTGAAGAACAAAGACAACGAGAAGGGAAAGAAGCCTTTCCAGAAACGAAAGGCTCTGAAAGCGACGTGGGACGATACGTCATCCGAATCGGAAGTCGAAGCATTCTCCGGACTCGCACTAATGGCGAGCCATCAAGACGACGACTGCGATTCAAGCTCTTCCGAAATGAGCATCGAGAGCATCGATGAAGGGGGAGACACGTCGGAAGAAAGCAGCAGCTCAGGGGGAGAAACGGACAACGAGATCGACAAGGTAAGTCAGGTACGATCTCTTCCTCCCGATAAAATGTTTAAGTTCGTTAAACTGTTAACAAAAGACTGCTGCAAATTAGAAAGTGAAAATAAAAATTTAAAAGTAATTCTAGCTAAGTCTTGTGCCTTAGAAGAATTAGATAAATTAAAATTGAAAAATGAAAAATTGGAATTAGAAAATCAAAATTTGAAAATTCAAATAGATAACTTAAAGAACTATGCATGTTCATCTAAAACCAATTTTAGAAGATTTAATAATTTAAATTGGTACTTTAAATATCACCCGGGACAAATCAGGAACATCTCAAGAAAACATGTCCCCAAAAACCTTTTAGTTAATCCAGTAGGTTGGAACCTATATTGGGTTCCTAAATCATGCTTAAATTAATTTTAAAATTAAAATTAGCGCCTTGAGTGAGAAAATTAAACAAATAATTTCTTTATGAGGCTTTGTCTAAGGAAGTGGTTGTTGCTCCAATAACCAAGAAGGCCTAGTGCCTCGCCACGACCTGGAAGCCAAAATATTGAAATAAATATTTAATTAACTTACTAATGAAGCATTAATACAAGAATTAATTAATGCTTGAAAAAGGTTATTCAAAACATTTTTTTTCAAATTAGAAATTTACTTAGAATTTTTTTTATATATTCTCAAAAATCATTTTTTTTTAAGTTAAGAATCTTTCTAAACAAGAAATCTCAGCTTAAATTACTTAGAAAAACTTTCTAAATTTCTTAAAAACTTAGAAATTTTTTTAGAAATACTTTTCTAAGTCTTTAACCCTTAGATTATTTTTCTGGGAACCCCATTTTTTTGTGATCAAAGGGGGAGAAGGAAAAGTATAAGTCTAGGGGGAGGTAGGTAGATAATTTTTCTATCTTTTTGCACTTAAATTGAAAATTAAGTTAATTTACTTAATGGTATTTAATGTCTATTTTTAGCCCTAACTTAACTTGGGTTGATCACACCAAAAAGGGGGAGATTGTTGGAACCCCAAGGTTGTTTTGGTGTGATCAACAAGTTAAGTTAGGTCCTGTTTGTTTCTAACCTTGTGTCTAAGTGTGCAGGAGCTTAGGAGCACAGGTACTCGAGCGGAAGACGCAGCTAGCGAGAAGGACGGCACACGGTGCGTCCGAGGGACGGAGCTATGGAAGAGTACACCGTGGACGAGAAGGAAGTGCGCGATACGAAAGCCGAAGCGGAAGATTGCTCGGGGAGCAAGAGACGCAGCTAACGCGAAGGTCGGCACGGGGTGCGATCGAGGGACGAAGTCTGCGGATGAGTACGCTGGTGGACGAGAAGGGACACGCGGCAATTCCGAGGGACGAGAAGCCGGAGGGAAGCACGCTCGAGAAGACCGGAAGATGGGTTCGGGTGAGCCCTATTCCGGATATCAGAGATCACTCAAATCAAGCGGATCCGGAGCAGAAGACCCGGACCGATACGAGGACTTAACGGAGAAGTGGTCCCGGACAAAAAGTCAACTACAGTTGACTCTTTGCTCCGGGGCGCCCGGAACCAATCCGGGCGCCCGGACCCTGATTTTGACCAAGATCGCGATTTACGCGATCTGAATGTTGGGGGATAAAGTTTTATCCCCCCCAGGGCGCCCGGAACCCTTCCAGGCACCCCGACCAAGGCTATAAATATAGCCTTGGTCCAGAAGCTTTTCAGAAGTTCAGAAATTGTAACAACACTTGTGTGCTTCCACTACTTTGATTAGCTTCTTTCTTTTTGTGCCTACACTGCTGTAAACGAGGCTTCTCCGCCTGAAGGAGTTCTTAGTGCAATCATCTTCCTTGGATTAACAACCTCCCCGGTTGTAACCAAGTCAAATCCGGTGTCTCGTTTTTATGCTTTATTTTCTGCTTAATCTATTTTTCAAGTGTTAGCTTAATTGTTCGAGAAAGGGTTGTGTTTTATTCAGGGCTATTCAACCCCCCTTCTAGCCGGCCCAACGGTCCTACAGCTGGTACAAAGTTCAGACGGGTCGACGGGCTAACCGGACGGCTGGCAGGTAAGTTAAGGTAAATCACTGGAGGGGAGTGACTCAGTGAGGACGTGTTCCTAGTTAGGGAATTTAGGCGTCGATTCAACTTAGATCCATACGGAAATCTAAGTTGAGATCGTGACTAGATTCCGGTCTTGAGGAGACGGAATCTAATTATTACTTTGTTTGATTATAAATTGTGCTAACTTTTGTTTTGCAGGTAGTTTAACTTTTATTTTGCCTCGGACTAACTGTTTCTTGTAGGAAAAGGAATTTCTGGAGAATGGTGGTCCGGGCGCCCGGAAGGCAAAACTTATCTCATCACAGATTTGGAGCGCGTTGATTGGTCGGACCTACATCACGGTCCGAGCGCCCGGAAGGGATCCGGGCGCCCAGAGCATGCCTATAAAAGAAGGCCTCCACTGAGCATCAGAACTGTTAGGACTTCGGATAGCGGCTAGAGAGGGGGGTGTGAATAGCCTGTTGGTGCGGTTTGCACTAACGATTTAACCCAGGTTTTGATGAATGACAAATCAGGTTAAGTTAGCTTGTTGTTGTCTAACACTCTGATCGAGTGTGCAGGAAAAGTCCAGACAGGTCGACGGGCTGACCAGATGTCTGGCGAGAAGTCCAAGCGGGTCGACGGGCTGACCGGACGCTTGGCGAGAAGTCCAGCTAGGTCGACGGGCTGACCGGATAGCTGGCGAGAAGTCCAAGCGGGTCGACGGGCTGACCGGACGCTTGGCGAGAAGTCCAGCTAGGTCGACGGGCTGACCGGATAGCTGGCGAGAAGTCCAGACGGGTCGAAGGGCTGACCGGACGTCTGACAGGTAAGTAAGGTAAGTCACTGGAGGGGAGTGACTGCGAGGACGCGTTCCCGGGAAGGGAACATTAGGCGTCGATCCGGCTTAGATCCATTTCGGATATCTAAGTCGAGATCGTGACTAGATTCCGGTCTCGGAAAGACGGAATCTAAGTCATACTTTGCTTATCTATAAAACTGTGCTAACAATCTTTGCTGCAGGGTACATTTGCCTCGGACTAACCTTTTCTTGCAGGAGAAGGACTTTCTGGAGAAGAGGGGTCCGGGCGCCCGGGAGGCAAGTTTTATCCCGATTGTGCGTCGCCACGTGGAGCTCACTGGTTGGACCTGCCACGTCCCACCAGGGCGCCTGGAAGGGATCCGGGGCGCCCTGAGCTTCATATAAAAGAAGGGGCAAGGGTGGAGCTTCAACAAGAACTAAGAATCCAAGATCTGCTGCTCTGTGCTCTTACGACGCCACGAAAAGCTCTCCGACTCAGTGCTGGTTTTGTTTTAATTCTATTGTCGGTATTTTCTTTATCTGTCAATTCTTGTACTTAACTCTGTAATATTCGAATTGATAGTGATTGCCCAACGAAAGTGGTCAAGGACCACGGGCCTTCGAGTAGGAGTCGTCACAGGCTCCGAACGAAGTAAAAAACACCTGTGTCTATTTTAGTTTTCCGCTGCGTTTATACTCATCTTTATCGAATCGATATTCACCCCCCCCTCTATCGAATTCAACGGTCTTACAAGTGGTATCAGAGCAGGTACCGCTCTGATTTGGTGCAACCACCAATCAGACAAAGAGGGGGTCTTTTTAAAGAAAAATTATATATCGTTCGTTTTTAAAAGTGGTATCAGAGCAGGTACGCCTTTCGTTTTTTCCCTCCAAAACTGGTTTTGAAAAATACATCGTCATCTTTTCACTATTATTTAGTATCGACAAAATATTACATTTTAAAAATTTGAGATAATATTTTTTATTAATATTTTAATAATATTTTTTTTAAAAAAAAAAATTAGTGAAATATTATTTTTTCCAGCACTGCTAATCCAAGACCAAGTCTTGGGATTTTGTCTCTGTTTCATTGTGTGCAAGAACAATGTCTTTTCAAGAAGGATGGAACCCCAATGAACCACCACCGTACGATGAAGATTTCAACTACTGGAGGCGAAGAATGGAATGCTTCTTAGGAAGCGTAGATATCGATTATATGCTAATATTGAAAAAACCTTCTCAGAACTCGGAGCTGAATAAAAACGTAAGTAAAATTATTTATAATATTTTACCTAACAATATTATATGCAGACTAGAAAAATACAAGAATGCATATGAGCTATGGACCCAGTTGATCAAGCTTCACGAGACGCCAATGGAGCTAGAAGATCAAGTTAAAGTCGAATCCGGACTCGAGTCAGATCCAACGGAGAAGCTTGCTGAATTAGGGGTTGCGCTCAAGGTTAGTAATAATTACCAAAACACCCTTGCTAGTAGTAGTTTAAAATATGTGCATGTTAATTTGGATATGTCTGAAAGTATATGTAAAAATAGTGTACATGACAATACTTGCGAAAATACCCCTAGGATATTTTCTGATAAAACAAATATAATTAATTCAGAAAATATAGAAAATACCCCTAGGATATTTTCTGATAAAATAAATATAATTAATTTAGAAAATACAGAAAATCTAGAAATAATCAATAAATCTAAAAATTTGAATTTAAACCTAAACAAATTTGAAAATTCAAACAAAAAGGATGACAAGGTCAATATTAATCTAGACATAATTAATAAATTATTTAATAATCTAGACAATATCGAAAATTCTATCCAAACCCAAGATAATTTAATTAACAAAAAATTAAATTTTAATGATAAGACTTATTTAATAAATTCCACTAATTATATCAACTTAAAAGGTAAAGAAAATATAAGGATAAAATCAAACACTTTGATAAAATCAAAACGAAAGTTAACAAACTTAAAATTAAATGTAAAAGATAACATATTAAACAAAAATAATCTAGAAAATTTAAAATTAATAATTAATAAAAAGTTAAAAGATAAATCTTTAAAGAAATATAATTCAAACAATCTAATTAACTCAAAAATAAATAAAAACCTAAACTTTAAAAATAAGCTATTAAAGAAAGATAATTCAATTAACCCAATAAAATTGAAATTGAAATTGAAAGAAAATTTAAATGTTAAATATACTCTTTTAAAGAAAGATAATTTGACCAATTTAATTAATTCAAAATTAAAAACTTAAATTTAAATTACAAATTAAACAATAAAACTTAACTAAAACCAACTCTAATTATACAAGAAATCTTAAAAAGAAAAATCAATAATTTAAGGGGAGGCTCCAGAATAGCTGGCACCTCCAAAAATAACTTACCCGACAGGGTAACCCAAATAAACTAGGGTAATTAGGATTAGTTAAAAGGGACCCGGTTTAACTTGAATCACGAGTACGGTAAAGTTTTGGATGATAGTACGTTAGGGAAGCTTGGGCATCGCATGTCTAGAAAGATATGGCTTCGATCTGGTGCATTTGGCCAAGTGGAACTGACCGAAGCTACCCTTAAACAGAACCTAACTAGTTAGACCAATGTTTAGTACTAAGCTCCATGGATAGGACTATTCGGAAAACCTCGAAAGGTTGGTTACTTCTAATGACGTCCAAGTGACTCGCCAAGCTTAGAAGTTTATCCGAAAAATGCCTATTTGTTGATACCAAAGCTAAACCTGAATCTAACACAAGTTAAATCAAACCCTATAATTAAATCTAATTCATCTCACAAAATTGTAGGATTCCCTGATTGAAAATATAGATCAGGTGAGATGACTAAGGACCTAAAAGAAATTAATTTAATTAAATTAAATTAAATTAAAATTAAATCAATTAAATTAAAATAACATTTTCTTTAATTTAAAAATTTATTTTAAAAATTAAATTTAATTTCTCTTTTACTTACAAATTTATTTTAAAAATTAAACTTAAATTATCTTAACCTAAAAATTATTTTAAAAACTCTTTTAAAAGTTCTTTTAAAACTTATTTTAAAAATTCTTTTAAAATTCTTTTAAAAATTTTAAAACTAATTTTAAAAATTATTTTAAAAGTTCTTTTAAAACTTATTTTAAAAATTCTTTTAAAAACTTTTAAAACTTATTTTAAAAATTATTTTAAAAATTCTTTTAAAAAAAAAAAAACTTTTAAAACTTATTTTAAAAATTCTTTTAAAAAAAAAAAAAAACTTTTAAAACTTATTTTAAAAATTCTTTTAAAACTTTTAAAAATTATTTTAAAAATTCTTTTAAAAAAAAAAACTTTTAAAACTTATTCTAAAAATTCTTTTAAAAATTCTTTTAAAAACTTTTAAAACTTATTTTAAAAATTATTTTAAAAATTCTTTTAAAAAAAAAAAAACTTTTAAAACTTATTTTAAAAATTATTTTAAAAATTCTTTTAAAAGTTCTTTTAAAAATTATTTTAAAAATTCTTTTAAAAAAAAAAACTTTTAAAACTTATTTTAAAAATTCTTTTAAAACTTTTAAAACTTATTTTAAAAATTCTTTTAAAAACTTTTAAAACTTATTTTAAAAATTCTTTTAAAACTTTTAAAAATTCTTTAAAAAAAAAAACTTTTAAAACTTATTTTAAAAATTATTTTAAAAATTATTTTAAAAAAAAAAACTTTTAAAACTTATTTTAAAAATTCTTTTAAAAAAAAAAACTTTTAAAAACTTATTTTAAAAATTCTTTTAAAAATTCTTTTAAAACTTTTAAAACTTATTTTAAAAATTCTTTTAAAAACTTTTAAAACTTATTTTAAAAATTATTTTAAAAATTCTTTTAAAAAAACTTTTAAAAACTTATTTTAAAAATTCTTTTAAAACTTTTAAAAACTTATTTTAAAAATTCTTTTAAAAATTCTTTTAAAACTTTTTTTAAAAATTCTTTTAAAAACTTTTAAAACTTATTTTAAAAATTCTTTTAAAACTTTCTTTTAAAAACTTTTAAAACTTATTTTAAAAATTATTTTAAAAATTCTTTTAAAAAATAACTTTTAAAACTTATTTTAGAAATTCTTTTAAAAATTACTTTTAAAAACTTTTAAAAATTACTTTTAAAAACTTTTAAAAATTATTTTAAAAACTCTTTTAAAAAATAACTTTTAAAACTTATTTTAAAAATTCTTTTAAAAATTCTTTCAAAATTACATTGAAAAATATTGTTAACAAATAACTAAAATTTGATTAACTTAAGATTATAAACTCAATTAAATAAGTGAATAATTGAAATAAGAACTTAAAAAATTAACTTACACTAAATAGTTAATTAATTCTTAATTTAACTCAATAAATCTTAATTTTAACGTTAATCAAAATCCTAATTTCACTATAAATTAAATCATAAGTTATCCTTATTAACTATTAATTCAAATTGAACTTTAACTATGTTTAATAATTTTTTTGTACTTCAAATTACTACTAACTTTAAACTAAGTTAATCCAACTTAAAAGGAAATAAGTGAAAAAATCGAATTATAACTAATACTTTTATTAACCAATTCAATTAATTAATACAAAGGTTAAATTATTTTAAATAAGTATTAAATTATTAAATCAAGTAAAAATTAATCGATAAATTATTGATAATGGTTAACTGTTATTGAATTAATAAAATCGTATCTTATTTAACCTTAAACTAAAGCTTACAAGCCTGAATCTAAAACTAATGATTAATCAAACTCAAATCTCTTTTAAGTGTTAGTTTTTAATCTTCTCTTTAAAATCTCTCTAGAAAATTCTACCTCAATTTAAAAAAAAAAAAAAAAAATTACTTTGAATATTTTTAGCAAATACTTTTAAAATTTTATGTCAAGTTCAGGGGGAGAGATTAATTAAAATTTTTTTAAAAATATTTTAAAATTTATGTTTGAAAAATGTTTTCTTAAACCTAGTTTTGAAAAACTAAGCTGTTTTACTTTTTATTGAAAATTGATTAGATTTAACTTAGTTTTTGAAAACTGAATTTAAAACTCTAGTTCTTAAAATTTGATTTTACTTAATTTTGACATTTTGATTTGAAAGTTAACTTTTACAAAAAATTAGTTTTAAAAATTGCTTTGTTATTGAAAATTGTGGAAATTAGATTTCTTTCGAAACTTAAGTTTACAAACTAAGCTTCTCAAAATCATTTTCCTTAATTTTGAAAATTGATTCTTTTACAAACTTAGTGTTGAAAAATAAATTTCAATCAGTTTTGAAAACTTAGTTTTGGAATTTTGATGTTGAGAACTTATGTTTGAAAAGTTGAAACTTACTTTGAAAATTTAACTTGCAAAAACTTAGTGTTGAAAATTGTGGAAATTAGATTTTTCAAAAACTTAAGTTTACAAATTAAATCTTTTAATCCTTTTCAAACTCAGTTGTGGAATTTTTGAAAACTTATTTGAAAAGCATTTCAAAATTGAAACTTGTATGTGAGATTTTGTCTAAACTTGGCTATTTTTCTAAAAGCTAACGCTTTAAACAAGTTTCAAAAGTTTAAACTTCCCCAGATTATCTTGACATGTTTTTTGTTTAAAGTCTATGCTTAGTTAATCCATGCTTATTTTTGATGAATGCCAAAGGGGGAGAGTTAGGTGGTTAAGTTAGCTGAACCAAACTGAAAATACAAACTAACTTAAAAACCACATTAAATGCATGTTGTTTTATGCATATGTTTACACTAACTTAACCAGGTTGTCATTCCATCAAAAAGGGGGAGATTGTTGGTGCGGTTTGCACTAACGATTTAACCCAGGTTTTGATGAATGACAAATCAGGTTAAGTTAGCTTGTTGTTGTCTAACACTCTGATCGAGTGTGCAGGAAAAGTCCAGACAGGTCGACGGGCTGACCAGATGTCTGGCGAGAAGTCCAAGCGGGTCGACGGGCTGACCGGACGCTTGGCAGAAGTCCGGCTAGGTCGACGGGCCCGGATAGTGAGAAGTCCAGCGGTCGACGGGCTGGCGAGAAGTCCAGCTAGGTCGACGGGCTGACCGGATAGCTGGCGAGAAGTCCAAGCGGGTCGACGGGCTGACCGGACGCTTGGCGAGAAGTCCAGACGGGTCGACGGGCAGACCGGACGTCTGGCAGGTAAGTCACTGGAGGGGAGTGACTGGCGCCCGGGAAGGGAACATTAGGCGTCGATCCGGCTTAGATCCATTTCGGATATCTAAGTCGAGATCATGACTAGATTCCGGTCTCGGAAAGACGGAATCTAAGTCATACTCTTTGCTATTACTTTGTTGAACTTTAATTGTGCTAACAATCTGTTTTACAGGATATACATTTGCCTCCGGACTAACCTTTGTCTTGCAGGAAGGATTCTGCGGAGAAATGGAGCTCACTGGTTGGACCTGCCACGTCCCACCAGGGCGCCTGGAAGGGATCCGGGGCGCCCTGAGCTTCATATAAAAGAAGGGGCAAGGGTGGAGCTTCAACAAGAACTAAGAATCCAAGATCTGCTGCTCTGTGCTCTTACGACGCCACGAAAAGCTCTCCGACTCAGTGCTGGTTTTGTTTTAATTCTATTGTCGGTATTTTCTTTATCTGTCAATTCTTGTACTTAACTCTGTAATATTCGAATTGATAGTGATTGCCCAACGAAAGTGGTCAAGGACCACGGGCCTTCGAGTAGGAGTCGTCACAGGCTCCGAACGAAGTAAAAAACACCTGTGTCTATTTTAGTTTTCCGCTGCGTTTATACTCATCTTTATCGAATCGATATTCACCCCCCCCCCCCTCTATCGAATTCAACGGTCTTACATAACCGACCCCAAATTCTCGTTTCTTCCTACAATTTGAGTTAGCGCAGCGGAAATAAAAGATAGAAACGAAACGGGAGAATATCAAACCTCAAACGCGACGATATAACGAGGTTCGAAGATGATACTCCTACTCCTCGGCGTGTCCGTAAGGTGGGCGAATCCTATTAATCCGTCGGTGGATGAGACCCCGGAAAACCGGCTAATAAAAACTCTTTCTGGGTGGAGAAACCTCGCCACAATCTCTCTTGCAACAACAAGATCAGTGTACAAGAAATACAGCAAGAAGACAAGAACAATATGAATGTAAAAACACTAGTTTGCTTGCCTTCTCGTCGACTGGTGATGAAGCAACCACTTCACGCCAACAACAGCAGCAACTGATCAGTTGGAGTCCAGCCAAGGGAAGCTCACACGAAGCTTCAGTAAAGGAGATCTCAGCAAAGCTCTGATCGCAAGGAACAAGAAGGAGTAAGAGCAAGAACTCCCTCTACTGTAGAGGCCCTTCACCTTATATCAACCTGCGAAGAAGACAAAGAAGAAATCTAGCCGTTGTGACTCAACGGCTAGACCTGGACCGATCAGGCTCCACCCTGATCGGGTCCAGGGTGGATCTGATCGGTCAGGGGACCGATCAGGCCCTACGCTGATCGGTCCCCAGACCGATCCTAACTCTCACAGAGAGTTGGTTGCGATCCCTGATCGGTCTGTGGACCGATCAGCCTTCTTACTGATCGGTCACCAAACCGATCAGATTACTCACAGAAAGTTTCTGTGTGGTTACTGATCGGTCCACAGACCGATCAGATGACCCAGTGTTTCACTGGATCGGTCAGCAGACCGATCCAATTACCCATCCTTAAACCTAAAGCCTTCCTGATCTAGAGAACGAGCTACCGAGCCCTCTCTGACCTAGTCCGGAGAATGAGCTACCGAGCCCTCTCCGACTTCCATGTCCAGTCCAGAGAACGAGCTACCGAGCCCTCTCTGACTTAGTCCGGAGAACGAGCTACCGAGCCCTCTCTGACTTCGTCCGGTCCAGAGAATGAGCTACCGATCCCTCTCTGACCTAGTCCGGAGAACGAGCTACCGAGCCCTCTCCGACTTCCACGTCCGGTCCAGAGAACGAGCTACCGAGCCCTCTCCGACCTCCCATGCTAAGCTTCCATACTTGGACTTTTCCCCGTGCCAAGCTCCCTGCTTGGACTTTTCCCATGCCAAGCTCCCTGCTTGGACTTTTCCATGCCAAGTCTCCATACTTGGACTTTTCCCGTGCCAAGCTCCCTGCTTGGATTTTTCCGTGCCAAGTCTCCATACTTGGACTTTTCCCGTGCCAAGCTCCCTGCTTGGACTTTTTTCGTGCCAAGCTCCCTGCTTGGACTTTTCCGTGCCAAGTCTCCATACTTGGACTTTTCCCGTGCCAAGCTCCCTGCTTGGACTTTTCCGTGCCAAGTCTCCATACTTGGACTTTTCCCGAATCAGGTCAACTCAAGTCGGGTCAACCAGATCAACCTTGACCAAAGGTTGCACCCACAATCCCCCAAGTTCCTATTCTTGTCAAACATCAAAATACAACTTCTCTATTCTTGTCAAACATCAAAATATACCTCGAGTCAGGTCAACTCGAGTCGGGTCACCCAGGTCAACCTTGACCTAAGGTTGCACCAACAAGAACAACAACTCCTGCTACAACTGCTTTGTTACGCTCTACCTCTGCGACGTTGCGAAGCTACTCCGACAACTTGTGGTTCAAGTTTTTTTTCCTTATTGCTGTTGGTATTTCAATTTAATAGTTCTTGTACCTTCTATTGTAATCAATTTGTGAACTATTTGTGATTGCCCAACTAAAGCACTCAACGAGTGTGGGCTTTGGAGTAGGAGTTGACGAAGACTCCGAACCAAGTAAAACTGGTTCTTGCTAGCGTTGTGATTTTCATTTTTCCGCTGCGTACTCGCTTCGAATTTTTCGATCGTTATTCACCTCCCCTCTAGCGCTTCTACAATCCAACAGATTCTTCCGAGCGCTCCTCGTCTCGGACTTGACCATCTCAATGTAGCAACGCCGAGTGGCTAGCTGATCGCTCTTGACTTCGCTCACCCGGTAGTCTACCGGGAACTTGATTTTTTAGCAGTAAGTATATACTACCACCTGGAACTCGTTGAGGGCTGGTCGGCTCAATATGACATTGTAGACCGATGACGCATCCACCACGATAAAGTTGGTAGTCCTGGTTCTCCTTAGTGGCTCCTCTCCGAGTGAGATGACTAGTCGGACTTGTCCGAGCGGCAACACTTCATTGCCCGTGAAGCCGTAGAGAGGGGTCGTCATGGGCAACAACTCATTTTGATCAATTTATATTTGATCAAACGCTTTCTTGAAGATGATGTTCACCGAACTCCCTGTATCAACAAAAGTTCGATGAATAGTATAATTAGCGATTACTGTAGGATCGAAAAGAATTTAGATATCTCTACAATGGTATGATATTGTCCACTTTGGACCTAAGCCTTCATGGTTTTTCTCTTGGGCTCTACCCAAAAGATTTCATTCCAATAGAGATATCTTTTCTCTTATAAACCCATGATATTTCCCATATGTTTTCAATGTGGGACTATGTTTGCAACCTTGCAACTCCAACAATCCCCCCCTCAAACAAAGGACCACAGACTTCCCACGTTCGATCCTCGACCCACCAGGTCTTCCTACCCATCGGTCCACCCGACCTACTAGGACTTCCTTGTTGAGCCACAACTATGACTTCTTGCCTGGTGTCTGGTCTTCTTGATCCAAACATAAGAGCCCCCACTGTAACGCCACGGCCCGGGCAGGCCCCACCCGACCGAACCGGGAACACTACCAGAATTGCCCATCGGGTTGACGACTAGCTCCACAGACCATTGGAGGTCCTTTCAACGTGCTTTGTCCTCACTCGCACGCACCCTGGAAAACTTCCCAGGAGGTCACCCATCCTCAGATTACTCCAAGCCAAGCACGCTTAACTTTGGAGTTCTTAAGTTTGGGCTTCCAAAAAGAAGGTGCACCTTGGTGATATGAATAGTATCATCCAACCTTTTTAAGCTATACTTAACCATAATCTCAGAACTGGGGTATTACACCCACTTTCTTTGTTCGAGGTCAATATTGTACCCACATGGCTCAATTAGACCATAGCTTTTGTGCACTGTCGGCGGTTAAACCTTCTGACAGCCCAGGCACTGATACCAATTGTTGGATCGTGAAAGTCGATAAAGGGGGGTGAATATCGATCGAAAACGTTTGTAGAGAGTACGCAGTGGAAAAGAATAAAAGCAATGCTAACAAGAACCGTTTTACTTGGTTTGAAGCCTTCGTCAACTCCTACTCCAAGACCCGCACTCGTCAAGTGCTTTCGTTAGGCAATCCACTAGCAATTTGAAAAAGTTATTACAAAATAAGAGTACAAGAATGCTAAAAAATGAAATACCAACAATAATTAAGGAAAAGAAGAAACAATGCGTTGTCGGAGAAGTTTCACAGCGTCGCAGGAGCACAGCACAGTAGAGCAAGCGTTGGATGGCGTTGTAGTCAGTTATTCTTTGCTCCAGGGCTCACCCTCCTTATATAGGAGGCTCTGGGAGCCCGGATGCCTGGAGTGTAACGTAGCCTAGACAACCATAGAACTCCACGTGGCGACGTGGTGAGAAGATAAAATTTGCACTCTGAGCGCTCGGACCCCCTCCGGGCGCTTGGATCCCTTCCGGGTGTCCGGCCCCCATTTTATAGCAGCTTCAACTCCCTGCAAGAAAATGTTAGTCCGAAGCATAATGCAAATTATATTACCCTGCAAAACAAAGTGTTACACAATTATAATAATCAAACAGAGTATTAATTAGATTCTGTCCCATCGAGACCGGAATCTAGTCAAGATTTCAACTTAGAGTTCTGAAATGGTTCTAAGTTGGATCGACTCCTAAGTTCCCTTCCCGGGAACGCGTCCTCACAATCACTCCCCTCCAGTGACTTACTTTAACTTACCTGCCAGACGTCCGGTCAGCCCTTCGACCCATCTGGACTTCATGTCAGACGTCCAGTCAGCCCTTCGACCTGTCTGGACTTCGTGCCAGCTATCCGGTCGGCTCGTCGACCTAGCTGGGTTTCGTGCCAGACATCCGGTCAATCCGTCGACCTGTTTGGACTTCATGCCAGCTATCCGGTCGGTCCGTGGACCTAGCTGGGCTTGTCAGCCCTTCGACCCGTTTGGACTTCGTGCCAGCTATCCGGTCGTCTTGTCAACCTAGCTGGGTTTTGTGCCAGACATCCGGTCAGCCCGTCGACCTGTCTGGACTTCATGCCAGCTATCCGGTCGGCCTGTCGACCTAGCTGGGTTTCTCCTACACACTTGGTCAAAGCGTTAGATCACAATGAAACTAACTTAACCTACTTTGTCATTTATCAAAATCTGAGTTAGACCGTTAGTGATAACCACACCAACAATATGTTAGATGGTTTAAGTTAGTTAGCAACGAAATTACCAAAAATAAAACAAGACTAACTTAACATCGTTGCTTGCAAGTGCTTGTAAGTGTTTATTTATTGCATATTTTTTCACTAACTTAACCAGGTTGTCATTGCATCAAAAAGAGGGAGATTGTCGGTGCGGTTAGCACTAACGGTCTGACTCAGGTTTTGATAAATGACAAAGTAAGTTAAGTTAGTTTCATTGTGATATAACGCTTTGACCAAATGTGCAAGAGAAGCCCAGCTAGGTCGACGGACCGACCGGATAGCTGGCATGAAGTCCAGACTTATGTCGATGCATGTCCGGACTTCGTGCCAGATGTCCGATCAGCCCTTTGACCCGTCTGGACTTCGTGTCAGACGTTCGATCTATAAAAAACATTTTAACATAAAAATTATTTGAAAAATTATTTTAACTTAAACCCTAAAATTATTTGAAAAAATATTTTAACTTAAAATTATTTTAAAAATTATTTTAAATTAAAAATTATTTTAACCAAAAAATTATTTTAAAAATTATTTTAACATAAAAATTATTTTAAAAATTATTTTAACATAAAAATTATTTTAACATAAAAATTATTTTAACTTAAAAATTATTTTAACATAAAAATATTTTTTTAAAAAATTATTATAACTTAATAATTATTTGAACATAAAAATTAATTTAAAAATTATTTTAACTTAAAAATTATTTTAAAAATATAAAAAGAAATTTGATAAGGAATAATAAAAAAATCCCAAAAAAACTTAAGGAAATAATTTTCTAAAAAAAAAAATTTGAACTTCTCTCTGAGTTTGATACTCCTAAAGTTATACTCCCCTTGAATTTATTACTCTTCCTTAATTTATCTCTCCTCCTTAAGTTAACACTAAAGTTTGGGTATGTTAAATTTCAGAACCTTATCATATTTTTCTACTTAAGTGTTTTAGGGATTTAGTAACATTTATGTTTATAAAGTTTATTATTTATATAAGAATTTCTATATACTTGCTTATATAAGTTTAATTAAAATAAAGTTATTTAAATTAATCCATAATAAGTTAAGTAGCTCAATTCAATACTTATTTGATTAAAACAACTTAAATTTTGTATTAAATGATTGACTTAATTGATTAAATAAAAGTCTCAGTTATAGTATAATTATTTATTTATTTATTTATTTCACTTCATCCTTTTATTAGATTTAACTTAACTAGGATTTTTAAGGTTAGTATTAATTCTAGATTTAAATTTATTTAAGTTAACAAACCAAGTTAAGTAATATTAAGGTTCAATTTAGGTTAATCTTTTATTAAGATAAATTATGATTTAATTACAATAAAGTTAAGATTTTGATTGACGTTGAAATTAAGATTGATTGAGTTAAATTTAGGTTAAGGTTTAATTAACCATTTAATATTAGGTCAAGTCTAATTTAATTTATTTTAATTTGAATTTACTTTAATTTGTTTTAAATTTAATTTAGCTTTAGTTAATTTAATTTTTAGTTAAGTAGATTTTTAGTTAATTTAATTTTAATTTATTTTAGTTAATTTTAATTTTTAGTTAAATTGATTTTTATTTTATTTTATTTAAATTTATTTTAGTTAATTTTAAGTTTTAATTAATTTGATTTTTAATTTAAATTTAAATCTTAATTTAATTTAAGTTTTAGTTAATTTTTTTATTTTAATTTAAGTTAAGTTTAAATTTGATTTTAGGGTTAAGTTTAATTTTAAATTTAAATTTATTTTTAGTATTAATTTGTGTGTTTTTTTAAAAATTTAAGCTTTAATTTTATGTTTAAGTTTTAAGTTTTAAATTAATCTTTAATTTAAATTTAAATTTAAGTTTTAAAATAAGTTTTAATTTAAGGTTTAATTTAAGTTTTAAGTTATTTTTAAGTTTTAAATTTAACATAATTTAATTAATTTTAATTTAATTAGTTTAATTTAATTACATTTTAAATTTAATTTAATTTGTTGTTATGTTAATCTTAAATTTGATTTTTAATTTCAGTTTTAGTTTTGACTAAGTTAGTTTAAAAAAATTTAAGTTAAATAATTTTTTTTATGTTAAAATAATTTATAAAATAATTTTTATAATAATTGTTATATAATTTTTACATTAAAATAATTTTTAGGTTAATATATATATATTAAAAGATCAAAGAAAATATTTTTATGTTAAATTAATTTTTTAAAATAATTTTTAAGTTAAAATAATTTTTTTTTTAAAAATAATTTTTAAGTTAAATTTTTTTTAAAAGAATTTTTAAGTGTAAATAATTTTAAAAAGAATTTTTAAAGTTACAATAATTTTTTTTTAAAAAAAAATTTTTTTAAGTTGAAATAATTTTTAAATAATATTTATTAAAAAAATATTTTTTAAGTTAAAATAATTTTTTTAATAAATATTTTTTTAAAATTAAAATAATTTTTAAGTTAAAATATTTTTTTTTAAAATAATTTTTAAGTTAAAATAATTTTTTAAATAATTTTTTTAATATATATATATATATATATTAAAGTTAAAATAATTTTCAAGTTAAATTAATTTTTAAAATATTTTTTTTTAAAGTTAAAATAGTTTTTAAAATATTTTTCAAGTTAAATTAATTTTTAAAATAATTGTTTTTTGTGTTAAAATAATTTTTAAGTTATTTTTTTTAAAAAAATATTTTTTTAAGTTAAATTAATTTTTTAAATATTTTTAAGCTAATTTGATTTTTAAAATAATTTTTAAGTTAAATTAATTTTTAAAATAATTTTAAAGTTAATTTAATATTTAAAATGATTTTTAAGTTAATTTAATTTTTTGAAATAGTTTTTAAGTTAGTTTGAAATTGATTTGGTTTAATTTTAATTTAATTTAATTAGATTTAATTTAATTTAATTTATTTTAATTAGATTAGATTTAATTTAATTTGGTTCGATTCGAATTGATTTGGTTCGATTTGGTTCAATTCGAATTGATTTGGTTCGATTCGAAGTCCTTAGTCATCTCACCCGATCTATATTTTAAATCAGGGGAAACCTATAATTTTGTGAGATGAGTTAACTTCGATTTTTAGGATTTGATTTAACTTTGTGTTTGATTTGGGTTTAGCTTTGAACTCAACAAACATGCATTCTTTGGATAAACTTCTGGGTTATGGTGAGTCACTTGGACATCATTAGAGTAACCATGCCTTCGAGGTTTTCCAAATAGTCATATCCATTGAACTTAATACAAAATCTTGGTCTAACTGGTTAGGATTCGTAAGGGGTAGCTTCAGTTAGTTCTACTTAGCCAAATGTACCAGGTTGAAGTCATATCTTCCTAGACATGCATAGACTAAGCTTCCCTAGCCTACTATCATCCAAAACTTCACCAGTACCGTAAGTCAAGTTAAACTTTTGTTCCTTTTTAACTAGTCTTAATTACCCTACCGGGTATGTTAGTTTTGGAAGTACCAGCTAGGAGCCTCCCCCTGAATTATTGGTCTGTATTTTCATGTTTTAGTTCTAGGTTTATGTTTGTTACTTTTAGAATTATATTTAACTTGATGATAGTCTAATTTTTTGGCAGGTTTTAAAATATTTCGATTTTGATTTAGTTAGTCTAGGTTTGTGTTTTGGGTTTTGATTTGGTTTATCATATTTTATATATTATATTTTATCTTTGGGTATGTAATATTAGTTAATTCCTACTTGTGTGGTTAAGCACGCTTTTGGAACTCAAGCTTTAGTTTGTTGTTTGTGTTGGGTTATTAGTGATTTAAATATTTTTTTAAAACTTGACTTGTAGTCAAGTCCGATTTTATTGTAGACGGTTTTTTGATTATTTAAAATAAGATCTAAATTTTTAGATCTTGTTGTAAATTTTTCTAAAAGCCCTTTTAATTTATTAATTTCTATTTTTATTGTTGAATTTTCCACCTCAAGTGTTAGGTCTTGTGTAATATCCCGATTCTGAGATTCTGGTTATTTATGACTTAAAAAGGTTAGATGGTACTATCCATATTATCAAAGTGCACCTTCCTTTTCGGAAGTCCAAACTTAAGAAATCCAAAGTTAAGCGTGTTTGGCTTGGAGAAATCTGAGGATGGGTGACTTCCTGGGAAGTTTTCCAAGGTGCATGCGAGTGAGGACAAAGCATGCTGAAAAGACCTCCGATGGTTTGTGGAGCTAGTTGTCAACCCGATGGGCAATTCTGGTGGCGTTCCCGGTTCCGTCCGGGTGGGCCCTGTCCGGGTTGGGACGTTACAGATGGTATCAGAGAGACCTTGCGACCGTGAGTGCGCCTGTGGCATGAGCACCCAGGGCACCACCTAGCGAGGGAGATTCTGGGATTTGTTTGTGGTGTGATTCGTGGTTACACAACGAGGGTGTTGTGTCTTTAAGTGGGGGTGATTGTAATACCCCGGTTCTGAGATTCTGGTTAAGTATAGCTTAAAAAGATTAGATGGTACTATCCATATCACTAAGGTGCACCTTCCTTTTCGAAAGCTCAAACTTAAGAACTCCAAAATTAAGCGTGCTTGGCTTGGAGAAATCTGAGGATGGGGGACCTCCTGGGAAGTTTTCCAGGGTGCGTGTGAGTGAAGACAAAGCTGAAAGGACCTCCGGTGGTTTGTGGAGCTAGTCGTCAACCCGATGGGTTATTTTGGTGGCGTTCTCGATTCGGTCCGGGTGGGGCCCACCCGGACCGGGCCGTTACATCTTGAGTTGGATTAGAATTTATGATTTGTTCCTTGAGGTTCTGGTTTTCCTCAAGGAGCAATTTATTTTCATTTTCAATTGCAGTTAATTTTTTATCTAAACAAGCAATCATTTTAAAAACTTGCTTATTTAAGCTACGGTATACCTCTTCAGGACATTCGGAAACAAGTACGGACTCGTTGCTCGATTCGGGTTCGGACCCGGCTTCCGATCCATCCTTCGATTCTTCTTCGCGAGCCATCAACGTGAGGTGGCTTTGATGCTTCTGATCTTCGGCCTTCGATTCTTTTGAAGACGAGTCATCTCAGGTTGCTTTGAGAGTCTTCTTCTTGGTTGTTTTCAACTTGTCGCTCTTCACTTTCGGACACTCGTTCTTGTAGTGACCTTTCTTATTGCACCCGAAGCAAGTCACATTTGTTGGTTCAGTCGAGGAGTTGATCTTCTGCAGGTCCCTTTTGCTGAAGTTCTTCTTCCTCCTGGTGAACATCTTCCTTACCAAGTTCACCAGGTACTCTTCGTCTTCAGAATCTTGGTCGGACTCATCTTTAGGTTCAGGCTTGATTTTTGTCCTTTCCTAGGAGGAACCTGCAAACAAAGCGATACTTTTCTCGGTTCTGGCGTTAGTCTGCTCGTGTAATTCAAGTTCATAAAATAACCCGTCTAATTTTAATTTAGAAAGGTTCTTTGAAATCTTGTAGGCATCCATGATGGATGCCCACAATGTATTTCGCGGAAACGCATTTAAGACATACCTGATTAAGTAGCAATTCTCCATCTGGTGGCCTATTGCGTAAAGTCCGTTGAGGATGTCTTTGATCCTCGCATGAAGTTGATTTGTTGTTTCTCCTTCCTGTATTTTAATATTAAACAGTTTATTTAAAAGAAGGTCACGCTTAGTTACCTTGGCGTCGCTCATTCCTTCATGTAGTTCGACCAGCTTGCCCCATAACTCCTTCGCATTTTGGTGTGGTCCCACTCGGCTCAGCTCTTCCCTCGTCAGCTCGCATTGTAGTTGATGCAGATGTAGGTTAGGGCATAGGCGGAATTAGGGAGAAGGAGGGGGAATTTGGTTCCTTTGACACATTGAGGGTTTTAGTGTTTATAAAGTGCACTGTTCACACGGGATCGAGAGAGGCCAGGTTCGTGCTTTAAGCCGCTGTCAGGAACGAGGCTTGCTTCCTCTCACACGCCTTGCCGACGCCGACGTCGGCGCCCGGCCACTCCCCTCCTCCTCTCCTCTACCCCTTTCCTCCGGCCTCTTCGCGCCGGTGCCACCACCGTGAGGAGGAGGGCTTCTTCGGGCAGGGTTCCACCTCAGCCACCTCAAGAAGGGGTTCCGGTTTCTTCTTGGTCCTTCGCCGCTGCCGCCGGAAAGATCCACAAGCGACGACCATCTTCGGGGCCACCTCCTCCCTTCTCTCCCGACCTCGGTACCTCTAGCGACCGTCGCCTCCTCCAGCGACCGTCGTCGCTGTAGCAGCGGCCTCCATCGGCTGCTGTCACCGCTGCCACAACCTCCAGCGGCCACCTCCAGCCACCACCGCCGCCAGTGGCTTCGGATGTCGTCGTCGATGCCTCTCACAGCCGCGACTCCACCTCTGCTGTCGCCGAGTCCAGCGGCCACCGCTGTCGCGTCCAGCGGCCTCTGCCGCCGCCACAACCTCCAACGGTCGCTGCTGCACCTTCCATGTCGGCGTAGTTCGGCGATGATTCAGTGCTCAAGTCACCACTGATCCAGCCTTCGGGCCGCTGCTATCGCATTCTGCCCCATGATCTGTGTTATGCCTTGTGTGTTGTGTTCCGGCCATCGAGCAGTTCTGTTTCGCTATTCGCACCGTTATTATGCTTGTGAGTTACTGGTATTATCCGGCCTGCGTGTCGTGTGCTGGCCTGCGAGCAGTTATCATATCAGGCCAACATGCCATCTTTCTGGATCTCTGCTGTACCGGATTCCTTGTCGTCACCCTTAGATCCAGCTTCTCTGCCGACTCACACTCATCAACCCTGCACTGTCACAACGACTTGATCAGCATCGCGACCAGCTCATCGATCCATCCGAAGGGGCCCCCCGGGGCTAGGGTACGTTCTCGTAATCATTATTCGTGCATCTCATTTCATCATCCTACTATTCGACTGCTTATATACTCGTGGGACTCGCCTCGAGCATCGGGGTACCAGAGACCAGGGCACCTCGGTCGCTGGCTGCAGGTGGCGTTGACCGAAGGTCTTCCGATGATTTGGTCAACACAGAAGACGGCTCACCATCCGAGTCATGGAGATGCGGTCAATATTCCAGATACGTTGTTCCGGCAATTCTGTCTTCTCAGATTCCCAACAGGATCAGTAGTGTGTTGAGAGCTTTGAAGTCTGTTGAGGATTTTCTTGTTCATATCCGGAGTCCACTGTTCCGGGTCCAATGGATTTCTGGAGTTGTCGACCGACACTTTGTAGCCTCTGGTGATGTTGAACCACTGGTCGGAGTCGATCTTCAAGTAGACCTCCATTCGCTTCTTCCAGTAGGGGAAGTCGTCCCCGTTGAATAGAGAAGGACGGACTATGCTGAAGCCTTCGATTTGAGACATTTTTACCTTGTACACACAAAAATAATAATAATAATAAGTCCCAAGACTTGGTCTTGGATTAGTAGTGCAGTGTTTAAATAAAAAGTATCTAAGACTAAATTAGTGTTGTACCAATTCAGATTAATTACTACGAGAAAATTTTCAAAAAGGTAACGATACCAGTTTGGATTATAACATAAAACTGAAAATCGAAAAAAATGGAAACGAATTTCACCCCCTTGTCTGATTGGTGGTTGCACCAAATCAGAGTTGTACCTGCTCTGATACCACTTGTAGGATTGAAAAGAGTTTAGATATCTCTACAATTGTATGATATTGTTCACTTTGGGTCTAAACCCTTATGGTTTTACTCTTGGACTCTATCCAAAAGGCCTCATTCAAATGGTGATATCTTTTCTCTTATAAACTCATGATCTTTCCCATGTATTTTCAATGTGGGACTATGTTTGCAACCTTGCAACTCCAACAATTATCACTCGGATGATCAGCGCGTCATCGTGAGGGATCTCCACTCCCTCCAAGTCGCTGGGGCCAAAGCTGATCTCGGGCCCTTCGGCTTTCTCCCTGCTGTATCCCACAGCGTGGATCTCCAACCGCGCGAGCGTACGACTTCCTGGCTCTATTGGAGTCGCCACTGGTCGGCCCGCCGGCGATCATGCCTATTTCTCCTCGGGATGCGTTGTTTCTGTTTTCTTCTTCCGAGCGGATGGTATGTTTGGCTCGGTGGGGACTCGGGAGGGGTCAATGTCGTCCCTCCGCTAGTGTTGATGGTGATGGTACTGCTCGGGCGCCCTTATTTCGTCCTCTCGCCGACTAGTGGATGGATGTCTTTGTCGCCAATCAGGAGAAGGAGATCAGCGACAGTATCCTCTTGGAGCCAGTCGACTGACGATTGGTGTTAGACCGCGACAATCACGCTTATTGTGGGTCGTCGACTGGTGGAAAGAATAGAACATCGGCTTCCACACCTTTCCTTTGGCCGCCTTCTGTCGACCGGTAGCCACATGCTGTACGGCATGTGTCCTGGTCTCTTGGTGCGGCCGTGTTCCTTCGGCCCTTGGCCCTTTGGGCGCCTGATGGCAGCTTGACGGTCGGCGCCGAGGGTTCGGTCGGTGCTTCTTTTCTTCTGGCCGCCTGGGCTTCTTCCACATTGATATATTCGTTGGCCTTCTTAAACATGTAGTCGAAGTCCCTGGGCGGCTTCCTGATGAGCGATCGGAAGAAATCTCCCTCGATGAGCCCCTGAGTAAAGGCATTCATCATTGTCTCGGATGAGATCGAGGGGATGTCCATAGCTACTTGATTGAAACGCTGTATGTATGCTCGGAGCGTTTCTTTTGATCCTTGCTTCAGGGAGAAGAGGCTGACGCTTGTCTTTTGATAGCGTTGGCTGTTGGCGAAGTGATGTAAGAAGGCAGCTTGGAAATCCTTGAAGCTGCATTTTGATCCGTCTGACAGTCTTCTGAACCAGCGCTGCGCGGATCCGGAGAGGGTAGTGAGGAAGACTCGGCACTTCACTCCATCTGTATACTGGAGCAGTGTGGCTTCATTGTCGAACCTATCTAGATGATCATCTGGATTGGTCATTCTGTTGTATGCCCCGATCGCCAGCGGGGTATAGTGTCTGGGCAGAGGGTCTTGTAAGATCTTCTCGGAGAACTACCGATTGATTTGTTCGGGCGACGCATTGCCTCGGGGCGCCTTGCCTTTCCGTGCATCCCGAATGGGAGCGTCATCCGAAAACGATCCCCACTCTTGATTTGCCTAGGCTATCTCCGGGGGGGGGGGGGGGTTGGAGCAAGGCACGATGAAAGGGGATCGGCGCGGGCGACGCTTCCTCCTGTGTGCCGATTGACCTTCTGTTCTGCCCCCATACGGAGATTTGCTCTGCTCGGTCTTCTTGCCCCGCTCGTCTACCCACTGCCGATGTTATAGGTTGTGGCGCTTGCCGATCGGCTAACACCTGTTGTTGCTATTGCTCGATCATCTTTACCGCTCGAGCTTGAACGAGCATCTCGAGCTCCTCCTAGGTGAGCGTCACGGTGGTGAGTCGTCCAGCGTTCTCCATCTTCTCGGCTCGAATGCAGACTACGTTCCCATAGACGGCGTCAAATATGATCATGTCCGAAAGTTGAAGAGATGGAAAGCTGAGGATATACCCCTCACGCTGACCTCCTGTGGACTCCGCTCGGACCTACAACACAGACTACGTCAGTGCCGAGCCAAGAAAGGGGTCCCGGCGTTGACTCTCTAACACTTAAGTCAGTTACCGACAATGAAGAATAAAGCGGAGCAACAAGAATACTGTAGCACAAACAGTGAATATCGCATATCTCCGCCGATGCTTGGACCCCCTTTATATAGAGCTCCGATAGCAAATGTGCATGCTTCCCAACGCGAGCACGCTTCTCAAAGTTTTCCCTGAAAAGACTTGTCAGTAAAGTGTCCCTGACACAATATCTTAACAGGCCAAGCATATCTCTGAAGTGATAGTGGAATCTTCCACCGTACGATTTTTTGGCTATCCATGCCCGGTATTGGTGGTATCAACTCCCAAAAGGATGTTGATGGATATCAAAGAGAGAGTGTATTGCTAGGCTGAGTGTGTTGGCCGCTCGACCGACCTTCCGCCGCTCTAGTCCCCCGTCCGATCGGCCAGAACCTCGCTATTCCTCAGTGTGTGTCTACTCGACCAAAGGTCCACTCTGTCACTGCCGAAACCTGCTGCCAGGTCCCTAGCGGGGTAGGCGCTCGGTCGAAGTCAAACTCTGCCCACATCAAGCTCTGCTGTCTGACCGACCTAGGTAGCCGCTCGACTCGGCTTCTGCACATCGTCTCCCTTGAGCGTCGGTTGTTTGACTTCTTCGTAGCGAAGGCGACGGCGGGTCAGAGCTCTCTCCCTGGTCGGGGCATGTTTCATCCGACCGACCGATGTCATATACGTGTTGACTACCTTGACTTTGACTTCCTTTGACCCCGTCGTGATAGCGGGATGGACCCTCATTATCACCGCATCAAGGATAATAAAAATAAGTGTTCTTTTTTATTTATTTTGTTTCAAAATTTCTGTGGTCCATTCATTTGGTACATTTTATTTATATAAATATTTATAAATAATAAATGAAAAAAATAAAGCTATAAAAAATGATGTATTGGGTAGATTTTGAAGGTATTGGGCCGGGCTCAGTACCCAAATTAAGTCCCAATATACCGCTTCTCCTTATCGCAACTGTGGCCGGTACTCCACTGCCCAACCTTCTCGTCTCCGAAACCTTTCGTTCTCTTCCCTTCGTCGCCGTCGCGCCGGACTACGACGACGATCTCCAGTACTCTTATCCTCTATTACACCCTCGTCTCTGTCTATCTGATTTGTTATCTTGTATCTGTTACTTTGTGTTTGTAGGAGAAGGAAACAGGCCGTCATCAAGCAGCACCAGGGCGGAAGTTAAGAAGCCGAGCTGCATTAGATGACTATCATCGGTAAGCCTTACCCTTTCGTGTTTACACGATCGAGATAATTTAATTGAACAATCGAGTTCTCATCAGTATAACACAGTGTACCAGATGCTAGATCGAGAATAGAAGTTGTCTAAGCTAAACCCTAGAAATCGATGCCCATTTTAGAATGCAACCGGTGTAGTTTTGCATTTGTAGGAGAACAGCGGACGAATTCACCATATTGTTATGATACTTAAGGTCCCAACTGTTGTAGTTTTCAGCTAACCCGATTTGCATTCCTCTCCTTGAAGAATCTTAAACTATTGAAGAAACTATCTTCTTTTTTGTTGTTGTTGTTGTTGTTGTTTTCGTTTTCGTTTTATGATGTGTTGCTCTTAATTTACTTCTGGAGTTGTAGTGAATAATTCGAATATCTTCCTTTGCTAGGGATATTCAGAGGAGCTATTCTATCACCATATTCATGTAAATGTGACCAGACACACTGCAGTGCTGAAACTCTATTTCGAAGCATCCCGCGTAGATCAGCAAGGATATATGCTGCTCGCCGTGCAATTTCTAATGATCACAAGGAGAATCCTGATTTCTCCAGACAACAGAAAAGGTCTTCCAGGGGCAGGAGCAAACAATACCAAGAGCTTGAACAGTCAGAAAGCAGTGAAGAAACTTATATTTTGTCCTCTAGAAATGGGCCTTTGATGAGTAATATGAGGCACCAGGCTACTGCAACTCCAGGACAGCGAGATGAAGAAATACTCGAGTTGTTTCGGAAAATCCAAATGCAATTACAGGCTGCTGCCAAGAAAGGTAAGAAGTCTGAAGCGAGTCGACAAAGGCAAAGCGACAGGGCAACCGTGGATTCCCTCGTCAAATTGTTAAGGAAGCATTCGATGGATCAGAAGAGCAGTCCCAAGGAGCATTTTAGTAGCAACCTACTACCAAGAAGCAACACACTAGTGGATGAGAATAAATCAAATCTTTTTAGCCGAGATGGCACCAAATTGAAGGAGGAGCCGGCTCTTGATCCTGGGCTTCCAGATCCAGTTTCTTCCACAAGACCTGCCACAAATTTCAGACGAAAATCTCTAGTTCGTAGAGCGAACTTCCAAGCTGTATCGTTTGAAGAGGGTATCAACCCTCCTCCACCCACAAACTCTCAAGCGAGTAGGAAGAAGAAGAGCGATAGCATTGTGGACAAGTCTGAGGCCTCGGTGCATGCAGATATTGGTGTTTTGGACTCTCTTGGCCAATCATTGTTGGACGATCAGTTTGATCCTCCTCTGTCCAATGAAACTGCCGAAGTGATTACGGAATCATCTACTCTAAAAATCTCATCCGATTTGCCTTCCTTAAAATTATCAGAACTGAGGAATCTTGCAAAGTCTCGCGGCCTAAGGGGATATTCCAAACTCAAGAAAGGTGAACTAGTCGAATTGCTTGATGATTGATGGTCGACATCAATGGTGAAAGGGGAACTTGAAGCTCAAATCACATGCCCTCTTTTCCGATGCAATGAGATTAATCCTGATTGTTTGCAAGCGAACTACTGGAACTAAATCCTACCAGCATTGTGCATCTACTAAGGTGGACGTCATGTGATTTCTGTGTTCATAGTAGTCGATAACTCAGTTTTACTTGTTTAAAGCCGTTCATACAATTAGATCTTGTCTATCTTCTCACAGCTTTAATATTTTTGTTGTGGACTTGCAGCTTGCAGGAACTTATTTGTGTAGACGATCCAAGTGATTTGATTGTTTAAGAAAATGGTCTAAGGAAAAAAAAATAACACTTAGATTTTCCATGTCTCAAGAATATTTTATTATTATTTTTTTTTTTTGTATAAAATGTAGATTTTATTCTTCTGTGGTGACAAAACAAATGGTTTAGTATTTGTTTTTTTTTTTTTGCAGAAAATAAAGATTGAAATTTGAAATTTTTGGTACATGCTCAAAGTTGTCTATCTCAATATTTTGATAGACTGACTTATGTTAAATATTTGTTTCGGTATATGATTATTTTGAATAAAAAAAATATTGTTGAAAAATAAGGATTAATTAGTTTGGCGTTGAGTTGGTTTTTATTAATTTTGTTTTTTTTAAATTTCCATATATTCCTTTTTAAATGGTTAAAATATCCACAAGATTTCAGAAAAATATTTTTCAAGAATGCCCTTAATCAAAATTATTTTATACAATTTAGAGCATAATTTAATTAGAATTATTTTATACAATTTAACATCGTCTCTTTTCTAATAATATTAACAAAATTCTAATGAAGGTAATAAACAATATTTTATTTATTATAATTTTAAATTAAAATAATTTTGTTATAATCATAATTACTACCACTAATTATATAGTGGAGTAGTGTCATAACTATTATAATAGTGTTAAAATTATTTTAATTAAATCAGGCGATTTTATTTAAGTAATTTTGATTAAATTGAAGAAAATATTTTGGTATAATATTATTTTAAATATAGTTTTTTTTTTTTGGGAAAAAATTGAGTTGATATTATATGATATTAAAATAAATGTATTTTTAAGATAAAAAATATAATAAAGCGCTATTTTGATTTTTTTTTTTTTTAAGGAATGTTCTTCTTACAAGAATGATAATAAGACACTCCATGCCTAGTTAGATCCTCGAATAGATAATTAATATATTTAATATTTAAATTTTAGCTATAATATATTATTAGAGATTTCCCTCCAATGACAATTGAGTTTGATTCTGTTCGAAAGTCGATGAGATAGAAAGTCGGGATGTGACACTCCCGCTAATCGCCTGTTGACTCCGCTCGGACCTGCAACACAAACTACGTTAATGCCGAGTCAGAGAAGGGATCCCCGGCGTTGGCTCTCCGACGCTCAAGTCAGTCACCGGCGATGAAATATAAGGCGGAGTAAGAAGACTGTAGCGCAAACAGTGACTATTGCATATGTCACGCCCCGAGGGTATAGTTCCCAGTACCTCACCCGGTGACAATATAATATAAGAAACTCTAGGAAATATCAAAACAGAATAACCAAGAAATGTATCAAATTTATATATATGTCTTAGTTTTTCGTAGACTATAAGACTATACAGATCAATGACATCTGGAATAAAATTTCAGAACGTAAATACAACGAAACAAAAGTAAAACAAACCAAAAAATCAGTACGTCGAGATCTCTGAGCAACCCTATGGAAGTTCAAAATCAACTACAATATCAAAAAAATCCCTGTGGCTGCAAAACTAGAGGCCAAGAAATGTAGAAAGTTACCAAATGGCTAAGTGGATACTCAAAAAAGATGTACATGAATTTAATCTTGTTTAAGAAGTCAAAGAAGTAGAGTAATTCACAATCTTTTGTTACAACTTTAGATTATTCTTAAAGTTCTACATTTATACATATATATGTATAATCATCTTCTCATTATCTATAATCAGGTAAAATTTTTATATTAGAGTTTAGGATCTTCACCTTATCACCATTTGTCATCATCAATTAAAATCAATTCTTCAATCTTATTATTTAATCAATCGGTATACAAGTTATCATGGTAATATCAACATGTATATCCATAGTCTAAATTTGATAAATCAACTAAAAAGTGAATCACTTGAGCCAATATCATCAGAGTGTAATATCACATGGATAAGCTAAAGGCCTCCTCAGAGTATAGGACTATCGCATACGCCATCTGACTTACGGGCTATCAGCCCTCACCTGTGGAAGACATAATAAACACTGACCGAGGGCTACATCACGCCATCACGCCTCGAGTGTACGGTCAAGTACTCTGTACCACGGGCCGCCGCGCTACCACAATAATATGTGGGCGGTCCAATACTCTAATATAAAGTTCTGATACAAAGCTAGGCTCACCATTTTCACTTTTTAATATTCTTTATTTACCATCTTTATTATTTCACCTTTATGATTATATTTATCAATTTATCATGATTATTCTCTTTTCATATTGAATGGTCAATCAAGGTAATATTTCCGTATCAAGTCTGTTAATTTATCATTATAGGGTCCACAGATAAAAAGCTACAAGTATCAATAGATAGAGTATCAAAAGCATGGAATATGAAAGGTCAAGCAAATAAAAAAAACAAGGTATCAACAGAAGAATAATTCAGAATATTTCTTTAATTTAAAAAAAAAACAACCTTTCCCATATAAATCCCAGTATGAACCCACATGTGAAGAAATAATATTAATTATTTACCTTCCAATGATTTTAATATTTTAACCCATTTCGCTATTTATAATATCAGTTTAATCCCCATTTTGAAAATAATGATACAACATATACATAATCCAATTTATATATTTATTCATGCACAAGAAAATATACAAAAGTAGATGTATCCACCTTATGTACAGCAAAAATCTTCGAGTGTCGGCAGGTCACCGTGCTCCACTCGAGCTTGTATCTACAAAATATAATACAACATAACTCAAATAGTCAAAATACTATCTAATAAGAACCATGACATGAACATCTAAATTTTTTTATCTACAACTCGAAGTCGAATGATCATTTTGATCGTGTTTTCTCATAATTTTCCCCATCCCTAAACTAATTTGGATCAAATATATCTCGCATGTTTTCCCCCAAAATCAGTTTAGGTACCTTCATCCTTTTAACATTATGGAAAGGCTATATCAAGACAAAGAAAACAAATGATATCAGATTCACCTTGAGGAAAAACTGATCGCTCTTGTTCGTTGCTGGAAATCAAGAAAAGAAGTCACCGCTAAAAACCTAAGAGAGAATGAAAGCAACAAGGGTTTACTGTTGTTGGCAGAGAGAGCAGGACAAACCAAAGGGTGCAATAGCTAAAATGTTGAAAGAACAAGGAAGGAGAACCTTTTCCTTTTCTCCGGTGGCCTCAACGAACTCCAACAGAGGCTCTGGTGGCTGTGGTGAGCTGGAAAAACAACAAAAGAAGCAGGGAGGAGGGCTACTACCCTTATTGTTGGGAGTGAACAACAGCTGTTGCTACTTGCAGGAGGAGAAATCAGAAGAAAAGGGGATGCTGTGCTTGAGAAGAAGAACAGGAGAGAAATCTGCCGTTCGTCGCCGCTAGAGAAGGAAAAGAAGAAGATGAGAAGGGGTTGCAATCTTCGGTGGGGAAGAGAAAAAAAGAGGGAGAAAAAGGAGGAGGTATGGGGATGTGCACGTGGGTGGCATGGTGGTTGCCATTTTATTATTATTATTATTTTTATTTTTTTTTCATACTTAACAGCATACCTCCACCGATACTTGGACCCCTCTTTATATAGAGCTTCGGTAGCGTACGTGCACGCTTCCCAATGTGGGCACACTTCTCGAAGTTTTCCCTGAAAAGACTTGCCAGTAAAGTGTCATTGACGCAGTACCTTAACAGGTCGAACATATCTCTGAAGTGATAGTGGAAGCTTCCGCCGTATGATCTTCTGGTTGTCCATGCCTGGTGTTGCCAGCACCAACTTCCAAAAGGATGTCGATGGATATCAGCGTACTGTACTGCTAGGCCGAGTGGGCTGGCCGCTCAGCCAGACTTTTGCCGCTCTGGTGTCCCTTCCGGTCGGCCAGAACCTTGCTACTCCCATGTGTGTCCACTCGACCGAAGTTCCACTCTGCCACTACCGAGACCTGCTACCAGGCCGAGCGGGGTAGTCGCTCGGTCGAAGTTGAACTCTGCCCATATCAAGCTTTGCTGTTTGGTCGAGCGTGGTTGCCGCTCGGTCGAAGTTCTGTCTGCCAATGCCGAATCCTAATGCCTTACCGAGCGGGGAAGTCGCTCGGGCGGCTTCTGCACCTTGCCTTTATTGAGCGTCGGCCATTTGACTTCTACCTGTGTCGAAATTGGCGGTGGATCGGAGCCCTCTCCCCGATCGGGGCATGCTTCTCCGACCGGCCGATGCTATCTACGCGTTGACCGCCTTGACTTTGACCTCCTTTGACCTCCATCGTGACAACTGGGTAGGGCCCCTCATTATCACCGCTCACATGCCTCCCCCTCAAGTCTAGTCGAAGGAGGCTGGAAGTCCGACTGACTAGACAATTATCTGGGCAGCTTTCCTCCCAATCAAACTTCAGCATTAACTTAGCTTCTGATTGGGATGTGAACACTCCTTGTCGATCGACCTATTGAAGCTTGTCGTTAGGCTATAGGTATGCTCCCTCAATCCGATCGGCACAATGAAGATTTACACTTGTGAAATCTTTTCTTGGGCTATCTTGGTCGGGCTCGAGCCAGGCTTACATCACCCAGATTTATGAGAAATCGTACAAATCTCTCCATATTAAGGCTAAGTGTGCCCCCATGCCCTTATTAAATGTCGACCCGTGGCGATGCGCCACGCGTCCTGCTCACTGCCGCCACACGCCTGATGTGACAGGCGGATATCCATCGTGATGTGACATTTGGTGGTTCAAATTCAACTGTTAAATCTCGGCCTGGGTTCTGTGACCTAGATTGTATGACTCCGGTCAACCGACCCCGGGCTTATAAGCCCGTGCTCGTCGCCACCTTTGCGCACTTCTTCGAGTTCTTCGATGACGCTCCTATGCTCCGACGATGTTCCTCTTCCCCTGCTCTTCCAACGACCTTTTTCCAATAAGCTCTCTTCCCATCGCCCCTTGCTTTCTTGTTTTTCTATGTCTGCCCTTCTCCATCTTATGAGTTTTTCAGCGTCTCACTGTTTCGACGATAATTCCGCCAGTAGGTTTTCTTTCCTTCGCATCTCTTCACCTTTGTTTTGCAATGGCAAGTTCCTCACAGCCTCCCGTCAGCATCCCTGGGCTCTGGTACACCTTTACCGAGCCCCGATTTGACACTGGCGATGCTGAGAGTCTAAAAGCCACTTTTGAGCTTCCTCCCGAAAACGAAGTTATTCTTCCTTCTCCATCCGATCGGTCAAATTCTCCATCGTCTGGCTGTATTTGCTTCTTTAGGGACCATTTTACCGCCGATCTGCGGTTTTCCATCCATCCTTTTTTTTCCTTCGTGTGTAAATATTTCCGAGTCTCTCTTAATCAACTAGTGTCGAACTCCTTTCGGCTGTCGTGCAGGGTAGTGGTTCTTTTTCGCCTGCACGACATTCCTTTATCACGCTCCGTCACTTCGGGGGTGCGGTCCACCGAACGGGTCGAGAAGTCGACCCCCCGCTCCCGTCCAAGAGTCCACAACTCCTGAGTCGTCAGATCGGACTCCTTCCCTCTCTGGTTTGCCACAAGGGACCGTCTGTGTGCTGCCGGTGGCCTTCCTGCCACCAAAATCGAAGGCCAAGAAGTTTGGCATTCGTCCACTGTCTTCATCCCGACCGTCCAGACTAATGGGATATATACTATAAGCCTAACTTTTGTATGAATATCTATTTTTGAGATATTTTGAAATGAGAATCACTTTGGTCAAATGCCTACATTTTATATTTATATATATGTCGATGCAGTTGTCCATTTAATTTATATTATAGATAACATGGTGTGTGGTGCCACACAGAAGATCATGTATTGGTTCCTTATAAATTATAAATAGTAGCTCACAACCAAGTTGGATAGGGGCAAACTATTGGAACGGTTGTAGTATAATTTGGTATTAATTTATCTTGACTATATAATTACACTAGTACACTATGTGTGTATTGAGCAGGACCATTTGAGGTTGTTCAATTTATACTGACTATATAAAAGAACAGAACCTCTATTATTATGGATGTGCGTACTCTTAATCCCGATATAATAACAAACACATATACTTAGTATTTATTTCTTTAACTTATCAATGGGTGAGATTTATACGTTATATCAATATGCCCGATAAGTTGGGAGATAAGTACCATTTATATGGTGTGTTGTTGATTATAAAGGAAAACTGTGTCATAATTATTTAGGTTGATGATGCCCCCTTGAGGAACTAATAAGGATTGTGATGTAAACCCTGCAGGTGGACTTAGTCTGATATGATAATAAAGTTGAGTGGTACTACTCTTTGAGTTAGATGTTAATTAAATGAGTTGTCAGTGACTTATTTAATTAACGGGCATACGATATCTTAAACACAGGGAGATTAATGCACTCATGATAAGTAGGAACTCATATTATAATATGGGATTGATGCGGTAGTTCAATAATGACCCTTTAGTGGTATGAGTTATTATTGATGAACTTGAGTTGGGTATTTGGGTCGAACACAGGAAGCTCAAGTCCATCAGGATGCCAAAACCAATTCCTTCTCTCGGTCCCTGTTGTAGCCTCTATATATAAAGTCTCGCATCCACCCATCCATAACTTGGTTTGGTTTAACTTAACTTGGTTTGTTTTAACAAAATTTGTTTAGATTTTTTCTAAACAAAATTTTGTTAATTTTTCTTTCCTTGTAACCGGTGGCAAGTCTATAAAAAGGAGTAGGATGTGGCCCCTAAAACCTAACTTTCTTATTATCCATAATCCCTTTTCTCCTTGTGGTTGCCGCCCCCTCTCCTCCTCCTAGGGTCGGCGACACAAAACCTATTCTCCTCCCCACTTTCCCTCTTCTTCTCCTTGTGGCAGGCGCCACCTTCAACCCCACCTAGGGCCGGCGCCACCTCCACCAAGGGCCGCCCCCTTTCCTCTCCTAGCTAGGGCCGACGACACTTCTTATTCGTGGTGGCCGACGGCTTGAAGAAGGGAAGAAGAGCAAGAAAAGCAAGAAGAGGAAGAAGATCAAGAAGAGAAAGAATAGGAAGAAGAAGAGAAGGAAGAAGATTCGAAGGTGCCCCATCCTATCAACTCTTTTGTGGTCGACGATTTTGGAAGAGAAGAAAAGAGGGTGGTGTTGTCTTGGTAGATCGTCATCCATACAACATCCAAGAAAATGAGAGGAATACGGCAGAAGATTTTGAGATCTTTAGCTACGAAGAAAGGTACAACTAGTTCTTTAATTCCGTTGCGTATCTAGTTTCGTTTTTCTTTGTATCGATTTTGCGTATCAATTTTGAATACCAACACAAGAGGTCAGCGATCTTGTGCTTCGATCAAGGTGCGCTTTGATCAATCAAGAACTTGCTTGATTGATCAAAGACATGTCTGATCGAGTATGTGGGTTGCTATGAAAAGTTCTGTGCTCGTATAAATTTTTGTATAGGGGATTTACACAAAATGGAATTTCCAGCGCCAGCAATTGGTATCAAAGCGGGTTTTCTACCTCTGTTTGATTAGTTTTCGGTTAAATTATGCACTGTTCATATATAATTTAGGCAGGATAATAGTAGGATATATAGAATAGATTAACTCTGTGGTTGCAGGCATCCTAGTTCCAACTATTATGACCTATTGTGTTTATATGTGATTTGAACCCTCGGGCATGCCGAGGGTATTTTGTGTGTGCATGATTGTAATTATTAAATACAGCCGGAGGTGTATTAGTTTATTTTACATTTTGTTCGATCTAAATTACATGTACATTCCTTTATAGAATATAGGATCGATAAATGTAATTTTTTATTTCTTATTGTTGCGGCTTGCTATGCGTGGTGCTACCTTGAGGAGCGGAGGCGCGGCGAAGAAGGAAGCAAGATAGACGTGACGACATAAACCCTAGGGCCGGCGGCTAGGTTTTCTCCTCCTCACTTGGCTAGGGTTGGCGGTGGCTAGGGTTGGTGGCATACGAAGGACAGCGATAGATGAGGCCATAATAGTTGAAAATTTATTTTCATATTTATTGTCTTTATATGCTGTGTTTGTGTGCTTGTGTGCATGTGTGATGTGTGTGCATGTTAAAATTCCTCGATTTTAAATAACTAAGTGGGAGAGAAATTATTTAAATTAATTCCATGGTCTCCATTACTGGTTTGTAAGTGATGCATACAAACTTGCGAGTTGGCTTTAAGTGTCTTCCTCCACATCGGATGAGCTTGTTTACGGATCACTAGATCAAACTTCCTCTATGGATGATTATAGGAAATTATTTAGGTTTATGTGATCTTCTCCATCTAAAGGGGCACACTCCTAATTAATGGATTAAGTATCAAGTAATGGTATACACTTAGACGCATTTAATAGTATCCTCCCCATCGGAGTCACTGCCATTATTTGTGTGACCAAAGATAAACCAACTATTAATTTTATTTGTCATAAAGTTAGGTTGACAAGATAATAAAATTAATGGGTAAAATCTCCTCTTACAAATGTTTGAATTAGTATACGTCCACACTATTGTGACATACGAAATTTACGATGTTTTGAGGTGTTGGTGAATTTAAATTATATTGTTCGAGGAATCAATATTATTTTAAATTCTAAAGTTTTGACTAAATATTTTAGTTTGTGATTCTCAGGATTTCAAAATGGCTTTCAATCCTCTTACTATTATTTTAAAAGAAAACAAACTTACTGGTCCCAATTATATTGATTGGAAACGAAACTTAGACATTGTCTTAACTGTTGAAGGATATAAGTTCGTACTTCTTGAGGTCTATCCTAGCGTGCCTGATAAGGATTCTAGTGAAGAGGAGATAGAGAGACATAGGAAATGGGGCAAGGCAGATAAGATGTCATGGTGTTACATTTTGGCTTCTATGTCAAATATGCTACAACATCAGCATCAGGCCTTATCCACTGCCTATGACATGATGCTCAATCTCAAGGAACTCTTCAGACATCAGAATCGGGCTACCAGGCAAGAGCCCATGAGAAACTTAATGACGACCTCCATGACTGAGGGAATACCCGAAAGGGATCATATCATCAAGATGATGGCCCATTTGACGGACTGTCCTCGTAGAAACGAGAACAATAAAGGTATATCTTATTCATTAGTCATCAAAACATGTTTAGCAGTGTTATCTACCGGTACTTCGTGTGTAGATACGGGAGTCACTGATCATGTCTACAATTTATTGCAGGGGTTCCAGGAAACCCGACAACTAAATGAAGGGGAGATTACTATCTACATGGGCAATGCTACAAGAGTGGCCACTGTTACAGTGGGAGATGTTTATTTATCTTTTGATAGGAATAAAACATTGATTTTGAGAAATTGTCTTTACGTACCATGTTTTAGAAAGAACTTGATTTCAGTTTCTAAATTATTTATGGATGGATATTCTGTTTCTTTTGATGACAAAGTAGTTGTCAAGAAAAATAGGGTGGTTGTCTGTTCTGGTACGTTGGTTGACAATTTGTACACTCTTAATCCAATAACTCCCATGATGTAATAAATGGAAATTAATAACACATCTTCTAATTCTAATAAGAGAAAGTAGCCTTCGAAAATGAACCAAACATATCTTTGACATCTAAGGCTAGGTCATATTAACTTGAGTAGGATTCAAAGGTTAATAGCCGATGGACCTTTGGGTTCATTGGTGGTGGAAAACTTTCCAACCTACGAATCTTGCTTAGAAGGAAAAATGACCAAGAGACCTTTTAAGGCTAAGGGGTATAGAGCCAAGGAAGTGTTGGAATTGGTTCATTCTGATTTGTGTGGACCTATGACTATTCAGGCGAGAGGTGGTTTCGAATATTTTGTCTCTTTTATAGATGACTATTCGAGATATGGGTACATTTACTTGATGCGCTGCAAGTCTGAGTGCTTTGATAAGTTCAAAGAATACAAGGCTGATGTGGAGAAACATCATGGTAAAAGTATCAAGACACTACGGTCAGATCGTGGTGGAGAGTACCTCCTAGGAGAGTTTAGGAATTACTTATCAGAGGTCGGGATTCAATCCCAATTATCTACACCTGGTACACCCCAACAGAATGGTGTGGCGAAATGAAGGAATAAAACTCTTATGGAAATGGTTAGATCAATGATGAGTTATTCAGAATTACCAAATCCATTTTAGGGATATGCTCTGGAAACGGTGACATACATTCTGAACTTGGTACCTTCTAAGTTAGTACCCTCTACTCCCACAGAATTATGGAATAGGCGTAAGCCTAGTCTAAGACACATTCGGATTTGGGGTAGTCCAACACATGTGCTGAAGGGAGATGCTGATAAGTTGGAATCACGTACAGAAGTTCGCTTATTCGTTGGATATCCTAAAGGAATGAAAGGTGGTTTGTTTTATAGTCCCAAAGATCAGAAGACCATTGTTAGCACCAATGCTCTATTTTTAGAAGAGGATTATGTAATGAACCACAAGCCCATGAGTAAAATTGTTCTTGAGGAAATAAGAGAGGACACGTCTAATTTAGTATCAACGGTATAAGATGAGATACCACAAGTAACTGCAACACGTGTCACAAATGATGCACAATTACAGGTAGTGCCTCGTCATAGTGGGAGGGTTGTTAGGCAACCTGATAGATTCATGTTTTGGGAGAGTCTTCGGACTTGATCCTTGGTGAACATGAAGCTGATCCCTGGACATATGATGAAGCACTCCAAGATAAAGATGTTGCATCTTGGCAAAGTGCAATGAACTCTGAAATAGAATCTATGTATTTTAATCAAGTCTGGGAGCTTGTAGAACCACCAAATGGTGTAAAAACTATTGGATGTAAATGAGTCTACAAAAGGAAAAGAGGGGCAGACGGGAAGGTGGAAACCTTTAAAGCGAGGCTGGTTGTGAAGGGGTATACTCAGAAAGAGGGAATCGATTATGAGGAAACATTTTCACCGATAGTCATGCTCAAGTCTATCCGGATTCTTTTATCTATTGCTGCTCATATGGATTATGAGATTTGGCAAATGGATATCAAGATAGCTTTCCTTAACGGAAGTCTTGAAGAAAACATTCATATGAAGCAACCAGAGGGATTCATTGCGAAGGGCAAAGAGCATCTTATATGCAAGCTCAATCGGTCCATTTATGGACTGAAGCAAGCTTCGAGATCTTGGAACATCTGATTTGATGAAGTAATCCAGTCTTATGGATTCATTCAGTGCCCGGATGAGTCTTGTGTCTACAAGAAAAGTGACGGAAATGTAGTGGTATTTCTTGTACTATATGTAGATGACATTTTGCTCATTAGCAACAATGTCAAAGTGTTGTCAGATGTAAGGGTATGGTTGTCCAAGCAGTTTGATATAAAAGACTTAGGAGAATGTGTACATATTCTTAGGATCAAAGTAATAAGGGATCGCAAGAAAAGGATGGTGTGCTTATCCCAAGCTTCATACATCGATATTATCCTAGCTCGTTTTAGCATGCAAAACTCCAAGAAAGGTTTTTTACCTTTTCGGCATGGAGTACCTTTATCTAAAGAGATGTGTCCTAAAATATCAAAGGAGATAGAGGAGATGAAGGCAGTTCCTTATGCTTCGGCTGTAGGAAGCCTAATGTATGCGATGCTATGTATGAGACCAGATATCTATTTTGCCATGAGCATGGTTAGCAGATATCAAAGTAACCCAGGACCGGGACATTGGACTGCCGTAAAATATATATTAAAGTACCTGAGAAGGACTAGAGATTATATGCTGGTTTACCAGGCAGATGATTTGCTCCTTGTGGGTTACACGGATTCGGACTTCCAATCAGATAGGGACAGTAGTAAATCAACCTTGGGGTATGTGTTTACTTTGGGAGGTGGAGTCATAGCATGGAGGAGTGTTAAGCAGAAATGTGTTTTGGACTCCACCATAGAAGCTGAGTATGTGGCAGCCTCTGAGGCAACCAAAGAAGTTGTATGACTCATAAACTTCTTGATGGACTTAGATGTGATTCCTGGTTTGCCCAAAATGATCACAATTTATTGTGATAATAGTGGTGCAATAGCAAACTCGAAGGAACCACGAGCCCATACTGTTGGGTTTTTCGGGCCGCGAAAACCACTTTTCGCGTCGCGGAAACCCCGAATCGCCCAAGCCATGGATCTCGTGCAAGGTAAAACCGAACGAAAATACGAGTACGAGTTTGAAAACTTTAATCTACAGTAGATCTACATAAGGATAAACCATTTATACCTTTGATGCGATGCCCTTCGCGTTCCCGCTCGTCCAAATGATGCCGGATCTCAAGACCGTCAAGCGCCGGTCCTCTAGAAGTATCCACACGGACACACTAGATGGAGATGACCAAAAACCAAGGTGTGCTAGCACCTATGTGGTTCGGCCAAGGGAGGAGAGGGAGAGAGAGAGCTTGAGAGGGAGAAGGAGGAAGAGGCACACAAGTGAATGAAAAATGAATTTCTTCACCCAAAACAAAGTGGCCGGCCACTTTTCAAAATTCACATTAATTGCATTAATTGTAATTAATATGAAACCATAAAATCACATTAATTGCATTAATTGCAATTAATATGAAACCATTAAAAGAGTGGCTTTGTCACTTCCATGAGGTGGCACCCATGATGATGTGGAACATCATTATTGGTCCACCTAATGCCAACTCACCAATGAGGTGGCAAAAGGTCAAGTCAAAATTGACCTTTGGTCTTCCTTCTCAAGTCAAGTCAAACTTGACTCAATCTCTACCATGGTGGATCTAATCCAACCATTTGATTCGAGCCAACTTAATATAATGAATCTAATTCATTAAATTAAATTGATTCAATGAGTCAAAATCTAAATTAGACTCATTTAACACATGAATCAACTTGAGTCGAACTCAAGTTAGCCCAATTAGGATTACTCTTAATCCAATTTGATTCATCAAATGAATCTAATCCTCTTGGTTCATCATATGAACCTAATCTCCACCTAATTGTCCTAAGTGTGTGACCCTATAGGTTCTTGTAACGTTGGTAATGCCCTAAACCCATTTAGGAGCATAAGTAATGAGCGGTATCTAGCAACACATCATTACTACCCAAGTTACAAGAATGTCGAGATCCGACATCACCTTGTGACTACCAATTGTGACTACTCACAAAATAATGACAAGTGTCCTTCTATCCTAGACATCTAGATTAATCAATGTGAGGCATAGACCGTGTCATCCTCTAATCAATCTAAATCTTGAACTCCAAGTAGACTCACTCGATCAAATGAGCTCAACATCTAATGTTGACTCATTTGGGCATGACCATGCACTTAGTGGTCTCACTCTATCAAGAATAGCGATGTCGCTCCCGTCATATGGGAGGGATAGATCCCATCTACATCACTCACATCCCTCTGCATAATTCGTTACATACCCAGTAATCGCCTTTATAGTCCACCCAGTTACGGGCGACGTTTGACGAAACTAAAGTACATAACTCCTTATGTAGGGATCCATGGTGACTTCAGGTCTAAGGACTAATAGTCATACTAATAGCCACATGAGAAAGTATATGACACTCATATAATGATCCATGATACTTTCTCATGGCGGGTCATTCAATATACATTCTCTAATGCATACCCATGTGTCAGCTTGATATCTCTATATCCATGACTTGTGAGATCAAGTCATCGAGCTGACCTACATGCTAGTCTTATTATATTAACATTGTCCCTGAATGCTAATACTCGACTAGGAATGATTTAGAGTAGTGTTCCCTATATCATCTCACTATCGATTCAACTAATCGATTGATATAGGTATGAACCTTCTACTCAAGGACGCTATTATACTTAGTCTATTTGGCACTAATATAAATAAGTATAATAACCAAACAAATGCCTTTATTAATATACAAGAATATGATATACATGAGTCCATACAATCATCAAATGATTGGCTCTAGGGCTCTAACTAACACATACGGCAAGTAAACACATTAAGCGCAAGTACCACCTGATACGAGACATCATAAAGCGAGGAGAAGTTGTTGTCACCAAGATTGTATCAGCAGATAACCTGACAAATTCTTTCACTAAGGCCCTTCCGGTGAGAGCTTTTGATGACCATGTTGAGGGGATGAGAATCAGATGTATGACAACATATATGGCAGCATAGTCTTTTAGTATAATTGGGAGATTGTTGGGATGTATACTATAAGCCTAGCTTTTGTATGAACATCTATTTTCGAGATATTTTGAAATGAGAATCACTTTGGTCAAATGTTTGCATTTTATATTTATATATATGTCGATGAGTTGTCCATTTAATTTATATTGTAGATAATATGGTGTGTGGTGCCACACAGAAGATCATGTTATCAGTTCCTTATAAATTATAAATAGTAGCTCACAACCAAGTTGGATAGGGACAAATCATTGGAATGGTTGTAGTGTAATTTGGTATTAGTTTATTTTGACTATATAATTACACTAGTACACTATGTGTGTATTGAGCAGGACCATTTGAGGTTGTTCAATTTATACTGACTATATAAAAGAACAGAACCTCTATTATTATGGATGTACGTACTCTTAATCCCGATTTAATAACAAACACATATACTTAGTATTTATTTCTTTAACTTATCAATGGATGAGATTTATTCGTTAAATCAATAAGCCCGATAAATTGGGAGATAGTACCATTTATATGGTGTGTTGTCGATTATAAAAGGAAACTGTGTCCTAATTATTTAGGTTGATGATGTCCCCTTGAGGAGCTCATAAGGATTGTCATGTAAATCCTGCAGGTGGACTTAGTCCAACATGATAATAAAGTTGAGTGATATTACTCTTAGAGTCAGATGTTAATTAAATGAGTTGTCAGTAACTTATTTAATTAACGGACATACGATATCTTAAACACAGGGAGATTAATGCACTCATGATAAGTAGGTGCTCATATTGTAATATGGGATTGGTGCGGTAGTTCAATAATGACCCTTTAGTGGTATGAGTTATTATTAATGAACTTGAGTTGGGTGCTCGGGTCGAACACAGGAAGCTCAAGTCCATCAGGAGACCAAAACCAATTCCTCCTCTCAGTCCCTATTGTAGTCTCTATATATAAAGCCTCGCATCCACCCATCCATAACTTGGTTTGGTTTAACTTAATTTGGTTTGGTTTAACTTAACTTGGTTTAGTTTAACTTAACTTGGTTTGTTTTAACAAAATTTGTTTAGATTTTTTCTAAACAAAATTTTGTTAATTTTTCTTTCCTTGTAATCGACGGCAAGTCTATAAAAAGGAGTAGGATGTGGCTCCTAAAACCTAACTTTCTTATTCTCCATAATCCCTTCTCTCCTTGTGGTTGTCACCCCCTCTCCTCCTCCTAGGGTCGGCAGCACAAAACCTATTCTCCTCCCCCCTTTCCCTCTTCTTCTCCTTGTGGTCGACGCCACCTTCAACCCCACCTAGGGTCGGCGCCACCTCCACCAAGGGCTGCCCCCTTTCCTCTCCTAGCTAGGGTCGGTGGCACTTCTTGTTCTTGGTGGTCGGCGGCTTGAAGAAGGGAAGAAGAGCAAGAAAAGCAAGAAGAGGAAGAAGAGGAAGAAGAGAAAGAAGAGGAAGAAGAAGAGAAGGAAGAAGATTAGAAGGTGCCCCATCCTAGAAACTCTTTTGTGGCCGGTGGTTTTGGAAGAGAAGAAAAGAGGGTGGTGTTGTCTTGGTAGATCGCCACCCATACGATGTCCAAGAAGAGGAGAGGAATACGGCAGAAGATCTTGAGGTCTTTAGCTACGAAGAAAGGTACAACTAGTTCTTTAATTCCACTGTGTATCTAGTTTCATTTTTCTTTGTATCGATTTTGCGTATCGATTTTGAATACTAACACAAGAGACCAGCGATCTTGTGCTTCGATCAAGGTGCGCTTTGATCAATCAAGAACTTGCTTGATTGATCAAACACATGTCTGATCGAGCATGTGGGTTGCTAGGAAAGGTTCTGTGCTTGTACAAATTTTTGTACAGGGAATTTACACAGAACAAAATTCCTAGCGCCAGCAGTCCGGACGAGCTACGTCTGCACAATCAGCCCCGAGTGGCCAACGTCATATTACGACAGTTCTCCATTTGTCGACCGAGAAATGGAGTGAGTCGGCTGGCTCCTCATCCCGAGCCCCCGAGCACCAAATCATCATCCAAGGGTCGCGCCTCATCCCGAGCACTAAATCATCATCCAAGGGCCGCTTGCCCAAATATGGGCGGACGCCCAAGCCCGTGCGGCGGTGATGCCTCCTGGGACGCTTACGGACAGTCACACCCAGATGTCTACTAGGGTAAGTGCTATATTCTTTTTAATCTATTTCCGCTCGGCGCTTATATTCCCTTTGTTTGTAGCACTGGGTGGAGAGTTTTGCCATGTGCAAAGGCTCACTTTTTTGGAGAAGGAAGTGAAGAAGATGAAGGCGTCAAGCGGCCAATCCTTAGTCACTCAAGAGCAGACGAACGCTGAGGTGGCTAAACTGTGGGCCGATCTGGAGAAGAGCACCAAACTGCTCGAGGCCGAACGGGACAAGAGTTCAGGGCAGGCCACTCTACTAGCTCAGCTCAATAAGCAGGTCACCATCTTCGACAATAAGATTGAGTCGGCCAACGCGAGGAAAAATCGGGCCATCGAAGACCTCGATTTGAAGAATAAGGAGGTCCGGGCCCTCGCCCAGAAACTCAAGGAAGCTGAGGATTTCCTTGTTGCCGAGCAAAACAGCCGGTCAACCAAAGAAGCTGCCCTTCGCGGCCAACTTGTCGACAAAGATATTGCATTGTCCACCACGAAGGACGAGCTGGAAGCCTCCCGAGTGGCATTGAAGACATATCAAGATGCCGAGGCTGGCCGGCTCGAGGCGATGAAGAAGAATTATATCCGCTCGGATGCTTTCAATGATAAAGTTGTCAATTGGGCACTCCGCCTGTTCAACCTGGCGATCGACGGGACGATCGACCAACTTTGAGAGGGTGGCTACTTGCCGACAGCTCTGACCAGCAGCATCATCAGTCGGGACAAACTTACCACGTCGCTACCTGACGATGCCTTAGACTACCTTGAGTGAGGTCGGGAGTTCTTGTAAAATTTTTGAAGTCTTAATGAATGCTTGTCCGTTCGGACAAGCTTTATTTCCTTGTATGTTTTTAACTCATCTTTTGAGCATTGCAGGAACTCGCACCCTCATGACTCTTCCAATCGTCCACGATTAGTCTATCCAGCTAATTGATCCTTTTTGTATTCGGAGTTCCGTTATGACTCTGCGAACTTCCGATCGGTCGTGGAGCATTTCAAAGAATAGTGCCGAACGGTCACTATATCTTGAAGACTTCAAGCTTTTGAGTAGCCCGGGTTCACGATTAGCTATTCATCGATGCTTGCCTACTCACTGGACCATGGGTTTAAGGTCGCCGCTCGATCGTTGAGGAAGATTAGGCGAACACTAGGGTTTTTCAGGCCACCGCTCGACCGTTGCTATAGACCCGGGTTTAAGGTCGTCGCTTGACCATTGATGGAGACAAGAGTTTAAGGTCGCCGCTCAACCATTGATGGAGACAAGAGTTTAAGGTCGTCGCTCGATCGCTGATGGAGACAAGAGTTTAAGGTCACCGCTCGACCGCTAATAGAGATAAGAGTTTAAGGTCGTCGCTCAACCGCTAATGGAGATAAGAGTTTAAGGTCGCTGCTCGACTGCTGATGGAGACTTAGTTCAAGAGGCCTTCACTTTTTATTCATATTTTGCCCTATATTTAGGAAACATACAAAAATACATGGTATTCACTCACGCACCTCTCATTGAGCCCTGTAAGGTTGGAGATGATTCGTGCTCCATGGCCTCTCGAGCTACCTTCCATCTTCATCCTCCAAGTAATAAGCGCCTGAACGGAGCTTTTGCACGATCTTGAAAGGTCCTGTCCATGGGGCTTCGAGCTTGGAGATGTCGCCGACCGGCTTCACTTTCTTCCAGACGAGATTGTCGACTTAGAAGGACCTCGGGATCACCCTTCGGTTGTAGTTCTGTTTCATCCCTTGTCGGTACACCGAGAGCCGAATAACTGCTTTTGCCCGCGTTTCATCCACCAAGTCAAGCTCCATGAGCCTCCGCTTAGCGTTTCCTGCGTCGTAGTGCTACACCCGAGCGGATTCTACTCTGAGCTCCATGGGGATGACTGCTTCGCCACTGTATACCAAGTGAAAGGGAGTTATGTCAGTCGCCTCCTTCGGGGTCATGTGAAGGGCCCACAACACACTGGGGAGCTCGTCGACCCAGCTGCCTCTAACGTGGTCGAGTCAAGCGCGTAAGACTCCGATGATCTCCCGATTGGCGACTTCAGCTTGTTTGTTGCCTTAGGGGTAGGCCACCGATGTGAAGGCCTGTTGGATGCAATAGCCCTCGCACCACTCCATGAGACCCTGACCGGTGAATTGCCTCCCATTGTCTGACACAAGTCGATGTGGGATGCCGAACCGGCATATGATATTCTGCCAAACTAACTTCATAATCATCTGCTCGGTTATTCTTTCAAGCGACTCAGCTTCCACCCACTTTGAGAAGTAGTCGACCGCGATGAGCAAAAATTTACGCTAACCGATCACCATGGGGAATGACCCAATTATATCCATGCCCATTAGTCGAATGGGAAAGATACTATGGATGCCTTCATTTCCTCGGTCGGTCGGTGTGGAAGGTTGTGATACTTCTGGCAAGACAAGCAGGTGCCCACCGTCCGAGCGACATCTTCTTAGAGGGTCGGCAAAAAATATCTGGCCAGGAGTATCATTCGAGCTAACGCACGACCGCCCGGATGGCCTCCGCAGGAGCCTCAGTGCACCTCTCGCAGAATGTACTCGACATCTTCCGATCCTATGCATTTGAATAGGGGCCTGGAGAAGGCTCTCTTATAAAAATAGTCCCCAATCAAGGTGAACCATCCGACCTTTTTCTTTAGCAGGCGAGCTTCTTCCTGATCGGCAGGTGTTACTCCCGACCGCAGAAACTCTGTCAGAGCTGTCCTCCAGTCCTTCAGGAAGGTCATTCCTTCCATTCGGTCAATATGCGCCACAAGCGAGACCTATTCGATCAGCTGCCCTATGACGATCGACGAGAGTGAACTGGCTAATTTTGCTAACTCATCCACCGCCTGGCTCTCCGATCGGGGGATCTTTTGTATAGTGACCTCCTGAAAGTTAGTCTTCAACTTCTCGAAGGCCTCAACGTAGAGCCTGAGTCGGGCGTTCCTTATCTCGAACGTCCCAGATAGTTGTTGAGCGGCCAACTGAGAGTCCGAGTTGATAAGGACTTTAATGGCTCCCACATGCCGGGTTTCTTGTAGGCCGGCTATCAGTGCCTCATACTCTGCTTCATTATTGGTGGCTCGATAGTCCGGCCGAATGGAGAGTTGCATCCGGACTCGACATTCTGGACCTCTACGATGAAATCCACCAAGACCTAAGCTTTGATTGTCGCTCGGGGTTGATATTGAATGTCGAATTCGCTTAGCTCAATCGTCAATTTGATTAGCTTTCCTAATGCTTTGGGGTTGAAAAGGACTCGTCCCAAGACACTGTTAGTTAGCACAATGATTATGTGTGCTAGGAAGTATGGACGGAGCCTCCGAGTGGCGAGAATCAAAGAGTAAGCTAATTTTTCGAGACCGGTGTAGCGAGACTCTGCATCCTTCAATATAGGGCTCAAAAAATATACAGGCTGCTGCTCTTGGTCGTTCTGCCTAACCAGAACCGATCCAACAACATGTTTATTGGATGACAGATAAATTCAAAGTGGCTCACCAACAACCGACTTGGCTAATACAGGCAAGGAGTTCAGATATTCCTTGAGCTCTGCTAATGCCCGATCGCACTTGGCGTCCCATTGGAATTTCGTGGCACGGCGAAGCACATTGAAGAATGGCAAGCTCCGATTAGACGACTTGAATATGAATTTGGACAACACCGAGATCCGACTGGTCAGCCGTTGAGCTTCCTTCAAGTTCCGAGGTGGCGGCATGTCTTGCAATGCTTTGACTCTTTGACTTTGCTTAGATTGGCCTCAATGCCCCACTCAGTGACGATGTAACCTAGGAAGTGACCACTCTTTGCGCTGAACATACACTTGTCGGGGTTCAACTTTATCCCATAAGTCCTCAACGTTCGGCAGGTCTCGTTGATATCTGCGCATAGGTCAGCAACTCGAAGGGATTTAATCAATATGTTGTTGGCGTATACCTCCATATTACGACCAATTTGTCGTCGGAACACCTTATTCATCAACCTTTGGTAAGTGGTTCCGGCGTTCTTGAGTCCGAACGACATGACGTTGTAGCAGTACGTTCCGTCAGCCGTAATGAAACTGACCTTCTCCTAGTCTTCGCGGGCGAGCGACATTTGGTGATACCCTTGGTATGCGTCGAGCATGTATATCAGCTCGCAGCCCACCGTTGAGTCCATCATCTAGTCTATCTGGGCAACGGATAGAAGTCCTTTGGGCACGCCTTGTTCAAATCGTGGAAGTCGATGCAGACCCGCCATTTATTGCTTGGCTTGGAGACTAATACATCATTGGTCAGCCAGCTCAGGAATTGAACTTCCCTAATATGGTCGGCCTCCAGCAATTTCTCCATCTCCGCCCGAATGATCACATTTTGCTCCGCGCTGAAGTCCCTCTTTCTTTGCTTCACTGGCCGAGTGTCCGATCGGACATGAAGCTCATGTTGAGCCACTCTCGGGGAGAAACTGGGAAGCTCATGTGTCGACCAGGCGAACACATCATGATTTTGTCTAAGGTAGGCAACCAACTCTGCCTTCTTCTCCATCTCCAGGTCGGCGACAATAAAAGTGGTTGCTTCCACTCTGCTGGAGTAGATCTGAACCTCCTCCTTTTCTTCGTACACCAATGTAGGAGGCGTTTCAGTGATTACGTTCACCTCCAAGCGCAGATTCTTCAGAGAGCTTCTCGCTTCGGTCTTGACCATGTCGACATAGCATCGCCAAGCGGCCAGCTGATCGCCTTTGACCTCACCCACCCGGTCATCTACTGGGAACTTGAATTTTTGGCAGTAAGTAGATACTACCGCCCGAAACTCGTTGAGGGCCGGCTGACCCAAGATGACGTTGTAGGCCGACGGTGTACCCACCATGATGAAGTTCATGGTTCTGGTTCTCCTCAACGGTTCTTCCCCGAGCGAGATGGCCAGTCGGGCCTGTTCGAGCGCCATCACTTCATTGCCCGTGAACTCGTAGAGAGGGGTCATCATGGGCAACAACTCATTCCGATCAATTTGTAATTGATCGAACGCTTTCTTGAAGATAATGTTCATCGAACTCCCTGTATCAACAAAAGTTTAGTGAATGATGTAATTAGTGATTAACGCCTGGATGATCAGTGCGTCGTTGTAAGGGAACTCCACTCCCTCTAAGTCGCTGGGGCCAAAGTTGATCTCGGGCCCTTCGACCCTCTCCCTCTGTGTGGATCTCCAGCCATCGAGCGTACTGTTGGTGCAATTGACCTCCAAGGTTTTAATGTCTGACAAATATGTTTAAGTATGTTTAATGGAGCTTGATCATGGGAAGTCCTAGTCATGGTTAGGCAAGGGTGAGAAGTCAACTGAGTCTTAGAAAGCCCTAGTTGTAGGCTAGGCAAGGGAAATCTCGGTATATCGTGGAAGCCAGGTGGATAGGTCTGGAGGACCTGATCCCTGGGTAACCGAATACTGAGGCAAGGGGAAAATCTCGGTATATCGTGGAAGACAGGTGGATAGGTCTGGAGGACATGATCCTTGAGTAGCCGAATACTGAGGCAAGGAAAATCTCAGTATATCGTGGAAGCCAGGTGGATAGGTTTGAAAGACCTGATCTCTGGATAGCCGAATACTGAGTCTTGGTGAGTGAAGCCAGGTGGAGAAAACCCTAGGGAAAGATAACCTTAGGTAACGAGAAGTCTTGGAGGAGTGAACACCAAGCAAGGTTGATCAGAGTTGACCGGACTAGCAGATCTCGGTAAATCTAGGTTTAGGTTTACCATTATATTCTGTATTACTATTATTACTGTTGGCTAATATAGTATTGCAAGAAAGGTCTTAGTGGATCAGACGATCAGACACTGAGCAAGCAAAGTCCAAACATCTCTGGAGGACCATGTTTGGCAGGTAAGTTGAGGTATGCAACTGGAGGAGCAACAGTGAGGTCGTGTTCCTGAAAGGAACAACCTAAGGTCGCTGATCCAACTGAAGAACCGGGAAGGTTTCTAAGCTGAGATCAAGACAGTCTTACTGTCTTATATTACTCATGCTTTATTATATTGCTGTGCTAACACCTGTTTTGTAGGATTTCTATCTAACACTGTGTTGTAGGATCGACTAGATTGGTCAACCAAACCGGAGGAACGGTCGATCGAACAAGGGGAAATCAAAGCAGTGTTCAAATCAGACCAGAACAAACCAGAAGTCGATCATAGCTTGATCGATCGACCGAACAGTAAGATCGATCGACCGAACCCTGATGACTCAGTACAGACAACAACGATAAGGAGTATAAGGAAACTATACTGATCGATCGACCGAACTGGATGATCGGTCGACCGAACCGGATGATCGGTCGACCGAACCGGATGATCGGTCGACCGAACAAATCAACATTAATGCACAGTAAATGCGAATCTCGGCAAATCTCAATGAACAGGGAAGGAGCCTGTTTGGTCGACCGAAAAATGAGATCGGTCGGTCGAACCCTTAATGAGCAATTAATGCCAGAGATCGAGCCAATGTTAGAATCCAGCCAAGAAGGAAGAGAGCTGGTTCGGTCTACCAAACAGAGGGATCGATCGACCAAACGTTCATTGCACCTATAAAAAGACGCTCGAGGTTTGAGGCTGATACAATACTTTCTGATAGACAAAAGTTCTCTTCTGCATAGATGCTCGTGCTACAAGTCTTTATCAGTGCTGCAAGTCACTCCGTCTGATAGTGCCGACCAAAGGTTCAACTCCATTACTTGTCGGTATATTTTATTAGCTTGTATTGTAATTAACTTAACCAAGATAGTAGGTTGTTACTATCTTACTCATTTTGTACGTTTTGTTTCTTTCCAAGGATTTCGGAAAGAAGGGTTATAGTGGATTACTCATCGGTGCGATCAAGGATCGCAGACCTTCGAGTAGGAGTCGACCTAGACTCCGAACGAAGTAAACAAACTTGTCTTTCTGTTTTACTTTCCGCTGTGCATGACTCTGCTTTCAAAGAAAAAGAGAAATTTTAAAAATGCACTGATCCGGTGGTAAGGACGGGGCACCCACGTCGGCGGCGGTCAACAACACGCGGAGGTCAGAGGTCAATAGGGGCGGCCCCAAGGTCCTACCGAGCAGACAGAACATCTGACCGGTCGGCAGGATGTCCTCCAGGCCGATCGGAATATAGCTTGACCACAGGTCGAGCTTCCGACGCTTAAGGTAAAGGAGCTTATGAGCCGAGCGGACAGGCCGCTCGGTCGAAGCACAGATCACTGAGGTGCGATCCCAACCGAGCACGGGACCGAGGATCTTCCCGCTCGGTCCAATACATACACGTACTCGAGAGATAGGAGCGCCGAGCGATAAGACCGCCTGGCCCTAGAACAGACAAGAGACACAAAAGGACGAAAGGGACAGCTGGTAAACATCATCCTCGAGATGCCTGCCACCGACAAGCAGCACGGTCGGCGCCCAGACCGGACAGAGTATCGTACGGTGGAAGTTTCCACTGTCACGTCAAGGATATGCTCGGACGATTGCGGAAGGGTGTCAGACATGCTTTCCTGACACACTCATTTGAAGGTATGTTTGGGGAAACGTGCACGCATCGAGAAGCGTGCCCGCACCTCCCTAGGGTCCTATATAAAGACCCCAAACTTCAACGGAGGTATGCAGAAGTCTCATCACTGTAGCCACAGTTACTCTGCCTCCTTTCTCCTTCGTTGCCTGACTTGAGCGTCGGAGGGTCGTTGCCGGGAACCCCTTCCCCGCTCGGCTTCTTTGTAGGTTCGCCGGAGATCAACATCACCAGACGGAGACAGCGGAGAGCGCCGCGTCCCCAGTGTCCGTCGACTCAGCGCTCGGACAGGATCAAATTGGCACCGTCTGTGGGAACATACCTGAATCCAAGTAGAGACGATGGAAGAAGCTGAAAGCCAACTCATGGTGACGCTCTCTCCCGAAGAACTCGACACGCTCGTCCAAGCTCAAGCGGCAAAGATTGTCGAGCAACAGCAGAAGGCCCAAGCCGATCAGATATCACAGCAGGCAACGTCGGCATCGGGCAGTCGAGCGGCACCAGAAGACCGGCCGGAGCAACTCTCAATATGGGGCCAAAACAAAGGTCCGACCGGCACCCAGGTGGAAGCCCCGCCCGCCCCGATACCATTCCATCGGGCTTTATTCCAAATACCGTCAGAAGTCGCTCAAGCCAACCTCGACCAAGGATTTTCATCCGACGAAGCTCCCGTTTGAGACAATCGAAAGGGCAAGGTGCCCCGAGCAGACCTGTCACCTAAGCGGATCAACAGACAATTCTCCGACGCCATCCTGAGAGACCCACTACCGAGGCACTACACGCCCCCGACAATTGGGGAATACAATGGGACCACCGACCCAAATGACCATCTGGGTAAGTTCGACAACACAGCCACTTTGCATCAATATACGGATGGTGTGAAGTGCCGGGTGTTCCTCACCACCCTTTCTGGATCGACGTAACGATGGTTCTGGAGGTTACCGGACGGGTCGATCACGAGTTTCAAAGAGTTCTGCACGGCTTTCCTCCATCATTTCGCGAGCAGCAGGCTCTACTAGAAGACCAGCGTCAGCCTGTTCGCCATCAAACAAGGCTCTAAGGAGTCACTCCGAGCCTACATCCAGCATTTCAACCAGGTGGCCATGGACATCCCGACGGTCACTTCAGAAACTATGATGAACGCGTTCACGCAGGGGCTTGTAGACGGTGATTTCTTCCTCTCGCTCATCAGAAAGCCTCCTTGCGACTACGACCATATGCTGCACAAGGCCAATTAATATATCAACGTAGAGGAAGCTCAGGCGGCCAGAAGGAAGGAAGCACCATCTGAACCACCGGCCTCAGCTGAGCGGAAGCCTCCCACTAGCTACCATCCGCCTAGAGGACCTCGGGCGGAAGCAGCCCGACCTCATCAGCAAGCAAGGCCGCCCGCCGTTCAACAAGTAGCAGCCGATCGGCCTAAGCCAAAAGGGAAGATACGGACTCCCATGTTTTGTTCGCTCCATCAGTTAGCAACCCACAACACACGTGATTGTCGAAGCCTCCCCCCAATCTCTCATCCTACGCCGAGGAATTATCGCCGCCGATCACCTTCGCCAGACTGGCGACACCGACACCAGAGCCCTGGTCGGCGTGTAGAGAGGGAATCCCCCGAGCGGCAACGTCATCAACAACCCAAGACTCAACATCGGGCATTGCACGAGCGTCCCAGGCAATCCGCTCGGGAGGAAGAGAATAGAAGAAATGTGTCCCAAGGAATCAACATCATCGCTGGTGGACCAACCGGAGGTGACTCCAACAGAGCAAGGAAGGCGCATGCAAGGTAGCTTACGATCCATGCAGTTGGCTGCAGTCAGGAGTGGGCGAACGGGCCTGAGATCAGCTTTGGGCCTAGGGACCTCGAGAGAGTCGAAGTCCCGCATGATGACGCCCTCATCATCCGAGCGGTAATAGCTAACTATACTATTCATCGCATCTTTATTGATACAGGCAGCTCGGTCAACATAATCTTCCAGAAGGCCTTCGACCAATTACAAATCGACCGAACCGAGTTGCTGCCAATGACAACCCCCCTCTACGGGTTCACCGGTAATGAAGTTTTGCCGGTCACACAGGTCCGACTGGCTATCTCGCTGGGAGAGGAGCCTCTCAGAAGAACACAGACTGCTAACTTCATCGTAGTCGACGCTCCCTCCGCGTACAATGTGATCTTGGGGCGACCGGCTCTCAATGAGTTCCAAGCGGTCGTCTCCACCTTCTGCCAGAAAATCAAGTTCCCAGTGGAAGACCAAGTAGGGGAGGTCCGAGGAGACCAGCTGGCAGCCCGACGGTGCTATATAGAGATGGTCCGAGCCGAAGCTAGATGCGCTCGGAAAACGCCACGTGTTGAGGTAAACGCTATAACTGAAAAAACCCCGCGCGTTAATTTACAAGGAAAAAGAAGAAGTACAAATCCACCCTGCTCGACCGGAGGCCACGACTTTTATAGCATCTGATCTAGAGGCAAGCCAGAAGGAGGAGCTGATCAAATGTCTCCAACAAAACTGCGACGTCTTTGCCTGGTCGACTCATGAGCTACCGGGAGTCTCGCCGAGTATAGCGCAGCACGAGCTTCATGTCCTACCGGACACCCAGCCGGTGAAGCAAAGGAAGAGGGACTTAGTGCTAAATAGAATGTCATCATCCGAGTGGAAGTAGAGAAGCTCCTGGTGGTCAGCCACATACGGGAGGTGCAGTTCCCGAGCTGGCTTGCAAATGTGGTACTAGTCTCCAAGCCGGGCAACAAATGGAGGGTCTGCATCGACTTCCGAGACCTGAACAAGGCCTGCCCAAAGGATTTCTACCCTTTACCCCGGATCGACCAGCTAGTAGACTCTACCGCCGGGTGCGAGCTGATATGCATGCTGGATGCTTATCAGGGCTACCACCAGGTGCCGCTCGCCCGAGAAGACCAAGAGAAGGTCAACTTTGTCACGGCGGATGACACTTACTGTTACAACATGATGTCGTTCAGTCTAAAGAATGCTGGCGCAACATACCAGCGGTTGATGAACAAAGTGTTCCGGGGGTAGATTGGGCGCAATTTGGAGGTCTACGTAGACGATATACTCATCAAATCACTCCGAGCGGCAGATCTTTGCAAGGATATAAAGGAAACCTTCCAGACACTGAGGAAGTATGGAGTTAAGCTGAACCCACAAAAGTGTTTGTTCGGAGCAAAAGGCGGGCGTTTCTTGGGATACATTGTCACCGAGCAGGGTATCGAGGCAAACCCTAGCAAGGTTAAAGCACTACAAGATATGCCGCCCCCCAGAAATCTGAGGGAAGTTCAACGTCTTCCCGGTCGAATAACGGCTCTATCACGATTCATCTCTAAAATGGCCGACCGGAGCCTCCCTTTCTTCAAGATACTGCGAAGAGCCACAAAGTTCCAATGGGACGAGGAGTGCGATTAGGAGTTCGAGGAGCTGAAGATGTATCTGAATTCTTTACCTATGTTGGCTAAGCCGAACGTAGGTGAGCCGCTCCGCATATACCTGTCCTCCATCGAGCATGCTGTCGGCTCGGCGTTGGTGAAAGGAAGCGAAGAGGAGCAGCCCGTGTATTTCCTGAGCCACATTTTAAAAGATGCCGAGTCTCGCTACACTGACCTCGAGAAGATTGCGTTCGCTTTAGTCCTCGTCACTCAGAGACTCCGCCCTTATTTCTTGGCGCATATGATCATCGTTATGACGAATAGCCCGTTGGGAAGAGTGCTCCTGAATCCAGAGGCATCCGGGCGGCTCATCAAATGGACGACAGAGCTCAGTGAATTCGACATCCAGTATCAAGCTCGCTCGGCGATTAAGGCGCAGTCCTTGGCAAATTTTGTGACTGAGGTACACAATCCTGAGCCCGAAGCTTCGTGGAAAGTATTTGTGGACGGGTCATCCACTCGGCTCGGTAGCGGAATTGGTATTTTGCTGCTTTCCCCTAAAGAAGAGCGGATGCATCTATCCGTCCGTTTGGATTACCGGACAACAAATAACGAGGCAGAATATGAGGCCATCATAGCCGGCCTACAGGCCGCACGGCATGTGGGAGCCAGCCGAGTGATACTATATTCTGACTCTCAATTAGCCGCTCAGCAACTCTCGGGTCCTTCGAGATAAACAACGCAAGGCTCCGGCTCTACGCCGAGGCCTTTGAAAAGCTCAGGACTAACTTCATCGAGGTTGTCATACAGAAGATCCCCTGAGCCGAGAACCAGTTAGCAGACGAATTAGCCAAGCTCGCTAGCTCAATATCGCCGATCGTCATCCAACAGCCAATTGAGCAGGTGTCCTTGGTGGCGCGTATCGACCGGATGGAAGGCCTCACATTCCCAAGCGATTGGAGAACAACCATAATGGAATTTTTGCACTCGGAAGCCACGCCGTCCAATCGGGAGGAAGCCCAGCTATTGAGGAGGAGAGTCGGCCGGTTCACACTCATTGGGGACTAGCTTTACAAAAATGCGTTCTCTCGCCCGCTGCTGAAGTTTGTCAGCTCGGAAGACGCAGAATATATTCTCTAGGAAGTACATCAAGGATCTTGCGGAGGTCATCCGGGCGGGCGATCTTTGGCTAGGAAGATCCTGCTGGCCGGATACTTCTGGCCAACCCTACAGGAAGACGCCGCTCGGACCGTCGCCACCTGCCTTTCCTGTCAGAAGTTCCACAGCTTCTCCCATAGGCCAACGGAGAGGATGAAGGCGTCTACTGTGTCCTGCCCGTTCGACCAGTGGGGTATGAATATAGTGGGACCTTTCCCTATGGCGACCGGGCAACGGAGGTTTTTATTAATGGCGGTCGACTATTTCTCCAAGTGGGTCGAAGCCGAACCACTGGCCAAAATAACCGAACAGATGGTCAAGAAGTTCATCTGGCAACATATAATTTGTCGGTTTGGCATTCCTCGTCGGCTCATTTCGGATAACTGGCGGCAGTTCGTTGGTCAGCAGCTCGGAGAATGGTGCAAGGGATATGGCATCGAACAACACTTCACTTCCGTGGCATATCCTCATAGCAATGGTCAAGCCGAAGTAGCCAATCGGGAGATCCTGCGAATGCTTCGGGTTCGGCTCGATCACATGGGAGGAAGCTAGGTGGACGAGCTGCCCGGCGTGCTATGGGCCATTCGCACAACCCAAAGGAGGGAACAGGGGTAACACCGTTCCATTTGGTATACGGGGGCGAAGCGGTCGTCCTAGTCGAGGTCAGAGTCAAGTCCGATCGGATCCAGAACTACGATGGGGATAATGCCGAGCGGAGACAACTGGAGCTGGACCTAGTGGACCAGGCGCGAGCTAAAGCAGTTGTCTGGCTGATGGCGTACAGGCAAAGAATGAAGCAGAATTATAATAGGCGTGTAATTCCCAGAGCATTCTAGGTCGGTGACCTAGTATAGAAGAAGGTGAAGCCGGTCGGCGATGTGAGCAAGATGGAAGCTCCCTGGGCGGGGCCCTTCAGAGTCGTCGAAAAGCTCCGATCGGGTGCATACTACCTGGAAGATGAGGATGAACGGCGGTTAGAACGACCATGGAGCGCAAACCACCTCCAGCCGTACCGAGCGGGGTAAAAGGTGCGCCAATGTAATTTATTTCATGTATTCTCCGTTCGTCTGTATCCTTTGGCTGCAGGAGTAAAAATTAAAAAAGACAAAGGATATGAGCATTTGGTACCGAACGGCAAAACTCCCCGAAGACCGTTGAGCGGCGACGTTAAACTCTAGAGTCAAACCGGCGACTATAAACCCCCCGGCCGGAAGACCGTCGAGTGGCGACGTTAAACTCTAGGGTCGAATCGGCGACTATAAACCCCCCCCCACCCCGGCTGGAAGACCGTCGAGCGGCGACGTTAAACTCTAGAGTCGAACCGGCGACTATAAACCCCCCGGCCGGAAGACGACGACGTTAAGCTCTAGAGTCGAACCGGTGATTATAAACCCCCCGGTCGGAAGACCGTCGAGCGGCGACGTTAAAATCTAGAGTCGAACCGGCGACTATAAACCTCCTGGCCGGAAGACCGTCAACGGCGACGTTAAACTCTAGGGTCGAAGCGGCGACCATAAACACTCCGCTCGGAAGGCCGTCATGCAGCTGCATTAAAGCTCGGCATTTAAGGGCAGGCGAGCGGCTATCCTAAATCCCAGAAGGGACCAACGAATAGAAGCATTTTGGCATAGATTTCGCTTGGGCCATAAGGTTATTAATGACAACCAGGGGAAAACAAGCTAACAGAACAAAAGTTGTATTCAAAAGTTGCATTCCAAAGTGGCATTCAAAACAAAAGTTGGCCGAACGAGCGGCAGAAACACAAAAATGCAAAAGACACTTCATTCAAGATAATCAAAAACGCTCTTCGGTATGGTGGTAAGAAGCGCTGCATGCTCCCGGGCGGGGATGACAAAGGACTCCTGCAAGTGACCTTGGGCCTTCAGGTGGTCCGCAATGGCAGTGGTGGCTAACTCGAATGCAAGGACGAGCCGGTCGCACACCTTCTGAACAAACTCAGCCGAGCAGATGTACTTCTGTCTCAGTACGGCGAACCGGCTTGGCTCAGCCTCTTGATACTCCTTAAGAGTAGAGCGAGAGGCCTCGAGGGCCTCCTGTAGGGTCTTCAGCTCATCCTTGAGAGTCGTCACCTCGACCGAGCGGCCCTTCTTTTCGCGGTCCAACAGATCCGCCAACTCCTTTACCCGCTGTTCCAGGGCGCGGGCCTCCACATTCTTCGCTTCCAAATCGGCGATAGCGGTATTCTTCCGAGTGGTTGCAAGTTCTATCTTGCGGTCATAGGTTTTGACCTGCTTTTCAAGCTGGTCTAGCATGTATGCCTGGTCGGCCGTCTTCTTCCGTTCGGCCTCTAGCTGCTCCTTGGTCTTGGCCAGCTCCTTTTGCAGCTCGGCATATGAAGGGCCCTGAGAAGAGGACGACCCGCTAGAAATCTTGAGATGCTTCAGCTCATCTTCCAGCAGCGCCAGACGAGCGGCAACCGCTACATCTTCCACCCATCGCTGACAAAAAAGGAGCTTTTTAATGCCGAACGGGGGGGTGGCGATGCAAAGAATTTTGAGTGGATAGAAGACTTACGCCGGTGGCGTGCCTCATGTGACTGTTAGCTAGCAGGCCGGGAGGCATTGTGGCGACGCGGCTCGGGCATCCACCCATACCTCGGCGAGCGGCCCCCGGATGGCGATCATGTGCTCAGGGGCCTTGGGCCGATCCGACTCCTCGAGGTAATCCTCGGTAGGAAGATGCAGAGTGGCCTTAATGGTGCGGCGTCCGCCCGGCGTCATGTGAGCAGACCCGGAGGGATCAGATGCGGGGGCGGACGACTTGGAAAGTATGACTGAGCGGCGAGGCCTCCGAGACACCGGAGGTAGGGAGCTAACTGGATGCGCGGCGATGGGTTCCTGAGAGGGCTCTAGTTGTGACGGGGTCCGATCGGAGGAGAGAGACTCGACGGAAGGAGCCTTCCCGCGAGGGGACAGAGGGCCCGTCCGCTCGGACGCTTGCACCGCGGAGGTAGCGGAACGAAGTGACATCTCAACACGCCGTCTTTTCCTGTTGAGTGGGAGCTCATCCTCCGGATCGGAGCCTTCCTCCCGAACGGTCGGTTCCCTGCTGGAGGCTGCGCCACCCGTCACCTCCACGGGAGAAGTCTGAGCGGCCGACTCCCCCACATTGGTCTCACTCTCACCCTCGTGAGAGCCGACCGGAGCAATACCCATCTGCTCCATTTCCTTGGCCGCTGCCGCCTCCACCTTTTTCTTCAGAATCCCGAACAGTACAGATTCCATTACAATGTTCGCTGCAAAGAAAAGAGAAGAAAATCAGTTAGAACTCAAGGCAAAGGCTCAAGTAAATTTCTTACCAAAGCTGCTCGAGAGTTTGCTTCGGCTCGGGCTCAAGCCGAACATGTACATCACTCCTTCAGGGAGGAGCTTGTTCATGTCGAGCTTCAGACCGGCTAGCATATTCGCCGCTTGAAGGTAGTCCGGTCGGGTCTTATACCTCTTCAGTTCGGGAGAGGTGGGCGGTCCGACCTGCCACTTGGTCAAGAAGGGGAGCCGTTCGAGAAAACGGAGGAAGAAAAAGTATTCCTTCCAATGTTTGTTGGAGGTGGGCATTTTATCGAAGAAGACCAAGCCGATCCGAGACTGGAACAGATAAGTGCCCAGCTCGGATTGCTTGGGGTAATAGAAGTAGTAAAAAACCTCCGGACGAAGGGGAATGCTGTGGATTTTGAACAACACAACAACTCCACACAGAAGGCGGAAGGAATTTGGCACCAGCTGGCTGAGCAAAATACCGAAGAAATTACAAACTTCAACGATAAAGGGATGAAGAGGAAATCACAGACCGGCTGTAAACTGATCGCGGAAAAAACAAATAGTGTCGCACGGCGGTTTGTGCGGCCGAGCGGAAGGCGAGGGCAAAATAAGTTCGAAATCAGAAGGGAGATCGAAGGCGTTAATTAAGCTCTCTGCGTCACGCCGATCGAACCGTGACTCCATGGTAGTATACCACGGGCCAGGAGTGAGATCTGCGGGCTGGGAAGAGCTAGCCATCGCTGGAATAGTACAAAAGGCAAAGGTCGAAAGGAAAGGTAAGGGGCTTGAGGAGAAAGATGAACGGAACAGTAATCGAAAAACACGACTACGGCGAGGAGTGTAAAGAAGAGGCGGGAACTAGGGAGCAAAAGGCAAAGGATCTTACATAAAGTAGGGCGGGCGAAAGAAGGAGACAGAAGATTGTCGGAAGGCCGAGAAATCTGGTTCGCTGGAGCACTGAGCACAAACGAAAGCTCTGCAAGCACGAGAGCGAAGATGCGGCGGAAGGGGATGGTGAAGGCTTTATAAGGTTGGGCCCGATCGTCCCATGCCGTCGGATGCAGGTCACAGGGACCGAGGCTCGTATTTGGCCGCGCATTTCGAACCGCCAAAGGTCCCATCGGTCGCGACGCCGTCACCGTACGATGACGACAGAGGTGCCATGTGGCGTCAGGTCATAGGAGTGCATTTAATAAGCCCCATTACGGCACATAGCTCGCGTGCTCAACCATAATGGCGGGGATTTGCACGCATTCCAGGGGAATCCTGAAGACGTCAGCGGTGACAGACGGTAGGCCGACCGGACCATCGTTAGTAATTGGCCGAACGTCCCCACTTGACATCATACTGACCGAGCGAAAGGGCATTTTAGAAAGCGGCAGAGTGGGGACCACCTAGCCAGACTCACAGTCCAGTCAGTCGGACTTAGCACCTCCTTTGACTAGACTTGAGGGGAAGGCATGCGATCCGGTGGTAAGGATGGGGCACCCACGTCGGCGGCGGTCAATGACACGCGGAGGTCAGAGGTCAATAGGGGCGGCCCCAAGGTCCTACCGAGCAGACAGAACATCTGACCGGTTGGCAGGATGTCCTCCAGGTCGATCGGAATATAGCTCGACCACAAGTCGAGCTTCCGACGCTTAAGATAAAAGGAGCTTATGGGCCGAGCGGACAGGCCGCTCGGTCGAAGCACAGATCACTGAGGTGTGATCCTAGCCGAGCACAGGACCGAGGATCTTCTCGCTCGGTCCAATACATACACGTACTCGAGAGATAGGAGCGCCGAGCGGCAAGACCGCCTGGCCCTGGAATAGATAAGAGACGCAAAAGGACGAAAGGGACAGCTGGTAAACATCATCCTCGAGGCGCCTGCCGCCGACAAGTAGCATGGTCGGCGGCCGGACCGGACAAAGTATCGTACGGTGGAAGTTTCCACTGTCACGTCAGGGATATGCTCGGACAATTGCGGAAGGGTGTCAGACATGCTTTCCTGACACACTCATTTGGAGATATGTTTGGGAAAACGTGCACGCATCGAGAAGCGTGCCCGCGCCTCCCCGGGGTCATATATAAGGACCCCAAACTTCGACGGAGGTATGCAGAATTCTCATCACTGTAGCCACAGTTACTCTGCCTCCTTTCTCCTTCGTTGCCTGACTTGAGTGTCGGAGGGTCGTTGCCGGGAACCCCTTCCCAGCTCGGCTTCTTTGCAAGTTCGCCGGAGATCCACATCACCAGACGGAGACAGCGGAGAGCGCCACGTCCCCAGTGTCCGTCGACTCAGCGCTCGGACAGGATCATGCACGATATTCACCCCCCCTTCCTCTATCGCACTCATTCGATCTAACAATTGGTATCAGAGCCTCGTAATCTCTGAAATTACTTAACCGTTTTTCAAAGCACCTTTTTGTTATCAATTATTTTAGAATATTTTTTTATTTGTATTCTTCAAGCACTACTAATCCCAAGATGAGAGTCTTGGAAATCTGGTTGTTATTCTTTTAAGAATGTCGATGTCATATCAAGAAGGGCGAAGTATCTACGACCCTCCACCGTACGATCAAGTCTACTTCAATTCCTGGAGGCAAGTGATGGAATGCTTCGTTGGAAGCAACAATTGGATTGCGCTAAGACAACCTTCTCGAAACTCAGAGTCAAACACAAAGGTAATAAATATGTTGATAAATATTTTGCCTAATGAAGTCATGTGTCAATTAGAAGGTTATAAGAATGCATTCGAGATGTGGACCAAATTGATCGAGCTTCACGAGACTAAGTCGAGGCTAGAAGATCAAGGCGAAAGTGAGTTTGAATCCAAGTCTGAATCTGGAGAACTATCCTCAGAGCCAGATCTAGAAGAGCAAGACCAAATCAACTTCATCACACTAGTGGTTGAGGAAGAGGCTGATGGATCCGAACTCGAGTCAGAACATGTGTCCAAAACCAAACCTAAGTCTGACCAAATGCTCGAGCCTAAATCCGAAATGGAAATGGTCAAGGGGGAGAATCATAATGAGGATTCAGAAGGTAAAATTGTCAATTCTAAATTTAAGATTCATATAACATGTTTTAAGTGCAGTGCAAAAGGACACTATAAAACTAAATGCCCGATGAATCGATCTGCACAACCGGAGGCAAAGGAGGAACCGATGCCTAAAGTCTGGAAAATGAAAGACCACATCGAATATTTCAAGTATAAATAGATGGGACACTACAAATCTCTGTTAGTTAGAGCCCTAGAGCCAATCATTTGATGATTGTATGGACTCATTGTATCATATTCTTGTATATTAATAAAGGCATTTGATTTTGGTTATTATACTTACTTGTATTAGTGCCAAATAAACTAAGTATAATAACGTCCCTGAGTAGAGCGTTCTTACCTATATCAATCGATTGGTTGAATCGATAGTGAGATGATATAGGGAACACTACTCTAAATCATTCCTAGTCGAGTATTAACATTCAGGGACAATGTTAATACAATAAGACTAGCATGTAGGTCAGCTCGATGACTTGATCTCACAAGTCATGGATATAGAGATATCAAGCTGACACATGGGTATGCATTAGAGAATGTATACTGAATGACCCGCCTTGAGAAAGTATCATGGATCGTTGTATGAGTGTCATATACTTTCTCATGTGACTATTAGTATGACTATTGGTCCTTAGACCTGAAGTCACCATGGTTCCCTATATAAGGAGTTATGTATTTTGGTTTCGTCAAACGTCACCCGTAACAGGGTGGACTATAAAGGCGATTACTGAGTATGTAATGAATTATGCAGAGGGATGTGAGTGATGTAGATGGGATCTATCCCTCCCATATGACGGGAGCGACATCGGTATTCTTGATAGAGTTAGACCACGAAGTGCATGGCCATGCCCAAATGAGTCAACATTAGATGTTGAGCTCATTTGATCGAGTGAGTCTACTTGGAGTTCAAGATTTAGTTTGATTAGAGGATGACACGGTCTATGCCTCACATTGATCAATCTAGATGTCTAGGATAGAAGGACAATGTCACATATTGTGAGGAGTCACAATTAGTAGTCACAAGGTGATGTTGGATCTCAACATTCTTGTAACTTGGGTAGTAATGATGTATTGCTAGATGCCGCTCATTAATTATGCTTCTAAATGAGTTTAGGGGCATTGCCAACGTTACAAGAACCTATTGGGTCACACACAAAGAACATGTGAATGGAGATTAGGTTCATATGATGAACCAATTGGATTAGGTTCATATGATGCACCAAAGATTGGATTCAAATTAGACTTATTGAGTTAGACTCAATTAGATTCAATTGTTGAATGAGTCTAATTTAAATTTGATTTATTGAGTCAATTTATATTAATGAATTGAGATTCATTAAATTGAAATTGACTTGAATCAAAGGTTGGATTTAACTCAACAAGGAAGAAAATTGGTCAATTTTGACTTGACCAAATGGATGTTGAAACATCAAGTTTGACTTGATGCATTGCCACATCATGTAGGTTGACTCATCCTACATGACATGACACATAGTTGCCACATCACCTCCACCTCATGAGGTGTGCCACCTCATGGAGGTTACACCTTCCTCTTTGCATTAATGTGGCCGGCCACATTAATGAGGGAGGTTTTCATTGTGTGGCCGGCCACACACTTTATGGGAGGAGTTTTTATTTTGTGGTAATTATGTGTGTTGAATGCTTGATTCTTCTTCTTCCTTGGTCTCTTCTTTCTCCTTCTCTTGAGGTTGCCGTGTACTTTTCATGGTGGAAGAAGGTGGGTGAGTGAGTTAATCCAAGAAGTCCAAGAAGAAAGGTAATATTTTAGAGGAGTGTATTGTATTCTCTTCCTGGCTTTCCTTTCTTCTTCCATTCCATCCGAGAGCCCTAGAAAGTGCTAGCACACTTGGAGTCTCTCTTCTCTATCCTTGAGTGCTAGAGAGCACTCCTTGTTCGTGTGGATATCACTAGAGAAGTATCTACCTTGATACTTTGGAGATCCGACACGTACCTTGGACGAGCGGGAATTTTGCGAGGGCACGCTTCAAGGGTAAAATTCTCAACACATAGATCTAGGAGTAGATCTAAAGTTTTGAAACTCGTACTCGTAATTTTCGTTTGGTTTTCCTTGTACGGATCTACGGCTTTGAGTGATTCGGGGTTTCCGCGACGCGAAAAGCGATTTTCGCGGCCCGAAAAACCTAACAATCTCAATGCCCAGAAACAAGATCAAAGGATCCAGGGGGAGCAATTAAAGTAAAACAATTTATGTTACATGAAAAATTGTATGCTTTAGATCCTTCTTGTTTGAATTGTACTATGAAATTAAAAATGTATGAAAATCCTACATTAACATTACTTAACAAAAATAATATAAACTTAATTAATTCAAATAAAATTAAAATTGATTAAATCAACTCAAACCTTAATCAAGACCTAGATCTAGTTAATCAAAATTCATTTATTCAAGATAATTTGACTTTAAATCAAAATAATAATAATCTAAAATTAACTAACAATAAACAAAACTTAAATAAAAATTTAGAAAGTAAAAATAAGAAACTAAACCATAAATTAAATACAAAATTGATTTTTAGAAAACTGAAAAACTAAATAATGTTTTAAAAAATAAAATTAATAAATTAGAAAACATTATCAATAATTTTATTAACTCACAAAATCTAGATTTAAGTTATAAATCAAAATCAAATCTAAAACAAAACTTTCACAAACCTAATTATAATCATGTACCTTTTAATTATGAAACTAATTAATAATAATAATAATAATAATAAATAAAATAATAATATTTAAACAACAACAATAATACTAAAACAAAAATATTAAAACAACAAAAAAACAATAATAAACAATAATAATAATAACAACAACAACAACAATAACGATAATAATAAACAATAATAATAACAACAATAACAATAATAAATAATAATAACAAAACAACAATAACTATAACAAAACAATAATAAACAATAATAATAACAACAATAACAATAATAACGATAAAAATAATATATAATAATAATAATATATAATAATAATAACAAAATAATAATAAATAAAAACAATAATGATAACAATAATAATAATATGACTTGTTTGAATTGTTTGACTTGCCATGATCATGCATACTTATCTGTTATATAATATGTCATGCATCTTCTCTTAATTTAAAAAGGTTAGTTAAAAAGGTTTACCAAACCCTAACAACATAGCATCGGAATGGATTGGGATGATAGTACGTCAAGGAAATTTTGTCGAAGGCATGTCTAGGCTGAATCTTGTGTATTCTACCTGTGCACTAGACTTAGTGGATCTGACTGAAGCTACCCCAGTCAAACATGGGCTAGTTAGACTAAGACTTAGTATTAAGTTTTTTGGGCAGGACTATTTTGGAAAGTATTCAGCAAGTGGTCCACCGTTGATACATAAGAAAGTCATATACATCGCTACTGAACTGAAAACTTATCCTTAGGAAACCAGCTTGATTAACCCAAAGCTAAGTTTGAATCTAACATGGATTTAATAACCTTTTCAAATTTAACTAAAAACTTAATTAAAATAATTTAAAAAACTTTAATTCAAATTTAATTTAAATTTAATTCAAATATTAAACCTAATTATGAAAACAAAATTTAATTTAAATGTAAAATAAAATGTAAAAACATAACTTAAAATCTAAAATTAATTACAACTTTAAATTAATCAAAATTTAATTCAAACTTCTTTAAAACTCAAATTAAATTAATAAAACAAAAATAAAATTAAAATAAACTTTATTTAAACTAAATGTAAACTTGAATGAACTCAAGTGTATTTTAAAAAGCAAACTAATACAACTTTAAAATAAAACTAAATTAATTATTAATTAATCAATAACTAATTTACCATTAATAGACATAATTAATCTTTAATGACTTTAATTAATTAATAATTAATAACTTTAACTTAATTAAATTAATCATTAACTTTACCGTTTAATTTAGTACACTTAATTAATTCTTAATGAATTTCAACTTAAAAATAAAGTACTTTAACCTAAAACAAAATTAAAAAAAAAAAACTAATTCTAAAATCTTTACCTAATTAATTCCTAAGAAACTAATTAAATTAATTCATAATCAATTAATCCATAACTATTAATTATAAATTATAAATCAAAATTTTAATCCTTAATTAATTAAAACTACATAATCATACTAAATTAAACTCAATTGAGACTACCTTTTAAATTAAGTTTAAATCAATCATTAATCTAACAATCAACTTATAACTATAACTATTAAAAATAATTCTTAACCCAACCAACTTAATTAATCCTTAATTAGATAATTATCTTTAACAAATAACATTAAAATTTCTAAACTAAACATTAATAAATTAAAATAATGTTACTATTAATCTTAATAATTCATTTTAATCCAAAATTATTTTAACATAATCAAAGTTCAACTAAAACTCAATTTTAACTTAATTACAATTAAACTCACAATCAATAAAGTCATCTCAGGTAATTATAGGATTACCATACTTGAAAATTTAGAATGGGTGAGATGCTAAAAACATTAAAATTTATAATATTTTTAAAACATGTTTTGAAAACTTATATATCTATTTTCTTAAGAAATATTTTCAAATTTTGATTGATAATTGATTGGGTGTATTAGATATATATAAATTATTGTAATTCACCACCTAAGTTTTTAGATCATTAAGTCAACCATGTGTTGGACCCCGTGGTGTTTTGATGTGATCAGCCAAGTTGGTTAGGTCCTTCTTTGTGTTTGATCCCTGTGTCTGAGTGTGCAGGAGCTTAGGAGGACAGGAAGTCGAGCGGAAGACGCAGCTAGCGAGAAGGACGGCACGGGAAGGGAGCCGACGAGCTCGGTGCGTCCGAAGGACGAGAGAGCTGCGAAAGAGTACACCGGTGGGCGAGAACAACATGCGCAGCGTTCGAGGGACGTTAAGCCAAGGAGGAAGATTGCTCGAGGAAAAGGCCGGGAATTGGGTTCGGGTGAGCCCTATTCCAGTTGGCCGCAATCACCCAAGTTATCGGAGCATCGGAAGCTGAAACAAAGTCAAAAGGAGCTAAAGAGCAAGCTGTAGGTGCCTTAAAGGAAGTGCTAGAGGCGCCTGCGCAGTCCTCCACATTGGAGGCGCCTTCAACAATGGAGGCGCCTTCAACACTGTTGGAGGCGCCTCCAAGCTGGTCAAACTGACCGTTCAAGCACAGGATAGAATTCTATCCAATAACCGAGCTGGAGGCGCCTTGAACATTATTGGAGGCGCCTTGGACCCTCGGGATAGACTTTCCAGGAGCTATATAAAGGCCCCTGGAGCTAGGAAATAGAAACAACTCAAGCAATCAACTGTGTAGTCTTTCCTAGCAATAGTTCAAAGCTTCCAAAGTGTAAAAGGCTTCTCCGCCTTCAGAGAAAGAGATTCTTCAGTGCACTTTTTCTTACTACCTTGGATTAACAACCTTCTTGGTTGTAACCAAGTAAATAGCTGAGTCCTTTTTCGTTTCTGTTAATTTATCTGTTATTATTTTACTATTGTATTTTTTTGAGTTGAAAGCACGAGGAGGGTATACTTTATTTTTTCAGGCAATTCACCCCCCTCTTGGCGGCCTCCGCTGCACCTACAATTGGTTTCAGAGCCAGACCACCTCAGAATGACAAACCGTCGACTGAAGCACAACGATCAAGATGATGGCCGGAGCGAATATTCAACCCCCGAAGTTCGATGGAAACTTCGCGACGTGGAAACGCTGGATGGAGGTATTTTTCAAGACAGAATTTGATATTTGCTTAATCATGAAATATGGCTATGCAGTTCCAAAAGATAAAGAAGAAAACACGTGGAGAAAGAAGTAGCAAGCCGATTTTGTCGTCAACGGAAAGGCAGAGTTCCACCTGCTTAGCGTGTTGCCACCACAAGAGGTAAGTCGAATTGGAAGCTACGACTCCGCGAAAGACCTCTGGAACAAATTCCTAGAGCTTCACGAAGGTACCTCGGAAGCTAAGCTAGCGAGGCGCGACATCCTCCGGACCCAGTTAACGAACCTTCGGATGAACAGCGGCGAGAAGGTAGCGCAACTCCAAGCAATAATAAAGGAGCTAATAACTCAACTAAGTAATCTTGGAGAAGAAGTATCAAACTGAGACTCGATCCGGTACGCGCTCAACGCCTTCCCCAGAACTCCAGAGTGGGCCTCCTTAGTAGATGTGTACTACATCTCTAAGGACTTCAGAAAATTTGTTTTCTACATTTGAACTTCACAAATCTCGGATTGTAGAGCCCAATAAAGTGGAGAAAGCAAGTCAAAACATTGTCTTGAAGGCAAGAACAAACGATTCTGACTCCGAAGCCTCGATCGACGAATCTGAAGCTGCATTAATGGTAAGACGATTTAATAAGTTTTTTAAATCTAACAAATTTAGATCGCAGTCAAGTAAACATCAGTAAAGAAAAAGAACGGTTCGTTGTTGCAATTGCAACGAAGAAGGGCACATCAAAGATGACTGCCCAAAATTAAAGAAAAAGAAGAAAGAGGAGGAAAAGACAAAGTACAAGAAACCAGAATCCTCCAAGCACAAGAACCTGAAGGCCACTTGGTCAGATTCGTCTTCTTCCGAATCAGACATCGATACCTTCTCTGGGTTAGCACTAATGGCTAACCATTAGCTGTTAGAAGGGGGAGGAACTTCAGATGAAAAAAGCGACGATGATGGGGGAGCATCACCAAGTCAGGTAAGTAAGGTACGTGCTCTAACCCCTACTCAGTCGTTTAAATTTAATAAGTCTCTTTCTAAAGACTTATTCAAATTAGAAAAAGAAAATGCTGAATTGAAATTAAACCTAGCAAAAGCATATCCACTAGAAATATATGATAATCTAAAACTAGAAAATGAAAATTTAAAAGTTGAAATTGAGAAATTGAAGAATAATGATGCATGCTTAAATAAATTTTCAAAATCAAAATTAAGAATTTATGGAAAATTGAATTGGTATATTAGAAAACATCAGGGACAACTTAGGAAAGTCCCCAAAAATTATGTACCCTCTAAATTTTTGAATAACCTAGAGAAGGAATCTATACTGGATTCCAAAAACCTTGCTAGATTAAAAATTTTTTTTAAGGCTTTCAGAAGAAAAATTAAACATTAAAATTTCTTTATGAAGCTTTGTCTAAGGAAGTGGTTGTTGCTCCAATAACCAAGAAGGCCTAGTGCCTCGCCACGACCTGGAAGCTGAAATATTGAAATAAAATGTTTAATTAACTTTCTGAAAAAACATTAAACTAGAATTAAACAATGCTTTGAAAGTTTTTTTAAACATTTTTGGAACATTCTAAAAATTTTGATTTAGAAATTATTTTAAAAAAATCTAAAATTTCAATTTACTTAGAATTTTTTTAAAAAAAAAAATTCTAAAAATTCAGTTTACTTAGAATTTTTTTTGAAAAATTATAAAAATTAATTTTGACTTAGAAATTATTTTTAAAAATTCTAAAAATTCTGTTTACTTAGAAATTTTTAAAAAATTCATTTTTGCTTAGATATTGTTTGAAAAATTCATCTTGCTCAGAAATTTTTCTAACATAAAATTTGCTAAATATTTTTTTATTATTATCCTGATTTTGTTGTAATCAAAGGGGGAGAGAAAAGTAGAAGTTTAAGGGAAGAGAATTTTTTTTAAATTAAAAATATTTTTGAAAAATTCTGGTTAACTCTTAATTAAGTAGTTGTAATTTTATTTATTGCAAACTTATACTTAACATCTTAGTTTAGTAATTTTATTTAAAAAATACTACTTGTCTATTTTAACCCTAACTTGAACTTGGGTTGATGTACATCAAAAAGGGGGAGATTGTTGGACCTCGTGGTGTTTTGATGTGATCAACCAAGTTGGTTAGGTCCTGCTTTGTGTTTGATCCCTGTGTCTGAGTGTGCAGGAGCTTAGGAGCGCAGGAAGTCGAGCGGAAGACGCAGCTAGCGAGAAGGACGGCACAGGAAGGAAGCCGATGGGCTCGGTGCGTCTGAAGGACGAGAGAGCTGCGGAAGAGTACACCGGTGGGCGAGAAGAACGTGCGCGGCGTTCGAGGGACGTTAAGCCGTGGAGGAAGATTACTCGAGGAAAAGGCCGGGAATTGGGTTCGGGTGAGCCCTATTCCGGTTGGCCGCAATCACCCAAGTTATCGGAGCATCGGAAGTTGAAACAAAGTCAAAAGGAGCTAAAGAGCAAGCTGTAGGCACCTTAAAGGAAGTGCTGGAGGCGCCTGCGCAGTCCTCCACATTGGAGGCGCCTTCAACAATGGAGGCACATTCAACACTATTAGAGGCGTCTCCAAGCTGGTCAAACTGACCGTTCAAGCACAGGATAAAATTCTATCCAATAACCGAGCTAGAGGCGCCTTGGACCCTCGAGATAAACTTTCCAGGAGCTATATAAAGGCCCCTGGAGCTAGGAAATAGAAACAACTCAAGCAATCAACTGTGTAGTCTTTCTTAGCAATAGTTCTAAATTTCCAAAGTGTAAAAGGTTTCTCCGCATTCAGAGAAGGAGATTCTTCAGTGCGCTTTTTCTTACTGCCTTGGATTAACAACCTTCTTGGTTGTAACCAAGTAAATAGCTGAGTCCTTTTTCGTTTCTGTTAATTTATCTGTTATTATTTTACTATTGTATTTTTTTGAGTTGAAAGCACGAGGAGGGTATACTTTATTTTTTCAGGCAATTCACCCCCCTCTTAGCGGCCTCCGCTGCACCTACAATTGGTTTCAGAGCCAGACCACCTCAGAATGACAAACCGTCGACTGAAGCACAACGATCAAGATGATGGCCGGAGCGAATATTCAACCCCCGAAGTTCGATGGAAACTTCGCGACGTGGAAACGCTGGATGGAGGTATTTTTCAAGACAGAATTTGATATTTGCTTAATCATGAAATATGGCTATGCAGTTCCAAAAGATAAAGAAGAAAACACGTGGAGCAAGAAGTAGCAAGCCGATTTTGTCGTCAACGGAAAGGCAGAGTTCCACCTGCTTAGCGTGTTGCCACCACAAGAGGTAAGTCGAATTGGAAGCTACGACTCCGCGAAAGACCTCTGGAACAAATTCCTAGAGCTTCACGAAGGTACCTCGGAAGCTAAGCTAGCGAGGCGCGACATCCTCCGAACCCAATTAACGAACCTTCGGATGAACAGCGGTGAGAAGGTAGCGCAACTCCAAGCAATAATAAAGGAGCTAATAACTCAACTAAGTAATCTTGGAGAAGAAGTATCAAACCGAGACTCGATCCGGTACGCGCTCAACGCCTTCCCCAGAACTCCAGAGTGGGCCTCCTTAGTAGATATGTACTACATCTCTAAGGACTTCGATGTAAGTACTTTAGAAAATTTGTTTTCTACATTTGAACTTCACGAATCTCGGATTGTAGAGCCCAATAAAGTGGAGAAAGCAAGTCAAAACATTACCTTGAAGGCAAGAACAAACGATTCTGACTCCAAAGCCTCGATCAACTAATCCGAAGCTGCATTAATGGTAAGACAATTTAATAAGTTTTTTAAATCTAACAAATTTATATCGCAGTCGAGTAAACATCAGCAAAGAAAAAGAACGGTTCGTTATTGCAATTGCAACGAAGAAAGGCACATCAAAGATGACTGCCCAAAATTAAAGAAAAAGAAGAAAAAGGAGGAAAAAACAAAGTACAAGAAACCAGAATCCTCCAAGCATAAGAACCTGAAGGTCACTTGGTCAGATTCGTCTTCTTCCGAATCAGACATTGAAACCTTCTCTTGGTTAGCTCTAATGGCTAACCATCAGTTGGAAAAAGAGTCAAGCTCAGAAATGAGCATAGATGAAGGGGGAGGAACTTCAGACGAAGAAAGCGACGATGATGGGGGAGCATCACCAAGTCAGGTAAGTAAGGTACGTGCTCTAATCCCTACTCAGTCATTTAAATTTATTAAGTTTCTTTCTAAAAACTTATTCAAATTAGAAAAAGAAAATGGTGAATTGAAATTAAACCTAGCAAAAGCATATCCACTAGAAATATATGATAATCTAAAACTAGAAAATGAAAATTTAAAAGTTGAAATTGAGAAATTGAAGAATAATGATGCATGCTTAAATAAATTTTCAAAATCAAAATTAAGAATTTATGAAAAATTGAATTGGTATATTAGAAAACATCAGGGACAACTTAGGAAAGTCCCCAGAAATTATGTACCCCCTAAATTTTGGAATAACCCAGTAGGAAGGAATCTATACTGGATTCCAAAATCCTTCCTAAATAAAAATTTTTTTTAAGGCTTTCAGAAGAAAAATTAAACGTTAAAATTTCTTTATGAAGCTTTGTCTAAGGAAGTGGTTGTTGCTCCAATAACCAAGAAGGCCTAGTGCCTCGCCACGACCTGGAAGCTGAAATATTGAAATAAAATATTTAATTAACTTTCTGAAAAAACATTAAACTAGAATTAAACAATGCTTTGAAAGTTTTTTTAAACATTTTTGGAACATTCTAAAAATTTTGATTTAGAAATTATTTCGAAAAATTCTAAAATTTCAGTTTACTTAGAATTTTTTTTAAAAAAAAATTCTAAAAATTCAGTTTACTTAGAAATTTTTTTGAAAAATTATAAAAATTAATTTTGACTTAGAAATTATTTTTAAAAATTCTAAAAATTCAGTTTACTTAGAAATTTTTTAAAAATTCTAAAAATTCATTTTTGCTTAGATATTTTTTGAAAAATTCATCTTGCTCAGAAATTTTTCTAACATAAAATTTGCTAAATATTTTTTTATTATTATCCTGATTTTGTTGTAATCAAAGGGGGAGAGAAAAGTAGAAGTTTAAGGGAAGAGAATATTTTTTAAATTAAAAATATTTTTGAAAAATTCTGGTTAACTCTTAATTAAGTAGTTGTAATTTTATTTATTGCAAACTTATACTTAACATCTTAGTTTAGTAATTTTATTTAAAAATTACTACTTGTCTATTTTAACCCTAACTTGAACTTGGGTTGATGTACATCAAAAAGGGGGAGATTTTTGGACCTCGTGGTGTTTTGATGTGATCAACCAAGTTGGTTAGGTCCTGCTTTGTGTTTGATCCCTGTGTCTGAGTGTGCAGGAGCTTAGAAGCACAGGCAGTCGAGCGGAAGACGCAGCTAGCGAGAAGGACGACACGGGAAGGGAGCCGACGGACTCGGTGCGTCTGAAGGATGAGAGAGCTGCGGAAGAGTACACCGGTGGGCGAGAAGAACGTGCGCGGCGTTCGAGGGATGTTAAGCCGTGGAGGAAGATTGCTCGAGGAAAAGGTCGGGAATTGGGTTCGGGTGAGCACTATTCCGGTTGGCCGCGATCACCCAAGTTATCGGAGCATCGGAAGCTGAAACAAAGTCAAAAGGAGCTAAAGAGCAAGCTGTAGGCACCTTAAAGGAAGTGCTGGAGGCGCCTGCGTAGTCCTCCACATTGGAGGCGCCTTCAACAATGGAGGCACCTTCAACACTATTAGAGGCGCCTCCAAGCTGGTCAAACTGACCGTTCAAGCACAGGATAAAATTCTATCCAATAACCGAGCTGGAGGCGCCTTGGACCCTCGGTATAGACTTTCCAGGAGCTATATAAAGGCCCCTGGAGCTAGGAAATAGAAACAACTCAAGCAATCAACTGTGTAGTCTTTCCTAGCAATAGTTCTAAATTTCCAAAGTGTAAAAGGTTTCTCCGCATTCAGAGAAGGAGATTCTTCAGTGTGCTTTTTCTTACTGCCTTGGATTAACAACCTTCTTGGTTGTAACCAAGTAAATAGCTGAGTCCTTTTTCGTTTCTTTTAATTTATCTGTTATTATTTTACTATTATATTTTTTTGAGTTGAAAGCACGAGGAGGGTATACTTTATTTTTTTCAGGCAATTTACCCCCCTCTTGGCGGCCTCCGCTGCACCTACAATTGGTTTCAGAGCCAGACCGCCTCAGAAGGACTAACCGTCGACTGAAGCACAATGATCAAGATGATGGTCGGAGTGAATATTCATCTCCCGAAGTTCGATGGAAACTTCGCGATGTGGAAACGCTGGATGGAGGTATTTTTCAAGACAGAATTTGATATTTGCTTAATCATGAAATATGGCTATGCAGTTCCAAAAGATAAAGAATAAAACACGTGGAGCAAGAAGGAGCAAGCCGATTTTATCGTCAACTGAAAGGCAGAGTTCCACCTGCTTAGCGTGCTGCCACCACAAGAGGTAAGTCGAATCAGAAGCTACGACTCCGCGAAAGACCTCTGGGACAAATTCCTAGAGCTTCATGAAGGTACCTCGGAAGCTAAGCTAGCGAGGCGCGACATCCTCCAGACCCAGTTAACGAACCTTCGGATGAACAGCGGCGAGAAGGTAGCGCAACTCTAAGCAAGAATCAAGGAGCTAATAACTCAACTAAGTAATCTTAGTGAAGAAGTATCAAACCGAGACTCGATCCGGTACGCGCTCAACGCCTTCCCCAGAACTCTAGAGTGGGCCTCCTTAGTAGATGTGTACTACATCTCTAAGGACTTCGATGTAAGTACTTTAGAAAATTTGTTTTCTACATTTGAACTTCATGAATCTCGGATTGCAAAGCCCAATAAAGTGGAGAAAGCAAGTCAAAACATTGTCTTGAAGGCAAGAACAAACGATTCTGACTCCGAAGTCTCGATCGACGAATCCGAAACTGCATTAATGGTAAGACGATTTAATAAGTTTTTTAAATCTAACAAATTTAGATCGCAGTCGAGTAAACATCAGCAAAGAAAAAGAACGGTTCGTTGTTGCAATTGCAATGAAGAAGGGCACATCAAAGATGACTGCCCAAAATTAAAGAAAAAGAAGAAAGAGGAGGAAAAGACAAAGTACAAGAAACCAAAATCCTCCAAGCATAAGAACCTGAAGGCCACTTGGTCAGATTCGTCTTCTTCCGAATCAAACATCGAAACCTTCTTTAGGTTAGCACTAATGGCTAACCATTAGCTGGAAAAAGAGTCAAGCTCAGAAATGAGCATAGATGAAGGGGGAGGAACTTCAGACGAAGAAAGCGACGATGATGGGGGAGCATCACTAAGTCAGGTATGTAAGGTACATGCTCTAACCCCTACTCAGTCATTTAAATTTATTAAGTCTCTTTCTAAAGACTTATTCAAATTAGAAAAAGAAAATGCTGAATTGAAATTAAACCTAGCAAAAGCATATCCACTAGAAATATATGATAATCTAAAACTAGAAAATGAAAATTTAAAAGTTGAAATTGAGAAATTGAAGAATAATGATGCATGCTTAAATAAATTTTCAAAATCAAAATTAAGAATTTTTGGAAAATTGAATTGGTATATTAGAAAACATCAGGGACAACTTAGGAAAGTCCCCAGAAATTATGTATCCCCTAAATTTTTGAATAACCTAGTAGGAAGGAATCTATACTGGATTCTAAAATCCTTGCTAGATTAAAATTTTTTTTTAAGGCTTTCAGAAGAAAAATTAAACGTTAAAATTTCTTTATGAAGCTTTGTCTAAGAAAGTGGTTGTTGCTCCAATAACCAAGAAGGCCTAGTGTCTCGCCACGACCTGGAAGCTGAAATATTGAAATAAAATGTTTAATTTACGTTCTGAAAAAACATTAAACTAGAATTAACAGTGCTTTGAAAGTTTTTTTAAACATTTTTGGAACATTCTAAAAATTTTGATTTAGAAATTATTTTGAAAAATTCTAAAATTTCAGTTTACTTAGAAATTTTTTTAAAAGAAAATTCTAAAAATTCAGTTTACTTAGAAATTTTTTGAAAATTCTAAAAATTTATTTTTGCTTAGATATTTTTTGAAAAATCCATCTTGCTCAGAAATTTTTCTAACTTAAAATTTGCTAAATATTTTTTTATTATTATCCCGGTTTTATTGTAATCAAAGGGGGAGAGAGAAGTACAAGTTTAAGGGAAGGGAATTTTTTTTAAAATTAAAAATATTTTTGAAAAATTCTGGTTAACTCTTAATTAAGTAGTTGCAATTTTATTTATTGCAAACTTTTACTTAACATCTTAGTTTAGTAATTTTATTTAAAAATTACTACTTATCTATTTTAACCCTAACTTGAACTTGGGTTGATGTACATCAAAAAGGGGGAGATTGTTGGACCTCGTGGTGTTTTGTTGTGATCAACCAAGTTGGTTAGGTCTTGCTTTGTGTTTGATCCTTGTGTCTAAGTGTGCAGGAGCTTAGGAGCGCAGGAAGTCGAGTGGAAGACGCAGCTAGCGAGAAGGACGGCACGGGAAGGGAGCCGACGGGCTCGGTGCGTCCAAAGGAAGAGAGAGCTGCGGAAGAGTACACCGGTGGGCGAGAAGAACGTTTGCGACGTTCGAGGGACGTTAAGACGGGGAGGAAGACTGCTCGAGGAAAAGGTCGAGAATTGGGTTCAGGTGAGCTCTATTCTGGTTGGCCGCAGTCACCCAAGTTATTGGAGCATCGGAAGCTGAAACAAAGTCAAAAGGAGCTAAAGAGCAAGCTGTAGGCGCCTTAAAGGAAGTGCTGGAGGCGCCTGCGCAGTCCTCCACATTGGAGGCACCTTCAACAAGTGTTGAAGGTGCCTTTAACAAGTGTTGAAGGCGCCTTCAACAATGGAGGCGCCTTCAACACTGTTGGAGGCGCCTCCAAGCTGGTCAAACTGATCGTTCGAGCACAGGATAGATTTCTATCCAATAACCGAGCTGGAGACGCCTTGAACATTATTGAAGGCGCCTTGGACCCTCGGGATAGACTTTCCAGGAGCTATATAAAAGCCCTTGGAGCTAGGAAATAGAAACAACTCAAGCAATCAACTGTGTAGTCTTTCCTAGCAATAGTTCTAAGCTTTCAAAGTGTAAAAGGCTTCTCCGCCTTCAGAGAAGGAGATTTTTCAGTGCGCTTTTTTTTACTGCCTTGGATTAACAACATTCTATGGTTGTAACCAAGTAAATAGCTGAGTCCTTTTTCATTTCTGTTAATTTATCTGTTATTATTTTACTATTATATTTTTTGAGTTGAAAGCACGAGGAGGGTATACTTTATTTTTTCAGGCAATTCACCCCCCTCTTGTCGGCCTCCGCTGCACCTACACCATGACCCTTAAACACATCTTGGAATACCTTCCTTGTGGGTGACAAGGATATCTAAAAAGAGTGTTTGGTTAAGGGGGAGCGACTTTATTGAAGGACATATTTTTAAATATTTTCATGGATTATTCAAAATCTTACTTTTGAAAACATATTTTGAAAAATATTTCAAAACACTCTTTGAAAAATGCTTGATAAAACTTCTTTACAAATCTTTTTGAAAATTATCTTAAAATATCTTAATCAAATACTTTTTAAAAAATACTTTTACAAAATTATTTTTCAAGCATTATCTTTTCAAAATCATATTTTTCAAACTCATGCTTTTTGAAAAATCATAGTTTAAAAAATACTTTGAAAATTCCTTTAAAAACTTTATGTTTCATACTTTGAAAAACTCTTTGCAAATCTTTTTGAAAATTATTTTTATGTCATTCTTATTCCTTGACAAATATTTTTAAAAGCTTCATATCTTGGTTGGTATCCAATCTTTACAAAATATATATATATAACAAAATATATATATATATATATATATATATATATATATTAAGCCTCGGAATATCTTAGTAAAATCCTTCTTCAAAAGAATTTTTGACACTAAGAATCAATATTTTTCAAAATATAATTGATGTATATTCAATTTGAAAACCCAATTACTGTAAAATACCGAAAAAGGGCGGATAACCATAAGGAAATTTTTCAGAATTTTTAAAAATTTTCTGGGAATTTTTCGGAGACCGTATAGCTTAGGTTACGGGGATAAATATTAGGTCCGAGAAAAGCTTGTTTAGATTATCCCATTTTAACGAGGAAAATTTGAATTTTTATTTTATTTTATTTTTCTTTTATATTCCTTTTCCTCTCTTCCTTCCCCGTCTCCGCACTAGACCCGCGCCCTCGCGTCCGACGTCGTCCGTTTCTTCTTCCCTTCTCAAACGGACGCGCCGCCGCCGCTCTTCCTCGCATCGTTTCTCCTTCCTCGTGTTTAAGGCAGTGGCCAAGGGAAGTCTCTCGCCTCTGCCCATTCTTCTCCTCTTCCCCCTTCCTCGAGTGCCCTAGCCGACGCCCTTCTTCCCTCTGTGCTGCCACTGACCCCCTACAGTCGACGCGACTCACGGCCGAGCCCTAGCGCCGATCGCGATCTCCTCTGCCAACCACCGAGGAACCACGACGGTCGTCGCAGCCTGGGCTGAGCCCTAGCCGTCTCCACCACTGTCGTCTCCCTCACTGACTTCTCCCCTTTCAGGCGATGCAGACGCCTCTTCCTCTTCTCTTTCTTGCCTGTGCCCTAGTCTCCAGCCGATGTCTCCTTCTCGCTGACACCCGAGCACCACCGTTGACGATCCTCTGCTTTCCCTCTGCCCTAGCTCCAACAACCGATCTCATCTGTACCCTTGCTGAGATCTTAGAGGTAAGGGAAGCTTGATTGATGCTAAATTGTTGTGGTGCATAGATATCTTGGTTGAGTCTCAGTTTTTCTTGTGATCCGTGAAGTGAGGAGGATTTCCAGCAGCTATCTTTTCCTGGCAGCAACGATCCTTGGCTGAGGATCAATAGAAGGGGGCTATGAGGAAGAGGTAATGTGCATAATTGTTGTTGGAAATTAGTTGGTGATAGACTATCTTGTTGATTTCTTGATTCCTCTACTTGATCTGATTGATTCCAGTAGTGAGGATTTGCTTTGTGGGGTTTTCTTGGTTTTGGTAGAATTCCATCCAGCAGCACTTTGTTTCCGCAGCGACTGTGAGTTTGAGGTATGTTCTAGGAATTTGGCTACGTGTTGTAGTTAGATAATGGATCATGTGTAGATTGATTAGATTTATGTGTTAAAGTATGTATGATTGGATAATGAATGAATTAGGGTTTTTGGTAAAAAGCGGATTTTTAGTTTAGCTATTTTGTTTATAATAAAACTTAGCTAAACTGTATGATTTATTATAGGATTCGGATTAGGGATGAGCACTTCGACATAGAGGTTGATTAGCTCGATCTACATTGGAGGCGGGTACCTTGACCTCTCTATTTTGATATGTCTTGTTGATATGTTTAGTAGATTTTAACAAGTAGTACTAAATATGTTTATATTTGCATTGACATGTCACTATTTGTTTCCGAGCATGTTTTGTTTGTTACTTGTTTAGCGTTCATGCCCTGTTTGTTATGTATGTTATGGAAATAGTGACATGCCATGCTTTATGATATATCAGACTGGTTAGATACTATACCTGACCTGTGCACCTAGATCATATTATTTGATCTACGTATTTTGGTACATGTTTATTTTTATGGAGGTAGATAGGATCAGGATATTTCTATGCTTAGTGTCATGCACCATCTCGCATGATTGCATTGCTGCACGATAGTCGGCTCCATTATTGTTGAGCGCATCGCCAGTTACATGGATATGCACACACCACCACTCACGGGTTAGTGGTATATCATACAGGGTGTAGTGCTGGCTCTGTCAGTGCTCCGCTGGTCCACTCATGGGTAGCGTGACGTAGCATGGTAGCACGTCAGGGGTCCCTCCACTGGATTATCTCAGGGAGATGAGAGCATTTAGCTCCCCCACTTATGATTTGGGGTAGGAGGATAGGTGTACTCTGACAGTATCCCGTCCACTCGGTCACTCATCAGGAGCAGTGATGGCAGAGTGCACGGTTGTCACAGCCCTACCTACTCGGTCTCACCATCTTGTGTGAGATGGCTGATTGGCGTCAGGGGTGACCAGGACATGTTATTGGCATCATATGCATTATTTGCACTTATTGCTTGTGTTTGCTGCACTTTATATGCTGCATATTGGATGGATGCATGCGTTTGACATGCATACAAGATTTATGATACTCTGGGTCTGACGGCCTTGATATCCCTATACCCAGGTTCTGGTTAGTACAGTTACTCCTTACCTTATAGTTTGCACTTTCCATATGTTATATCCAGGAGACTGCACGCATATTTATTACTGCTGGTTATTATTTAGTATGCATGTCAACTAGGTATCCATTGAGTGTTGGACTTACACCCTCCTCCGTTGATATTTTCAGGTTGATGCTGTTAGGAGGTTCCAGTCGCTAGTCCCCCATCACTGCGTGTCGCGACGAGTTCACACAGTTTGAGTCTTCTTGTTATGTTAGACTATGTTTTCAGGCTTATAGCTTTTGACATTTGGATCTTGTATGCTTTTGGTTATTTGGCGATGGATTTTCATTTGGATGTATGCTGGAGTTTTGTGCTTTATGGATGTAGTTGAGTAGGATATCAGTTTTGTGCTTTATGGGTGTAGTTGAGTAGGATATCAGTTTTGTGCTTTATGGGTGTAGTTGAGTAGGATATCGGTTTTGCACTTTATGGGTGTAGTGGAGTAGGATTTTTGCGATGTTTCCTTATCTTTGCTTATGTTTAGTTGTTACTATTAAACTGTGTGGATGATTGCTTATTGTATTGTTATGTTCTACATTTGTTCTGGCTGTGTTGGCCGAGGTATCTGGGTGGATGTAGGAAGTTTCAGATTATCACCTATACAGGGGAGATACTGTCGAAATTTCTTCTGACAGGGACTACCTAGGGTGTGACAATTACATCTTATTATTATCTTTCAAAAAAGTGAGGGAATACCTTAGAAATATCTTGAGAATGTTTCAGGTTTTACATCATTGTTGGTACAAAACTTAGGGATACCTTAGACATCAATTTATGAAGGATTCTTTTTGATGAATGACAAAAGGGGGAGAAGAAGGTTTTAAGTTAGAAATCTAAATCTTATGAATAGACCTAACTTAAACATATTTGTCAAACATCAAAAAGGGAGAGATTGTTGGTGCAATCGACCTCCATGATTTTAATGTCCAACAAATATGTTTAAGTATGTTTAATGGAGCTTGATCATGGGAAGTCCTAGTCATGGCTAGGCAAGGGTGAGAAGCCAACTGAGTCTTGGAAAGTCCTAGTTGTAGGCTAGGCAAGGGAAATCTCGGTATATCGTGGAAGCTAGGTGGATAGGTCTGGAGGACTTAATCCCTGGGTAGCCGAATACTGAGGCAAGGGGAAAATCTCGGTATATCGTGGAAGCCAGGTGGATAGGTCTGGAGGACATGATCCCTGGATAGTCAAATACTGAGGCAAGGGAAATCTTGGTATATCATGGAAGCCAGGTGGATAGGTTTGGAAGACATGATCCCTGGGTAGCTGAATATTGAGTCTTGGTGAGTGAAGCCAGGTGGAGAAAACCCTAGGGGGAGATAACCTTAGGAAACGATAAGTCTTGGAGGAGTGAACTCCAAGCAAGGTTGATCGGAGTCCACCGAACCAGCGGATCTCCGTAAATCTAGGTTTAGGTTTACCATTATATTCTGTATTACTATTATTACTGTTGACTAATATAGTATTGCAGGAAAGGTCTTAGTGGATTAGGCGATCAGACATTGAGCAAGCAAAGTCCAAACATGCCTGGAGGACCATGTTTGGCAGGTAAGTTAAGGTATGCAACTGGATGAGTGACAGTGAGGTTGTGTTCCTAAAAGGAACAACCTAAGGTCGCTGATCCAACTGAAGAAACCGGGAAGGTTTCTAAGTTGAGATCAAGACAGTCTTACTGTCTTATATTACTCATGCATTATTATATTACTGTGATAACATCTGTTTTGTAGGATTTCTGTCTAACATTGTGTTGTAGGATCGACTAGATCGGTCGACCGAACCGGAGGAACGGTCGACCGAACAAGGAGAAATCAAAGCAGTGTTCAGATCAGACCAGAACAGACCAGAATCCGATCATAACTTGATCGGTCAACCGAATAGTAAGATCGGTCGATCGAACCCTGATGACTCAGCACAGACAACAATGATCAGGAGTATAAGGAACTATACTGATCAGTTGACTAAACTGGGTGATCGGTTGACCGAACAAATCAACATTAATGCACAGTAAATGTGAATCTCGGTAAATCTCAACGAACAAGGAAGGAGCCTGTTCGGTCGACCAAAAAATGGGATCGGTCGACCGAACCCTTAATGAGCAATTAATGCCAGAGATCGAGCCAACGTCAGACTCCAGCCAAGAAGGAAGGGAGCTGGTTCGATCGATCGAACAGAGGGATCGGTCGACCGAACGCCCATTACACCTATAAAAAGAGACTCGAGGTTTGAGGCTGATACAATACTTTCTAATCGACAAAAGTTCTCTTCTGCATACATGCTCGTGCTATAAGTCTTCATCAGTGTTGCAAGTCACTCCGTCCGATAGTGTCGACCAAAGCTTCAACTTCATTACTTGTCGGTATATTTCATTAGCTTGCATTGTAATTAACTTAACCAAGATAGTAGGTTATTACTATCTTGCTCATTTTGTATGTTCTGCTTCTTTCTGAGAATTTCGGAAAGAATGGTTATAGTGGATTGCCCATGGATGCGATCAAAGATCGCGGGCCTTCGAGTAGGAGTCGACCTAGACTCCAAACGAAGTAAACAAGCTTGTCTTTCTGTTTTACTTTCCTCTGTGCACGACTCTGCTTTCAAAGAAAAAGAGAAGTTTTAAAAAGGCGCGATATTCACCCCCCCCCCCCCCCCCCTCTATCACACCCATTCGATCTAACACGTACGACTTCCTAGCTCTGTTGGAGTCGCTGTCGGTGGGCCCTCCGACGATCATGCCTATTTCTCCTCGGGATGCGTTGCTTTTGTTTTCTTCTTCCCGAGCGGAAGGTCTATTTCGCTCGGCTAGGACCCGGGAGGGATCAGTGTCATCCCTCTGCTGATGTTGATGGTGCCGCTCGGGTGCCGTTCTTTCGTCCTCTCGTCGCCCAATAGATCGATGTCTGTGTCGTCGATTGGGAGAAGAAGATCGGCGACGGTACCCTCTTGGAGCCAGTCGGCTAACGATTGGTGTCAGACAGCGGTAATCACGTGTGTTGTGGGTCGCTGACTGGTGGAAAGAACAAAACATCGGCGCCCACACTTTGCCTTTTACCGCCTTTTGTCGCCTTATGCTGATCGGAAGCCACATGCTGCACGACATGTGTCCTGGTCTCCTAGTGCGGTCGCACCCCTTCGATCCTCAGCCCCTTGGGCGGCTGATGGCTGCTTGATGGTCGACGCTGAGGGTTCAGTCAGTGCCTCTTTTCTTCTGGTCGCTTGGACTTCTTCCACATTTATGTACTCGTTGGCCTTCTTGAGCATGTGGTCGAAGTCCCTGGGCGGCTTCTTGATGAGCGATCAGAAGAAATCTCCCTCGACAATTGTCTCGGATGAGACCGAGGGGATGCCCATGACTACTTGATTAAAATGCTATATGTAGGCCCGGAGCATTTCTTTCGATCCTTGCTTTAGAGAGAAGAGGTTGACGCTCGTCTTTTGATAGCGTCGGCTGCTTGCGAAGTGATGTAAGAATGCAGCTCGAAAGTCCTTGAAGCTATGTATAGATTTGTCCGGTAATCGTTTGAACCAACGCTGCGCTGAGCCGGAAAGAGTAGTGAGAAAGACTCGGTACTTCACTCCATCCGTATACTAGTGCAGCGTGGCTTCATTATCGAACCTATTGATAAGCCTAGAATTTTAATGTCACGAATGAGCTTATCAAATTAATAATGTATTTTCACTAAACCCCTTAACTACACAATAATGTTGTAATAACGAGCCCAGGATCGATCTCGAGGAACCAACGGTAGAATATAATTTAGGATTGTATTTTATTCCTATTTTTGGGGTTTTTAATATGAAAATGGGGGTTTAAGCTTGAATCTAAATCTAACAAAAGTAAAGCACAGCAAATAAGAAATTAATCTAAAGCAATAGTGAAACATAACTAGATGCCAATGATCAAATCATAATGCATTGTCACCCTACGTCATAATTAAACCATCAACACACTTAAACTAAATATGAAATTACGAGATGTAATTAAAATCTAATCTAAGCATTGAATTAAATCGGCAATGAAATAACAAGAAGCATTTAAATCTGATTTAAATAGAAATTAAACCCTAGCTTAAAACTTAAACACTAAACAATTAACCTAACATCAAATAAAACTTAAACTAAGTTTCAACAAGGTAATGAAATGCTAAACTACTTGCTAAAAACAAAACAAACATAAGTGAAATCTATTTACGCTATAAAACAGTAACAAAATGAACTAAAAATGGTAACCAATCCATTCTCACAATCAATCTACACAATCTTCACGCTCTTGCCGTCACACAAGAGTGCCAAAGTCGAGAACACCCAACTCCGGACCTCAATGAAGAACCTCAGCTGTGTCTCAGTTCGAGGTATGCTCAACAACACCGACGGACCACCCCCGGCGAGCTAAAACAACCCTAAACCCACTCAAGTGCCGAAAATGCTGGATTTCTTCTACCTGGAGCTCTCTGAATCTGGAATGAAGATGCGGGTGATGGTGTGCTGTCGGATGGAGCTCAGGAACGCCGGCGGACCACCTCCGTACGTTGCTGATGGGAATCAGAGCTCAGATTTGGAAGAACACCTCCAAATCTGGCGAAAACAGAGGCTTGCCGAGATAAGAATTCCGCCGGAGAGAACACCCGCCGATGACTCCAGATGATCAGGATGAAGCTGCCGAGAAGCTCTCCACCGAGGTTGAAGCTTGAGAGAATGATCGGAGAAAGGAAAGGGGTCGGAATCTCGGAGAAACGACGCCGCGGGACGCAGCTGTGCGGAGGAGATCGACGCTGGAAAACACTGGAGCTTCTCTGTTTTGAATCAGATCTGGATCTGAACGGACGACCAAAATTGATTTGGACTTGATCAACGGTGAAAAGTCGCCTAAAATCTGATCCGAAGGTGTTGATCTTGATCAAGGGTCTAGATCTACTCTCCCTTAGGTCGGATCGACCAGATCTTCACTGGATGGTTCAGATCTGTCCAATCTATGATGAACGACCCATAATGCTCCGAAGCTTGATTTTCTCGTTTCAACTCCGATTCGAGCACAAATTCGGTACAAATAGATCCAAATCCAAGATCCTTTAATGCCTACAAAATAAGAATCAAATATTAGCATCAAATGACACCAAAAATAAGATAATTTGCAATTAGGTCTAAAATCTATACAATGCATAAAATGTGATGTAACCATGATTTAAACCTATAAAATCAACATCAAACCATGCGTATATGAATCAAAATAATACAGTAAAATCATGGTTATCACCTATCCAGATGATCTTCTGGGTCAGTCGATCCGTTGTATGTCCCGATCGCCAGTGAGCTATAGTGTCTAGGCAGAGGGTCTTGTAAGATCTCCTCAGAGAACTGCCAATTGATCCGTTCGGGCAACACGTTGCTTTGGGGCGCCTTTCCCTTTCGTGCATCCCGAATAGGAGCATCATCCGAAGACGAACCCTGTTCTTGATTCATCTAGGCTATTTCTGAGGGGGTTTGGAATAAGGCGCGATGGAAGGGGATCGGTGCGGGAGGCGCTTTCCCCTGTGTGCCGGTCGGCCTTCTATTTTGCCCCCATACGGAGATTTGCTTCGCTCGGTCTTCCTGCCCCGCTCATCTCCTGGCCACCGATGTTGCAGGTTGTGGCGCTTGCCGATCGGCTAACGCTTGTTGTTGCTACTGCTCAATCATTTTTGCCGCTCGTGCTTGAACGAGCATGTCGAGCTCTTCTTGGGTGAGCGTGTCATGGTGGTGAGTCGTCCAACGTCCTCCATCTTTCTCGGCTCGAATGCAGGCTACGTTCCCACAAATGACACCAAATATGATCTTGTCCAAAAGTTTATGAGATGGAAAGCCGGGGATGTGACGCTCCCGCTAACCGCCTGTTGACTCCGCTCGGACCTGCAACACAAACTACGTCAGTGCCAAGCCAGGGAAGGGGTCCTCGGTGTTGGCCCTCCGACGCTCAAGTCAGTCACCCGCGATGAAGTATAAGGCAGAGCAAGAAGACTGCAGCGCAAACAGTGAATATTACATACCTCCACCGATTCTTGGACCCCCCTTTATATAGAGCTATGGTAGTGTGCGTGCACGCTTCTCAAAGTTTTCCTGAAAAGACTTGTCAGTAAAGTGTCATTAACACAATACCTTAACGGGTCGAGCATATATCTGAAGTGACAGTGGAAGCTTCCGCCGTACAATCTTCTGGCTGTCCATGCCCGGTGTCGACGGCACCAACTCCCAAAAGGATGTCGATGGATATCAGCATACTGTACTGCTAGGCCGAGCGAGTTGGCCGCTCGGCCGCTCGGCCAGACTTTCGCCGCTCTGGTGTTCCTTCTGGTCGGCCAGAACCTTGCTACTCCCGTGTGTGTCCACTCGACCGAAGTTCCACTCTACCACTACTGATGAGACCTGCTGCTAGGCCGAGCGGGGTAGTCGCTCAGCCGAAGTTGAACTCTGCCTATATCAAGCTCCGTTGTCTGTCCGAGCGGGGTAGCCGCTCGACCGAAGTTTCGTCTGCCAATGCCGAATCCTGGCGCCTTGTCGAGTGGGGAAACTGCTCGGGCGGCTTCTGCACCTTGTCTTCATTGAGCATCGGTCGTTTGAGTTCTACCTGTGTCGAAAGTGGCGGTGGATTGGAGCCTTCTCCCCGATCGGGGCATGCTTCTCTCGACCAACCGATGCCATCAACGCGTTGACCGCCTTGACTTTGACCTCCTTTGACCTCTACCGTGACAGCGGGATGAGACACCTTCATTATCACCGCATCAGAGTCTAAGTTGATATTTTAGATGACCTCTATGAGCACTTTTTAATTTATCCTATTAGTTGATGGAAAATTTATGTGAGACTTGATCGATTATTTTTAAAATTAATTGATTTAAAGAGTTGAATATTAATTAAAAAAAATAATAATAAAAAAAGAGTAAGGCGCTCTGATTTGATTTCGACCCAATTTTCATCGTTCCTAAGTAAAGAACAAGAATTAATAATTGCATTTCCCTTAGTTTTATTTCCTCCCTAATTTCTGTCCAAGTAAACACACATCATCAAAGGAAAACAAATAAGAGTAAAGCCTTCAAATCGAAGCAACTAACGCAACACAAATCCCCCCTGCTACAGCCTCGGCGACTCGCCAGGATCTCGTCTCCCCATCGGATCTCCGCCCATTCCAATGCGCCCAGGCCCTTCTGCTTCCTCATTTTAGCCGTTTCTCCGATCGACGAGCCCTTCTCCTCATGGCGTCCTGGCTCAAGGTCGCCGAAGGTACGCCTACCCTTTTCTCTGTTTCCTGCCTTTTATTTCCCCGAGATCTGTTTCTCTGTAGCAAGGTTTTGTTGCCTTGCACTGGATCACTTATTTACATGTTATTTTCTTGTGAGTACCGATCGAAGCCCCATTGAATCTGAGGTATCATCGCTTTGGTTTGCGTATCTGCATTGGGTGTTACCGCGTTAAGAACTCCGTTTGGGAACACAAGATATAAGAGCGATTCTATATTTGTTTTGTGTTTTTTCGTATACTTGCAACCGTATTTTCTCATTTAGGCGCTGAAAATCCTTCTTCCATCCAGAAATGTGAGACCGGTCATCCGAAGTTGGAATTTTTTACAGCGTAAATGAAATTTAATTTTTATTGCGATTCAAAGGATTGATTTGAATTGTATTGTCTTTATTTATTTATATTGTTATGAGAATACCTTAGTACTGAGGCAATGGTCTGATACAAAGTTGCTGAGAGAGAGATTGTATACTTGTATGTGGCATTTTCTACTTCCACTTTGAACTTGCATAACTAGGGTAGCAAAAAATAACAAAAATAGGCAACCACCATAAACCAAGTAATACATAGATTTACATGGACAAACCTTTGACGGGTAAAAAAACAGGGTAGGGCAGTTGAAATAATAAATAGGTGTGTGAAAATAATAATAAAAGTCCGTTTGGAGTCAATGGTGGGCTCTGGGATTATGCATAATGACCCAATTCCTCCGTTGCCACCACAAATCTCTCAAAGATTCTCATAATTTAAAGTTGTACCACATACATCACATCATGAGTTTTTCGGGGCAGGAACAATAGATTTTGGGTTATAAGCTCTCACGCTGCTTTGTGAGTCCTTTGCACCCGACACAACAAAATTTGGGTCACAAACTCAAACAGTTAGGATGGATCATTAGTAACATAAGAATGCTGAAAAATTCAAAAGCCAACTATTAGTAGAGCTGAAATTTGAGTCTGCAAATGAATGTAGTGACAAAAAAATCACCTAACAAATTGCAATTTTTGATACACGGGAAATTGTTACTACTGAAAGAAAGATTTTGCTGTTGTGATACTAAATTTGGAAAAGACACTAAGTAATATTAGATGATTTAAGCTTCAAGGATTACATAAACAAATTATTACTTTTTCTTCCAAATCAATCACTGTTAAGCCAACTCTCCTGTTTCGTAGACTATACAATTTGTTCTTTGTCATTTTTCTTATTAAAATTCACTTTGCAAGTCATATTGTTCCATCCTAATTTGAAGTGTGCTAACACATTTAAACAGATTTGTTTGAAGTTGTGGATAGAAGAGCAAAACTTGTTGTTAGTGAGTTGGCCGATGAACAATCTAGCTCTCAAGGTTTAGGTAGTAATTCTTTTTATCCTTAACCTCTGGAGCAATATGTTTGGTGCTCATACTTTTTCTTTTATTTTTTCATTTTTCTTTTCTTGTTTCTTGCAATCTTTTGAACTGAGGTTGATGCGCTTCTTTTATTTTCATTTTTAGGAGTGACACGTGAGCAGAAAGCATTAAATGCTGAAGGTGTTTATTCGAATCGGAGAAAATCAAAAGATAAGGTTGGCGTGCAGTCCTTTACTTTTTACGTTTTCTAATTGTAATTTGTGTATCAGACAAGGTCACTGTGCTCTATGCAGGACCAGTCAAAACCATCCATCATTGAAAATCCTACAAATGCTAGGGTTGATAATCAACAGGAAAATAACGATAAACCAGCATCATATGCAGAGTCTGATGAACCAACAAACCATCAATCTGAGCATCCTATAGATGTTGGAGTTAATGACGAGGCTGAATCAAGCAAAGAATCTCTTTCAGAGACCAGTAAGGATCCTCTTGTTTTGGAGATAAAAACTGGTCAGGAGGGACAGAATGATGATAATATGGTGGAAGTTCAACCCAATGAAGATAATATGGAATCTTCAGCTTCCTTTGTGAATGAAGACGTTGCCACTTCAATTATGAAAAATAGCATTGAATTGTCTTCCTCCCCTTTGTTAGAAGACAAGGAGATTGAATCTATCAGCAATGGTCATGCTTTAGATGATAATTCAAATGCCAACAACATGGTAAATGAGGAGACATCTTTGACTCCTGAAAAAGAGAGATCAGGATCTGAAAAACTTGAAAGAGAAAATGCTGTTAATGCTGCAGAAAATGAGAGAGAAATTTCAAAGTCTACTCCAAGCATGAACAAGCAGCAAGAGAATCTAAGTGACTCTCATGTAAAGGTTCAAGACCAGCTAGATGAGGTACATATTTGACACTGGCATATCATATGTATGCTTTCCTGATTGATTGCCTACTCTTTGTTTCCTGTTTTCTTCCTCTTTAGACTTTTCATTTCATTTCCTTCTTGGTTTGTTTACAGGCTCAAGGACTGCTCAAAAGTGCAGTTAAAACTGGTCAATCAAAAGAGGCTCGATTAGCTAGGGTAAGAATGATTTTGACTAGCTTACCATTATTAATTTGTTAAAAAAGGAACACTATATAAAATATTGCAGAAAGTGCAGAGCTTATTTGAATGCATTATAAAACAGCAGGCATCAAGGAAAACTAGTTTAGTACATTATTTTGGTACCTGATAGTTTTAGTTGCTTTACAGAATTGTCGCTGTATATGTCAATGACTCAGTGCTTGTAATTAATCATGTCAGTTGTGTTTGTACTCGAGAAACAGGAAGTTCCACATGAATATCTACAAGTACTTGTAAGCAGAGTATAAATAAGCTTAAGTACCTTTGTTACTGCTTCTGATGTAGTCAATAAGCCAACTAGGAAAACCTATTTGCCCCTTTAACAGAAGCCCACCATTGAGAATGAGCTTGCTACTGGCAGTGACAATAATTTCTCGTCATCTATATGAATAAGCTACAATGCTTATAAGAATCTGCATGACATGAATTAAGATATATATATATGTTCTTGGTAATACTGGCCTTTCCTGCCAGAATACTTCTAAGAAAAGATAATTTTAATGCAAAATCAATTGTCAAGTGGGAAGACAATGTTTTTAATTGGAACAGCTAAACTGGTAAATAAGCTAAGGGTTCTGGTTAAAAAATAATGTCCAAAGTTGAAATTAGGCCCTTTTCTGACAGAAGATTAGGCAATATGATTCTGGCAATCTGGTGTTAGGATTGAGAGTGGGAAATTTTCATATCTGGAGTGGGGCGTAATGCTTCAAGTGACATCTTTGGTACAAATAATATGAGGCATCATCCTATCTTTGCTTATTTCTTCTTAAGCTAGCTAGATTTTACCTTCTGGTTGATTGGACCATTTTACTTGATTACAGGTTTGTGCTGGTCTTTCGACCCGCCTTCAAGAGTACAAGGCTGAGAACAAGCAGCTGGAAGAACTCCTTGTTTCTGAGGTAAGCTACGTTTTTATGCCCCTTATATATTATATATTATACAGTTGTAGTAATCAAGCTTTTTGTTCTACCAATTATCTGGCATTTCTCACTTTTAACCACAATTTTATATGTTGATCAGAGGGAATTGAATAGTTCTTATGAAGCTCACATAAAGCAACTGCAGCAAGATTTATCATTATCAAAAACGGAAGCGGCAAGAGTTGAAGCAAATATGTCAGATGCTCTAGCTGCAAAAAATTCTGAAATTGAGACTCTTGTGAATTCACTGGATGCTCTAAAGAAAGAAGCTGCTGCTTCTGAAGGAACATTGGCATCCTTGCAGGTAAAAAATAAAATCACACTCCATTTCTTAAAGCAAAGTTACGAATCTGATTGTCTATATGACAGTGGCATCCTGTCAGAGGTGTATGAGCCATGAGTGCATCAATGACTTTAAAGAAAGTTACTGAAGATATCAACTTTGAAACTTCAATTGTTATGTGATCACATCTACCCTCCATTTAACTTGTGTAGTCCTCTCATTTCTAATACCCAGATCATATGTTAGGTAGAGTTTATTTAGTTTTCCTTGTTGGTTTTATCTGCCATCGAACTCTATAATTTCTTATATTTCTAATATCTTCATCATTTAATATTCTTTTAGTTATGTTGTTTGGTCTTCCTTTAGTTCTTCATACCGTTAACTTTAGTTTATTGAACTTATATAACTTCGAAATTTGATTATTTTTATTCAGCTATTAGAACTAGATTTAGTTGCTCGTATATAATGATACTTTTCTTGTTTTATCTCTCCAGGTATCCTGCACAACCATCTCAACTTTAGTTCCTAGTAATTTATTAGATGTTTTCCTTACTGTAGGACCAAATGTAGTTCTACTTCTTAACCCAGGAACTGACATACACAATTGAATTCATATTGGTTTTGTTATTGCTCAAGACACAAGTTTGTTCACAAGAAATTACATGTCCTTTTTATTTGTAGCAGAATGACATGGATACTATTAGAAGGGGCCGTGAATTAACTGAGACTCGCGTCATACAGGTAATATTGGATACTGAATGGTATTGCTCCTCTATGAATTGGCATTGCTGTCTCATAATTTTAGATTATTACACTCTCAAACTCAGCTGTGAAAACTTTTGTTTGACAGGCTTTGCGTGAAGAGATTGCTTCTGCTGAACGTCGAGCTGAAGAAGAGCGTGCTGCACACAATGCTACTAAAATGGTAGAGTAGTACAACCTAGAGGTATCTTTTAGAGGTCCTTTTTATCTTGCTTCTGACTGTTGTCAAAATGAACAGGCAGCGGTAGAAAGAGAAGTAGAACTAGAGCATCGAGCTGTTGAGTCATCTAATGCTCTAGCTAGAATCCAGGTAGTTTTTATGCGATATACATCTGTTTTGCCGATTATCTACACCTTAGTATCTTTCTTGTTCCTTTTTCTACTAAATTTCACGAATAACATTGTTCCTTACTGTGCCACCTGTCAGAATGGAGAATTAACAAAGTATTGGCATCATATTTCTTAAAATGACATGGAGTATTTATCTTTTTCAGACTCTAGAATTCGGCATGTGAGCTTTAAATTTATTTTCTAAAATATATGGTTTTACTCGAGAGTAATGTTCCACCAATTGCTCTCACAATCTAACACATTTTGGGTCTCATTGTTGAGTCAGTGAAAGCAAATATCACTTTTTACTCCTAAATGATTCATGTTTCTGAAGAAAATCTCAGTTGACTAACGTATACAAAAAAGTTATTCAAGCTTCAGCATAAACATTCTATTGATTAACCAAAGTCTTCTTATTTCAATGTATTAGAAATCTGATGTTTTCACTTTGTTTAATCTTATTTTATTTGTTAATATTTAGAGAGCAGCTGAGGAAAGTACATCAAGAGCTGCAGAGCTGGAGCATAAATTAGCTTTGCTTGAGGTGAGATAGACCGTTGCTAAATTTAGATGGTTTTGACTTGGCAAAAAAAAATCAAATAATATATATAATACACTTTTAACAGGTAGAAAATTCTTCTCTGAACCAAGAGCTACAAGATCTTGAAGCTCGTAACCGACGCGAGCAAAAGAAGTCTTCTGAAGAAGCTAATCAAATCCTTCAAGTAATATATATATATTCCTTTTTCAATCAGTTGACTTCATGCATAAAACTAAATACAGTTGATGTATCAGTAGAAACTAGAAAAGATTAATTCTAAACAATGCCTGAGATTGTTTTATCCATTTTCCATTTATTCATGAATGTGTATGTACGGGGGTTGATTCCCAGCGGGTGCAGAATGCCCCACTGGTTACCTCAACCCCTCCTTGCATGTGTTGGGTGAAGCCCCCCTGTGATTTATCTCCTTTCTAGACCGTAGGGGTCACCTTGGAAGGCCTCCAAGTTGACAGTTTCAACTTTGCTACCAATGAATGTGCATGTAGTACATAAGGAATAGGTTTAATTGAAGATCACATATACTTTTCTGGCCTTTGGCTATGTTGTTTGCACAGTGAGCATTCACAGATTTGTAGGTCACAATTTTCAATTCTCAAGAATTCCTACATATGGTTTATATCTTTGTAAGACTTGTCAGATGACTTGCCCTTTGCTCATTGGCCACCTTTTAAGCACTATCCATGAGTCTCAGAAGAGGTCAATACCTTCACGCAGTTTCATCCACCTTAACCTTTATTTTTCTCCATGGTTAAATTTATGTAGGATCCTTTATAGGTGGCATTCAAGATTCTTCAGTTTATTTAGCAGGATAAGATCCTCGTAGCAGATCTTAAATAGTTGGAATTTATGGCTTGTTTTCAGGATTCTTCAGTCTTCATTGTGCAAAACCATTAAGTTTCTTGTAAAAATGAGCTTTTGACCATATTATTTACACCTTTAATCAACAAATTCAATATTAAAAGAAATTGTTTATTTTCACTTTCTTTTAGTTATAGTAATAGCAGTACAAGTTTAGCATTGAGGTTACTACAGAAGTAGTAAAGCTACTGATGAAGGTTGAATAATCTTCGTCTCGTGTTTTTCAAACTTAAGATGCAGGCATGGCAGGAAGAAGTGGACCGTGCACGTCGAGGACAAAGAGATGCAGAGAACAAGATTAGCTACCTAGAGGTGCTTTCCCGATTCTTGACTTTGTTGCTACTACTCTAGACACAGCATTACCATACTTAACAACTCCAAGATGTTAAGGCTTATATAAGTGGAACTCTATTCTTGTCTATCACCTGAATTTCCAATGCAACATTATCATGGTAATTATGGTTTGACAGGCTGAGTTACAGAAGATGAGAGTAGAGATGGCTGGGATAAAAAGGGACTCAGAACACTATTCAAGACAGGTTTGTAGATTTTGTTTTCTCGCTTCATGTCTTTGATCGTTTCCTTTTCCATTCGCGTATATGTGGATTGTTAATCTCGGCCAAGCCACTTAATCCTCATAGTGGTAACTTAAGGATTATAAGCAAGATAACCCCATTTGTGACCTATCTCAGCGTTGAATATCTCATTGCAACCAGATTTATCACCTTAGTTTCTTTTGAAGAAAAAGTCATCTTCATCTTGTTGTGTCACACTTGGATTACGAAGAACAAATAAGCTACAATGGTCTTAGATACTTGTCATTCTCTCCGTGCAAAATATCTTTCTTTACTTTAGTTAACAAATTATGTGCTCCTGCTGATTGCTTCTAAAATTGTTCTGGCATATATTTTGCAGGAACATATGGAACTTGAGAAACGATATCGTGAATTGACTGATTTGCTGGTAAGTTACTCGTTACATACTAATAGGGATACAGGCTGCATTAGTTCTTTGCTTGTGGGTATTTCCATCTCATGAATGTTTCTGCAGTATCATAAGCAAACACAATTAGAAACCATGACGAGCGAAAAAGCAGCTTTGGAGTTCCAATTAATAAAGGAACAAAAACACCTTCAAGAATTACAGGTCATAATTCACATACTAACATCTTTCTGTTAAAAACTACTAGTCTCCTTAGAAAGTTCATTATCACCTCACATGTAATAATGATCTCTATTCGATAGATAGAAGCAGAAAGGAGTCGGGTTGCCAACAGAGCTTCTACATCATGGGAAGAAGATACTGACATAAAAGCTTTGGAGTAAGATAACTTCATTTTATGATCCTTTTCTTTTCCTAATACACCAAACGGTAATCTTGATGTCTGTAATTGACAATAAATTCTGCATCAAAATGCTAGAATAGTTGTGACAATTTTATGTTATCTACCTGACTTAGCGGGAAGAATGGTACCCCTACAAAATGATATCCAGTACTACCTCACAAGAAGTATTTATTTTGTGTACTTCAACTTGTAGCATATGTAAATGTAAGGTTTACTTTAACCAAGGAAATTGCTATTGCTATTTCTGTAAAGGTCCTTCAACATGTCGTTCCATTTCCTTCATTGTTCGTAATGGTTGAAGCTCCACCAAACTGTTGCAACTAATGGGTGTTTTGCAGGCCTCTTCCCTTGTACCATCGACACATGATTGGTGCACACAAACAGGTGAATCTCCTATTTCATATCCTTTCCTCATCTCCTTCCCCCCACTAGATACCTTTTCCTAATGTGCAACTATGCTCTCAGTTGCAAAGAGCTGCAAAAATTTTAGATTCAGGAGCTGTCCGTGCCACAAGATTTTTGTGGCGGTATCCAACTGCTCGAGTCATCCTGCTATGTTATCTGGTCAGGACTGTCATATACGCCTTTCTAAATGAAATTTAGTTGTGCACGACTCAAAAACATCTAATGCATTTGGCACAATGGAATTTTTGCAGGTATTTGTGCATCTCTTCTTGATGTACTTGTTGCATCACCTTCAGGTTGGAACACCCGCTCCATATTCATTTCTTGTTTCCTCGACAATATCTTCTTGCTGTGCTGTGTTATAGCATGTCGGTGTAGTCTTTACAAATAAACTTCTAAATTCCTCTCTAATGTATAGGAACAAGCAGACAGAGATGCTGCCAAAGAAGTTGCTGCTTCTATGGGACTCAAATCAAGCTTGGCTTGAGGTGCAGTTCAGTTTCAGGTTTACATGGTCTCCAATGTCGACTCGGTTCCATAAAATACTCTTCATTTTCCCCTTTTGTCTTCTTATTAAATGTAAATGCTATATTTTTTTCTTGCAAATCATTTTTTTTTTCAATAACCATGACAATGCATTCACCTCAAACTCTTGATTGGTATTTACAAATCATGAGAATGGAAATGTTAGTATGAGTTCGATATCCAACTAGCTTGTTCTTTCAGCTTGTCTGATTTCCTGATTGTGTATAGTCGCTCACTTGTATGGAACTATTTTTTTTTTTAAAAAAAACTTGTTTAGTCACAATTATTGTTCAAGAAGCAGAAGCTACTGTTAATGCATTTAAAGATTAACGAAAATGTGAAATAAAAATAAGGAAAACAGCAAGTAACAGGCATCGACAGAGGCGAGCTCCGTGGGGTGATGCAAGGAGCATTGGCGATGCCACAGGCATCGACAGGGGAAGCTTCTTGCCAGGCGGCTCTTGGGCGTGCGGAAAACTCATGGGCACCAAAACTGTGAGTAATTCCAATTCCACACTGCCATCGTAATATATCCATTCAAGTCAAGCTGAAATCTTTCCTTTATAATTACATGGAAAAAAAAGAGTATGATTAAGATTAAAAACATTTTAAAGCAAATCATCCTCCCAAAACACAGATTGAAGGAGAACGACACATGATATTTTTCAGTAAACATCACACTTTGTCGTCATGGAACCACCACCTGGTCTCCTTGGGAGATCGGCCATTCCGACAGGTCTTCACATACCGATCGTTATCAGGCGGTCGTTGCTGCAGCCACAGGACAGATTTCAGTATCAATGTCATGAAACATGTGAATGCTTAGTAATTTAATGTGCAAGAGTGTGTGTAGAGAGACCTTCACGGTTGAACTGGATAACATGGACAAAATGCTGACGCACACGGAGCTTACAGTCATTGCCGGAGACCAGGAGTCATACAAGATGTCTGTTGAAGGCACCAAATGAGAATGTTAACAGAATAAATCTTTCGGAAACTATCTCATGATGTTCTTCTCCCATTTGCAAATGTGAACGAATGATGTAAACCCAAGGATTTATGGGGAAAAAATACAGCAAGGCCTCAGAATTCAGTCTATTACGAAACAATTCCATTGTTATTCCAATGGAATTTGATTTTGGTTTGGTAAGAAAAAGAACTGAGATTTTTAGATTTCTTGTGAAGTTTAGATACCAAGCAGATACTTCATTTTAGTAATGCAATATGCATCTGTAGAGTGAAGGAACCATGCATTTTCAATATACTCGTCTTGTAGATCAACAAGTGGATCTTTACGAACATACATATTCTTGTAGTTCTTATTTCTAACTTGATAAAGAATAAGTTCTTTGTGTGTACATCTTGCTTGAGAAAACTAGGCTGTTTCGTAAGTTAGACTAAGATCACTCACACCATCACTTGCTATATATTAAGATTATTTATCGCCATGCAGGTTTTCTTTACCGAAAACAACTATATGAACTAGCAATAAGAAGATGAAGATGATACCGAAAATAGCGGATTGGATAGGACGTCAAGTGATTTTTAGTTAGTTATATAAATTGGTGTAGTTTTAGTAACTGATATAGTCTCGAATAGAGTTCAATAAAAGCATAAGAGTCATGTAGCAGACTACAAATAGTTGGGAGTAAACACGACTTGATGATGTTCATGATATTGTTTTCAGTTGATGTCATTATATAGTCTTCTAATCCAAATAGTTTGTAGAATCGCGATCCTACGCAGAATTGATTGAGGATCAAGATCGGATCGGTCAAGATCGGATCGTAGAATCGTATGATCCTACCAAAAACCCTTGAAATCTTATCATACATAATTAATAATTAGAAAAAATACCTAAAAACTCATTTACATATAAATAGATAACTAATTTTGCATATATATGCAATCATTTACACTCAACACCTCATATTACATTACTATATGTACAAATTTAAATTAACTAGTAATTTAACTACCATTCTCGCACAGTAGTGATATTTATATTTTCATATCATAAAATGAAAGAATATAAAATTTCTATTAACACAATAATAATAACCTAATCAACCTCAAAAATATTTCCTTAGTTTATAAGATGATCCAATTTAAAGGTCAACAAAGCACCTAACGTACATAACAGAAGTTATTGAATCTTTTGATTCAAATATGAACGTCGGAAATAATCTTCTAAAGACTTGTTGATTACACAATAGGAATCCAAAAACTATCATTTTGGGGAAAAGAAATGACAGAATATTATTGATCAAAAACTAACTCAAACATAATTAAAGATATGTTTAAATAATTTAAAACCCTAACAAGATGGAAAAAAGATAATAAAAAAAGATAAAATCTTCTGGCTCTCCGAAAAGGATTTAAATGATATTTTTGCGGTTTGAAATAGGGTGGTTAAGGATAAACTTTGAAATTTATTAAAGATCTCTGAACGAGCTTTGATTTGATATATTATAGGCCTCGTGGTTCAATCCGAGTCAAAAGTTGACCTCTCAACGCTTCCACCGATCCTATTCTGATTATGCTCCGATCCTGTTACGATCCTACTGATTTTGTTCTGATCCTACCAATCCTACCGATCCTGTTGCGATCCTACTACAAAAATTGATTCTGCACAATCCTAGGTCGATTTGTCCTTCTGGATCCTACCTACAATCCAGGATCACGATTTTACAAGCATGAGGCAGGACTATGAGAAAGGAAACATTGAACAGAGTAGAACAAAAAAAAATTAAGGAGCCGGTTTTGTGACAGAGAATTCAAGCAAGAAAAAGGATACTGATTAAAGGACAATCTAAATTCAGTTGATGGCCATATAGAACGCTATCATAACAAGAACCAAAAATAGCTATCATAACAAGAACCAAATATAAAATAACTCTGAAAGAGTATCGAAAAGCTAGCATAGAGACAACCTAATATCTATCACACAATTTGGAAGGTAAAACACTAGTCTTGCAATTTGCAATGGAATAGTATCCGGTAAATTTTATGAATACAGTAAATCATAAGATGGTATGGATAAGCAATGTGAAACTATAACAAACACATACTTTAAATAAGAGTAAGATTAAAGAAGACTTATTAGCAACGATGAAAAACGATAAAATTTATTTAAATATAAACGAACCGCGTAAGAGGATTCATATAGCCAACTTGTTGTTTTTGTTGTATGAGTTAAGATCACTATTGTTTTGACTCAAGCAATGTGAATTACCTAAACAAATATGGCCGTTGCTGTAGATGTGCGGATGAAGAGGCGCAGGGTGCAAAAATATGACCTGAAATTAAACCCCAATCAATCAAAACCCTAATTAACCTATCTCAGAAAGAAGTTTTTTCCCCCAAATGCGGCTTACTTGCGGTGATTCCATGGGATAATGCTCCGGGAAATCAACCTGCAGCTGGTACTTCTCGTTGGTGTACAGCGTCCCGGGCGCTCCGATCACATCAACCACCCACCTTTGGGTGAGAAAAAAGAAGGCAGACATCAAGTCAACTACCAAAAATCAGAAGCTAAAGGGATGCGAAGACCAAGCGGCAACAACCTTTGGAGGTTATCGGAGACCTTGTGCTTGAATCCCGCCGGAGGGCTGACTTGCCACTCCACCAGCTCTTTCTGGAGCCTGTTGCAGGCGATCTTGCCCAGGACCTGCGATCGAAAATCAAAAATCAACCATCGGAAAAGGAATCTAACCAGCGATGGAGAAACGGAGGGAGACAGAAAAAAGGAAGTACCTTACGCGATGCGGCGGAGGAGCTGGTCATGCTTCGACAGGCGGCGGGCGGGCGAAGGCGGCGGAGGCGGCTGCAGCAGCAGCAGCAGCAGCAGCGAAGAGGACGCAGAGGGAATTGAGAAAAAACAAGGCGTCGTTTATGTGTTCTAATATAAACAAAATTTGTCCCCTTCTTGCGCTGGGCTTTTTTTTGGACGATATTGACCCTGTACTTGCAGTTATTTTTTTACTGACATTTTCATAAATTTAGACAGGGCAAATAAAATAATCATTAATTAATTACTTCCAAAAATATATATATTTAAATAACAACGGATCCATCCATTGACTAATAGTTATTCATTACAAGTTAATCACAATTTATTAATCCAATTATCCCTTCATGACCTACTTAATTCTCAATCCTTCGTGACCTACTTTACACGATTTGTGTGTGAAACTTCCCTTCGCGTTAGTTTTTATTCGCGAGTTGCTTGTGCTTTTGATAATGGAGATGCTAAAAGAATAATGAACTTTTGCCATGAGTAAAGACAAGTTGCACAAAATGCTCATTAGCTACCAAGCATATGTTAATGTTTAGTTTAGTGATAAGTGAATTCGATTTAGATCAAGATCTCTAGCTAATTGAATTGTGAGGAGTTTAAGTTTGTATGATGATTGATAATAATTTTACATTCGATATGAGTGCCACACATGAATATTTTGGTGGATGAGATTAAAAGGAAATAAAAGTAAAAGGTGATGAAATAGAGTGGGCAACACACTTTGTGAGGCATCTCAACAAGTTGGATAGTGCTGTATGTTTGGTAGGTATTTTGGATTAGTGAGTGAGGTCTGACTAGGAAAGAGCTACAATGAGAGTAAAGATGGGATCCTTGTGTTCATATGTATGTTTGTGAACTAAGTCCATATACAAAATTGCCCCTTTGAAGTTGTTTAACTGGTTTTAGACATTGTTTTATTAGACATTCTAATTAAATAGTTATACTTTAATTTTGAGTGTCCCATCCTAAAAACACTCCTATAGAAAAACAAAAGAAGACAGTCATATTTCTTATTACGTCTTTGAAAATTTGATGTCACCGCATAGCTACACTATTTTGATTAGGAGTGCTATGCAAGACATACTGAGTATGAACCAACATGCAGGAAGGTAATTAATTCGTAAAAAAATTAAAACCTTATTTGTCTAATCCATTATATTGGCTATAGTACTCACCACCAAATCAAATATGATAACAATCCATATACGTCCGAATATATTAGTTTCATCAAACTTTAATTTTAAAACGGTCTACGAAAGTTTGTCGAATGTTTAACAAATCTTAATAGCATAATATCAGAACGAATTGAGATAATAATACGTCAAAAAAAAATTATTTAAGGCATGTCTAAATTGAATTATGTGTTCAATCTAGTGCACTAGACCTATTGGATTTGACAGAAATTATCCCAATCAAATATGAACTAATTTGACCAAAACCTAGTATTAAATTGTTTGGATGAATCTTTTTTGAAAAGTTATCTCAAATATAATTACTCTAATGTCCATTATGACTCATCATAGTTTAGAAACTTATCCTATAAATTTCAACTTAAAAAACTACAAGCTAACAGGTTAACTAAGTTAACCTTTTTCAAGAATTCCTAATATTCCAAACCAATCTAAATTAAATTAATATAAAAAGTTAACTAAGAAAATTAATAAAACTAATAATCAATTCTAAATAAATCAACTATTTAACCCATTCAATTAATAAATTAATTTAAATTAAAATTAATTGATAAATCACTTTATATTCGAAAGTAATACTGAATATAAACCCCGCCTTAATTAATTAGATTTAAAATTAATTGATAAATTAACCAATTACTTTAAACTAATTAACTTTAAATTTTAACTTAATACTAAACACTTAATTAAACCCCTCAAAACAATAATAAACTTTAATCAAATAATTACATTTGAATCTAAGTTAAAAAGTCACCAAAATTAATTAAACAAAATAATAATTAATTCAGAGAATAATAAAACAAAATAAATATTCAATTCTAAGCCTAAAGAAATAGTTAGAAACTAATTAATAAATTATTTAACATTGACTTAAAAAATAATCAATTAATTACTTTAATTCAAAATAATATTATATATCATTTATTAAAGATAATAATAAACTAATTTCTTTATCAATAAATTATGAATTTAAATCCTAAATCAAGTAACTTAATCAATCTTTAATCAACTTTATAATTTGAATCAATTAAAACTAATAATTTTAAAAGTAAAATCAAAACAATAACTTAATCAATTAACAATGAGTTTAAAAGTTAATATGAAATTAAGTCAAACCAAATTTAACTGAAATCTAACTCAATCAATTATTAATCCTTAATCCTTAATCATTAACTAATTAAACTCAACTTAATTAACTTAATACGACATTAAAATTATCTCACACAACTATAGGTTGATTGTCACACCCCAGGGGAGTCCCCTGCCAGAGGAAAATTCGGTAGCATCTCTCCTGTACTGATGACAATTTGAATCATATCTACATCCACAAGAATACATCAACGAACACGGTTGGAATATATACACAACCACGCAGTTAAATATATTAAACAACCCACACAGTTGACTAAAATCACAGTGGAAGACAACAAAAATATAATACTCAGCCTACACAGTTGGTACAAACATAAATCACTCAAGATAATATATTGACTGCATGCCAGCATGACTTATACCATAATACAAAACCCAAAACGAATAAACATGGCCACAAGACTCAAAACCACAAACAAGATAACATAACATAATATCAAGACCAATTACAAAGTACCGGAAGCATAATACAAAAAAATGGAATGAAAATCGTTCTCAGATGTGACGTGGGGCTGGCAGCCAGGAACCTCCAAGCAACAACTCAATTATCTACCTGTAATAGGAACAAAGCAATGGAGTGAGTTCAAGAACTCAGCGGGTATCGAACTGACATACGTAGTAAGATATATCTACCAGTAATAATCGTGGAGTACAGTCTCTTGATCAATAACAGAAAATGCAAAAACTGAACAAGCAAAGAAGAACTATACTCACTAGGGCCTCCTATCCTGACATAAGGGTCGTCAGACTAGAGACCTCATGTCTCTTGTATGCATGTCAATCATATGCAACCCAAACAAATGCAACATCTAAAATACAAGAATCACAAGCAATAAATGTAATCCATGCATGCATATAATGCAAAAATGACATAGTCACCCCTGACGCCAGTCAGCCATCACTACAACAAAAACCCTCATAGACATCGGTGGAACAACAACAGTTTTAAACAAAAACCGATGTCTTTGAGTATTTTACACCGGTTTTTCCAAAAATCGGTGTCTATGAGTGCAGATTTTCGCTCATAGACATCGGTTTTTTAGCCGATGTCTATGAGTGCCCTTCTTTTCGTTAATAGACACCGATTTTAATAGCGGTTTTTTAAAACCCGATGTCTATGAACCAAAATAAAATAATATAATTTTTCCACCAATACTTAGCCAAAATTTACAACACTTCACTCTTCCCTCCAAACCTAAACCTATATCGCGCCGTCCACCGTATACCGTCGCGACACCACCACCACTTTCCTCCTCGCCTCATCTCCCTCTTCCCCCTCCTAGATCTACGAAAGATGGCATCTTTTTCGTGGACGGAGGAGGATGTGCTACGGTGCTGCGGTAGCAAGTGTTTCGCCAAGGAGCTCGCCTCCACCTCTCCATTTTCTGACCTCCACCACGCAATCCAGTCCGCCCACGGGATCTGGTTCAATAAGGTCGCACTTTTGACCTCTTCTTCTACCTCTTTCTCTTTTTCAGTGTTTCTTTTTTATTCTTCCTTCCAACCTCACCACCTTTCTTCTTCCATAATTCTATCTTTATATTTGCTTTTGTTTTCTTTAATCTGAATCTCTTATTTCTGCCCCGTTGTTGTTTTGGTGCTCGATCATCTGGTAAATCTCATTTCTTTTTTCCTTTAATCCATTTATCAAAGGTATACTTTCCGATCAGAAATTTGTCTTCCATCGTATTGTTGTTTTATTTTCGATCCTTAGGTCTTATCTCTTTTTTTTTTTCTCGATTTTAACTTATGCGGCTGCTTTGATTTGATTTGGTGAAGAAAAAGTGGAGTTTTCTACTGAGATTTGATGGGTTCTCTGTCTATGATGGAGCGAGAGCTGATTTCGTCTCGAGTTTGATGGTATTTGTTTAGCGTTTAGTCTGGCGATTGTTGAGTTGCTTTTCTTTTTGTATCTGGAAGACGAGATCGATTATTTCTCATCTAGTGGCGATGCTACTTATTTTGAGACATTTAATGATGTCTTTAACCGTGTGTTTGATGTCTGCTGTGTAGAACACCTAAGGAAATGGTAAAGGCTGTTGCTGTCTTGGGTAATGGTGAGGGTGTTAAGGGCACAATTTACTTCGTTCATGAAGGAGATGGTGAGAAATCTCTTGAAATACTACTTGTGGAATGCTAAATTCCTTTCAGATCTAGGGTTTCAACTTCAACCATTTTGATTTTTCTGTGAATTTGTGATCCGATCTGATTTTGGGATGTAAATCTCTGTGATAGGTCCAACCACCGTCACCGGATCCATCACTGGCCTCAAGCCTGGGCTTCATGGCTTCCATGTGCATGCTCTTGGAGACACCACCAATGGATGCATGTCAACTGGTAAAATTATTTACCTTTTCCTTCATGGCGATCTACTGAGTTGCAAGTTTCTGATTGAAAGGATTAAATTACTGATTATGTACTCATGCTCTTGTATACTGCAGGGCCTCATTTTAATCCTGCTGGAAAGGAACATGGTGCTCCTGAAGATGAAAACTGACATGCTGGTGATCTAGGCAATGCCACTGCTGGCGAGGATGGTAAGTTGCTTTATCATCAGCTCATGATGTTACTTTTGTTATCTGTTTTTACCCATATTTACTATAACTCTTTTTCTCGTAACAAAAAAAAAAAAATCAAACTATGGCTTGATCAACATTTTTTACTGCTTCTCAGGATACTGATAGGTTGCAAGTTCAGTGGTACTATTCCTGTTGAACTAGGCAATCTATCCCAGCTCCAGACCTTGTTAGGATGTAATTTCCACTGTCTTACTATTTTTGCTAGCTGAGGAACAGGAGTCTAATGATTCAAACTTGTGTCACAGATCATTAAATGCAAACCATTTTACTGGTAGAATACCTGCATCCCTGGGTAGGCTTGCCGACCTCGTATGGCTAGACCTGGCAAACAATCACCTCAGTTTTCCATGCATGATCAAATAAAAAACTTACGCGGTGAAGAATTAACGATGATGAAATATGTTCTTATCAGACACTTGAACAAGAATCATCTCTCAGGTCCAATTCCACTGAGCCTTTTCAGCTCTAGCATGAATGTTAAACATATGTAAGATATATCAGCTCTATTGCCACCTGAAGCTTCCTTGTAATAGGCTCTCTGCATACTAACTTGTTGTTTGCATTCAGACTGCTTGACAACAATAACCTTTCTGGGGTTATTCCAGAATCAATTGGACTTCTTCAGAAACTCGAAGTTTTGTGAGTGCTTGCTATTAATTTCCATTTCATCAAACTGTTTGTTTATATCTTTCTTGCGCTTTTCTTAGACGGCTAGACCGCAATAATATACTATACTCAAACTGTTTATATCAAACTGTTTGTAAGTTTTAGATATATTGCAGAGAGAACTTGAAATACTATACTTGATTACCTTACAAATTTCACTGATATTTTCTCTATATTTTGGTCATTCTCTCAGTATTCCTAATCTAAATCAGGTTGTATTTATACACTTTGCTATTACACTTTACTATCTGTATCAGGATCTTGGTCAATTATCCCATCAATTTAATGGTTATTAATATTGAGGTAAAGTGTGGTAAAGGATTCTACTTGGGTGAGGAATTGACATGTCTTATCTGTATAAACGGTGGTTTTCTTTTTCAATTTTATTTGTGCAATTATGTGACATTTGTTTTTATTTGGCAATTTGTCATAGTATTTGTTCTGAAGTATGTGAAGATCAAATGTTATTTGTTACTTCTTCCATTAATATTCTGATTTTCTTTTGATGCCTTGGAGTTGGATAAATATTATTCCTTTTGCTTTGATTCTGTTTAATTTTTACCAAGATTGTAGTTATATCTAAGAGGTCAAGGAATATGCAGGCCAAGGTTCTAGGTGCTCTCTAGCCCACATTTTGCACCTCCTTTGAGCTGGAGCATTGTTTTTTTTTTGGAAGAATTCATGTTCCTTTTCAATCTCATGTTTAATGAACCTTTCAATAACTTAGTGTTAATGTATTCGGATCACAGAATGTGAATTCACATCTATTGATTATGTGAAAGTTTAATTATAATCATGCCTCCTCCATGCTGCTTAGATTTATGAGGTTTAAGAATGAAGGAAGAATCTTTCGTTTTATTCTTTTGAAAATTTATTATGTTAATATAAGTAGAATCTTTTTGAAGATAGTGTGAATAAATTATTTTATATATTCCAAGAAAAATCATAATAATCTACTATACAACATGCATCACTATATTTAGCTTCTTTCAAATCAATTGCCGTATAACAGATTATTTCAAATTTGTAGATCAAAAAAGATGAGCAAATAAGTAAAATTATGGTAAATGGTTTATTTTTGTAAAGCATTTGATCCCATGTATCTAAATTATTGTCTTATTCTTGTTTTCAGTGTTTTGGTTCCTGGTCATTTATGTTTTGATAAATTATGAAATTATATGGAATGATAGCAGAAAAAGTAGTGAGGAACTGATTTAAACAATACCTTAACCGTTGACTATTGGATTGAGGAATTGTTCTTTCTTTTAGCACACAGAACTCTGGTATTGCATTTTTAGGCAACAGAGTTTTTTGAAAATCTCATTTATCATTGTTCTATTGAAATTTGTTTTTGGAAATTGAATGTAACTAAGCACAGCACAACATGCTAGCCATATTGAGAAAGATACTAGAATGACAAAGTGGAGGTGACTGGATGTAGTTTGAAGTGGTTGCATACTGAAATTGTATATCTTTCCATTGAATGCCCTCAGTACTCATTGAGTTCCTTTTACTAAATGATCTGTTGTTTCTTTTCTTTTTTGCTTTAATGAGCTCTACTTATGTTATTTCCATGGAGATCATGAATCACATCAGAAGGTCATTGACTTGGTAAAAGAATACAACGCTCAGTCCAAGGACAACGTTATTTCCATAATGCTAGATACTAAGGTACGTGCCTCTGTGAACATTACTTAGCTCTTACTGTTGACTTAGCAAAGTGCATTTCTAAAATGCTTGACATTGTTTATATCTAATATTCTTGAGATTTAGCTTATTACATTGGCGGAATATGCACTTAGTATTTTCTTCTCTATGATTCGTTTTCTCTTTAGGACTCTTCCGTCAATGTTGTTGCGTCATCTTATTTAACTGAATATCACTCAGTATGATGCCTTAAATTAAATTTTCCAGCATAATAGACGTGGTGAATATTATTCTTAACATACTGTTTCAACACTACCTGCAAGCATGCACCAGGACGAACTTGTGATAAATTTCATTGTTTGCTGAAAACACAATTTTTTTTTCAGAATTCTAATGGTCATGCGATTTCAATTTTTTTTCTGATTCATTAACTTACACAAAAACTTATTCCTTTCCCAGCATACATTGGATACTACTTATATGCATAATGGTGGCAGTTCTGTATTAGACTGATAAAAATTTGTGATGAGGTTCTCCTAGCACCGGCATGTTACGGCAATCCTGCTTTCTTATTTGGTTTCACCTTTAAAATGACGTCAACTGAAGAAATGCATGACCAATATTTTTAAGGAGAAAGGAGGTTTCCTCCAAATTAAAAGCATTACAAAGCTTATATGAGCTATATCCTTGGTTACTAACTGAGAAAGAACAGATAAAACAAAAGTACATATACTTAATATGACACTGTAGTCATATACACTATACAGGGCCCTGAGGTAAGAAGTGGGGATGTGGTTCAGCCTATCTTGCTCAACGAAGGGCAAGAGTTCAATTTCACTATCAAAAGAGGAGTCAGTTCAGGAGATACTGTCAGTGTAAACTATGATGATTTTGTTAATGATGTTGAAGTTGATGACATTATTTTGGTTGACGATAAGTATACTTTTCAGATGACTCTTGCTTTTAGATGTTTCTTTTTCTTTTTTACTAGTTGCCCTCAGTACTCGTTATTTTGTTTTATTTTATTCAGGTAAGAGAACTGGAGAATCAATTAAATGGTGAGAGGACAATCAAGAAGGATGTTGCAAAGTTCCCAAAGCCTCCAGTGGCTCCTTTAAGATGGAAGCCTCCTTTACAAAGAATCACCAATCAGTTGTCACCCTCAGGAAGAATAGTTATGTGTAATTTGTGGATACTGACTTGATGTGCACAATATCTATTATCTTTTTATGTTGTAAGAAGAATATTTATGTGTTGGTTATATAGATATTGACTTGGTGTGTTTAGATACATTGGTGCATTTTTATTTGTGATTTTTTTAGTGAATTAATAATATTAACTTAATTTTATGATTTGCTTGGTGATAATATTGGGTTTTCACTATTTCAGAAATCGAATTTGTGTCATTAAACAATACTAATATTACATCGATTTTCCACCGCTGCAAAACCGGTGTCATTAACTAATATTACATCGGTCGTATACTGCTGCCAAAATTAGTGTTATTAACATATAATATTACATCGGTTTTACACCCGATGTCGTTAAGTGATACTATACCAGTTTTAACCCGATGTCTAAAATGGCAGACCTTTTACATCGCCTTCATAGACATTGGTCGAAAATGTAATAGACATCGGTGGAAAACCGATGTCTATGAGGGTTTTTGTTGTAGTGCATCTCACACACGATGGTGAGATCGAGTGAGTAGAGCTATGACAACTGTGCATTTTGTCATCACTACTCCTGAGTGACCGAGTGGGCAGGATGCTGTCGGAGTACACCTATCCTTCTACCCCAAATCATAAGTGGGAGAGCTCAATGTTCTCATCTCCCTGAGACGGTCCAAAGGAGGGATCCCTGTCCTGCTACCATGCTACGCCACCACAATCCATGAGCAGGCCAGCGGAGCCCTTGACAGAGCAACCTGCTGCAACACACCCTGCCTGATATACTACTACCCCATGAGTGGTTGTGTATGCAAATCCATGTAACTGAAGCGATGTGCTCAATAATAATGGAGCTGACAATCGCTGAGCATACAATCATGCAAAATGGTGCATGACACTAAACATGAAAATCCTGACCATGTCTATATCCATAAAGTATGTACCAAAAAGTAAATTGATCGAATAAAATGATCTAGGCACACTTGATAGGTATGTCAAATAACTAGTCCAATACACAATAAGGCATGGTACATCACTACCTTTATGAACATAATACACATGACAATAATCAAGAGGGTATAAGCATGGAAATATAGCAAACAACAAATAAGGTATGCTACAGGTATCAAGTAGTAACATACCAAACAGAAACAAACATAACTATTACTGCAAGTTATAACCTACTAAGCATATCAGATGACAATATCAAAAGATAAGTCAAAGTACCCGCCTCAAAAAGAAGATCATGCTAATCCAATCCCATGTCGAGACGCTCGTCTCGAATCAACGTCCTGCAAATCATATAATGTTCAGCTTAGCTAATCATATAAGCAACAACTAGCTAAACCCAAAATCCCTTAGGAAAACCTAATCGAAAGATCAACCTTGATTCACCCACTTCCTTTAGTTGAATTAGATTTAACTCATTATTACTAACTCCTTAATGGATACATGTAACAATCCATTACCACCAAGTTTATGTTGGATCGAGAAGCGCTAGAGGGGGGAGGGTGAATAGCGCTCGTGACTATTTCGTACGATTTAAAACTTATCGAGTAGATAAATGCAGCGGAAAAGAAAAGAACGAATGCTAACACAAGGTGGTTACTTGGTTCGGAGCCTGTGGCGACTTCTACTCCAAGGCCCGCGACCGTTGATCGCTTTTGGTGGGCAACAACTATAATATCGAAAGTTTGGTACAATAAAGAGTTTACAATTAAGTGTACTAAAAATAAATTATACCGACAACAAGATTAGCAAAATTAAAGCTCCGGGTCGTCGGGGTGTTGCTACAGCACTTCTGGGCATCTCTTGAGCAGTAGGATGTAGAAAGGTTGCTTTGAAATCGAATGTCCGAAGGTGCTGCTCGAAACCCCCTTATACAGCCTGTTGGAGGTGCCTCAAAGCTCCCTGAGGGCGCCTCCAACGAGCCGAGTCAGCAGTGTGGATCAGCGCTGAACTTTTCTCCTCTGATCCACTTGAAGGCGCCTCCATGGCTACTCCAAGTCACCTCCATGCCCAAGGCGCCTCCAAACCCTGGTCTAAGGCGCCTCCAGCTCCTCTTCGCAGCCATCCGACACTTTGCACCCGAGGCGCCTCCAAGCTCCATGGAGGCGCCTTGGACACTGTTCATCCGAGGTGTGACTTGCTCTTTTGTTCCTGTAAAATGTGTTAGTCCCAAACACATACCCTGCAAAACAAAGTTAGCACATAATAGTCATAAATAAAATATTGACAGTCTCCGGACTGTCCGGGTCTGACTTTGGATTTCCTACCAAAACCCTGGTTCGACCCGATGCCTACTATTCCCTCTGCGGGGAACGCACCCTCACCTACTCCACTCGGGAGATTTACCTAATGTCAGCATGATCCTCCAGATCGAATGGACTTTTGCTTGGTGCTCGATGCTTCCGGACTTTCTGCTGGACGCCCGCTCCCCGACCCGTCCAGTCTTCCACCTGGTTCGCAACACCAGGACTTTTCACCTAGGTTTAGTACCCCCTAGGACTTTTGCCTAAAGCCCTCGACCCGCTAAGACTTTCCACATAGGGTTACCACCTCCTATGACCTAGGGTTACCACCCCCTAGGGTTTTCCACCTGCCTAGCCGCAGTTAGGACTTTTGCCTAAGTACACTTAAGACTTTCTTGCAATCTCATTCAAACTGTTAGATCACAAAACAACTTAACTTTGAACCCTTTGCCATTATCAAAACACTGGTTCGATCGTCGGATGCTTCCCGCACCAACAATCTCCCCCTTTTTGATTATGGCAACTGAAATTCAAAATTAAGTAAGAACAGACATAAGTAAACAGATGCATAAGTAACAATTTTTAAAGTTTTAGTATAAGCAAGCATAAGTAACCAATTTTAGACGCAAACAAAGCTTAAGCTAAAATTTTAAAGTGTAAGGCTCCCCCTTAATTAGAGCTTTCTTTTGAATTTTATGCTACTCTCCCCCTTTGCCATATATCAAAATAAAAAGAGAGTAAAAAGAGAAACCAGAATACTTAGGTATATTTGAAAAAGATGTTCAGTCATACCTTGCAAAATACTTAGTTTTTTAGAAGAAATGTTCTTGTAAGACTTTTAGCTAAGTGAAAAAAATATTTGTCCTAAATTATTTCAACTTTGAGAAATATCTTAGCTAATTTTGTGATATCAAAACACTTGGTTAAATTTGAAAAAGCTTTTTGCTTTTGAAAAAATGCTTAGTTAAATTTAGAAGTACACAATCACTTAGAAGAAATTTTCTTTGTAAAACATTTAGCTAAGTAAATATTAAGGATTCAGAGAATATAGTTTGAAAGGATTAAGTTTGAAAAGTAACTTTAACTAAGGAAGATTATTTGGACTTTAAAAAGTAACTTAACAAAATTCGAAAAAGTACTTAGGTAACTTTTGAAGAGCCTTTTTGAGAAAAGTTAGTTAGATTCGAAAGAATTTATATTTGAAATAGAACTTTACTCAAAATTGGCTAAGTTTGAATATTTGAAAACAACTATAGAAGTTACTTAGCTAAGATTTTAATAAGCCTCTTGAAAAATAGCTTTGGAAATGTTATTAGAAAATATAGCTGAAGTTGGAAAAGTACTTAGCTTGATTTTGAACTGAAAGATACTGAATTTAAAAAGTTCTTAAGAAGAGAAATTATTTAGTTTGAAAGACTTAGTTAAATTTTAGCCGCAAAGAAGGTCATTCATTCAAATTCAAGTAGTCCTAAAGTCCAAGCATGAGTAATTTTTGAAAATTGAAGTTGTTCATTTAATCCCCTGGGCCAAATGTCTAACCATTAGCTATTAACTGCTTACCTAGAAGGTAACAACTTTCACTTGGTTAGTCAAGTTAAGTTGAAAATCTGGTTAGGTTTGACTAAGTCAGGATCACTTAACTTGATTACTGTATTTTTGGTATTTAATGCTCAGACTTACTGTGATGCACAAAAATAAGCATACTAAAGTCTAGGCTATACCCAATGCATCTCACGCCATTCTAAGTTTATTTTAAACACAAGCAAGTTAAGCCTAGTGTGCTTGTGAGATGCTTCTGGCTGAAATCTAGGGGGAACATGATATCTAGGGTTAGTGCCTAGGCTAAGTCCAAAATTTGAAAAATCTAATAAAGGTGGGATTTTGAAATCAACATTTTTCTCATAATTTTAAAGAATATAGTAACCAAGCTAATTAAAAATAAGGGACATAATGTCTATTCTATTAAGCACATTAAATACAACAAAAACTGGTAAGCAGTAAAATAGGTTAAGAAACTAAATTCTGATAGGTAAAAGTTTAACTAGATACTAATGAAAGTGTCTGTGTCCAAAGTCCAAAATACAATGCATGAAAGTCTAGGATCAAATACAAAGCATAGAAGGCTAGAGTCAGGCAGAAGGATCATCAGCTGGTGGTGGGGGATGCTCGGGTGCAGGCTGTCCCTGACGAAGAGAAGCAAAGCCGGAGGCTATCTCTGAGCGAAGTAAGCGAAGTTCGTCCAGGATAAGTCATCGTGACTGCGTAGATTGAACCTCGAGACGTGTAAGTTGGTCCTCGATCTATAAGGAGGTGGATGGTCATGTCGAGGTCGATGGCTGAGATGGATCGGGGGACTCTCCGAATAATTGATCATGAGTAAACTCAAATAGCTCCTCTCGTCCCTCAGGCAGCAGAAAGAACTCATCTGGGGCAAGACCACCTCCCTCGGCAGGAGTAGCTAGCTCATCCTCGGCTGGGTCGGCTGGTGGAGGTCTGCCCACCCATGCTAGGATCCCCTGAGCAGTGACATCTATATGCGCTAGCCTAAGAGAACCTTGCCCAAACTCATCATAATGGGTAAGAGGAATGAGCGCCCCCCGAGTCACATCTATTCCCTCTATCGTCGAAAAGATGGACGTCAGTACATGGTAGTAGGGCATGTGAACTACTCGGGATGTAACAAGACTAGCTGCATGAACTATGTTAGAGAATATATGTAATACAATGTCTATATCTAGATGATGACATAATGCATACAAAAAGAAAGAGTGGGACAGACGCATCTTCGGGACGTCCTGAGATGTGATGGGTAGAATGCATGCAGTGAGGACTCTATACATGACGTAATCCTGCACCCTGAGAGACATCAACCTGAAATCAGAGACTCCAAGTGGTCTCTCTCCACCAAAAAAAGTACTCATAGATGTTGGACCGTTGGGCCGGCTAGAAGGGGGGTTGAATAGCCTGAAAAAAAAATAAACAGAAAAGACCCTTCTCGAACTTTCAACAGAACACTTGCATAAAGTAAATTAGCAGTAAATAAAAAGCAGAAAGAAGAGGCTCACAATTTGACTTGGTTACAACCAAGGAGGTTGTTAATCCAAGGAATGAACGTGCACTAAAATATCTCCTTCAGGCGGAGAAGCCTCTTACAGCAGTGAAAGCACAAAAGACAGAAGCTAAACTAGAACAGAAGCGCACAAGTGTTTGGAATGTAAATTTCTGAGTTGATGAAAAGCTTCTGGACCAAGGCTATATTTATAGCCTTGGTCGGGGCGCCTGGAAAGGTTCCGGGCGCCTGGAAAGGTTCCGGGCGCCCTGGGGGGGATAAAATTTATCCCCCAACGTTCAGATTGAGATAATTCTCGATCTGGTCAAAATTACTGTTCCGGGCGCCCCGGACCCCGAAAGTCAACACAGTTGACTTTTTCATCCGGGACCGCTTCTCTGGTTCAGTCCCGCTTCGGTCCGGTTCTTCCGCTCCGGATCCGCTCGTTTGGGTGATCTCTGCCTTCCGGAAAAGGGCTCACCCGAACCCAACTTCCGGTCTTCTCGAGCGTGCTTCCCTCCGGCTTCTCGTCCCTTGGAATTGCCGCGTGTTTCCTTCTCGTCCGCCAGCGTACTCATCCGCAGTCTTCGTCCCTCGGTCGTCGACCTTCTCGCTAGCTGCGTCTCTTGCTCCCCGAGCAATCTTCCGCTCCGGCTTTCGTCCCTCGAAACCACCGCGCGCTTCCTTCTCATCCGCCGGTGTACTCTTCCGCAGCGCCTCGTCCCTCGGACGCACAGCGTGCCGTCCTTCTCGCTAGCTGCGTCTTCCGCTCGAGTACCTGTGCTCCTAAGCTCCTGCACACTTAGACACAAGGTTAAATACAACGCAGGACCTAACTTAACTTGTTGATCACACCAAAACAACCTTGGGGTTCCAACAATCTCCCCCTTTTTGGTGTGATCAACCCAAGTTAAGTTAGGGTAAAATAGACATAAAATAACATTAAGTAAATTAACTTAATTTGCAATTTAAGTGTAAAAAGATAGAAAAGATAAAATCAAATTAAATCTATTTACCTCCCCCTAGACTTATACTTTCCCTTCTCCCCCTTTGATCACAAAAAAATGGGATTCCAAGAAAAATAATCTGAGGGTTAAAGACTTAGAAAAAATATTTCTAAAAAAAATTTCTAAATTTTTTAAAAAATTTAGAAAATTTTTCGAAGTAATTTAAGCTGAGATTTCTAGTTTCAAAGAAATTCTTAACTAAAAAAAATGATTCTTGAGAATATTTTTTTTTAAATTGACTTAGTAAAAAAAATCTAAGTAAGTCAATTTCTAATTTGAAATAAAATGTTTTGAATAACCTTTTTCTAGCACTAATTAATTCTTGAATTAATACTTTATTAGTAAGTTAATTAAACATTTATTTCAATATTTTGGCTTCCAGGTCGTGGCGAGGCACTAGACCTTCTTGGTTATTGGAGCAACAACCACTTCCTAAGACAAAGCCTCATAAGGAAATTCTTTATTTAATTTTCTCACTTAAAGCGCTAATTTTAATTTTAAAATCAATTTAAGCATGATTTAGGAACCCAATATAGGTTCCAACCTACTGGATTAACTAAAAAGTTTTTAGGGACATTTTTCCTTGAAATGTTCCTAATTTGTCCCGGGTGATATTTAAAGTACCAATTTAAATTATTAAATCTTCTAAAATTGGTTTTAGATGAACATGCATAGTTTTCTAAGTTATCTATTTGAATTTTCAAATTTTGATTTTCTAATTCCAATTTTTCATTTTTCAATTTTAATTTATCAAATTCTTCTAAAGGACAAGACTTAGCTAGAATTACTTTTAAATTTTTATTTTCACTTTCTAATTTGCAGCAGTCTTTTGTTAAAAGTTTAACGAACTTAAACATTTTATCGGGAGGAAGAGATCGTACCTGACTTACCTTGTCGATCTCGTTGTCCGTTTCTCCCCCTGAGCTGCTGCTTTCTTCCGACGTGTCTCCCCCTTCATCGATGCTCTCGATGCTCATTTCGGAAGAGCTTGAATCGCAGTCGTCGTCTTGATGACTCGCCATCAGTGCGAGTCCGGAGAATGCTTCGACTTCCGATTCGGACGACGTATCGTCCCACGTCGCCTTCAGGGCCTTTCGTTTTTGGATAGGCTTCTTACCCTTTTCCTTGTCTTTGCTCTTCAGCTTGGGGCAGTTGTCCTTGACATGCCCTTCTTCGTCGCAATGGTAGCAGCGGATCGTTCTTTTCTTTCTACCCTGTGGATGGTTAGTTTTTCTAGAATTATATAACTTCTTAAATCGTCTTACCATCATTACCATTTCCTCGTCGTCGAGAGAAGATTCCGATTCAGGTTCGTCTCTCGAAGCTTTGAGGGCGACGTTGTTCTTTGGCTCTCTCATTCCTGCACATCTTGACTCATGCACTTCAAATGTTGAAAAAAATTCTTCTAATGAAATTTTTTCTAAGTCCTTCAAAATGTAAAAGGCATCTACTAATGATGCCCATTTTGAATTTCTAGGGAAGGAATTTAAAGCGTACCTGAGCGAATCTCGGTTACTTACCTCTTCTCTGAGATTCGAAAGTCCGATGATGAGCTCCTGTATCCTTGAGTGTAGATGTGCAATTGTTTCACCTTCTTCAAGACGGAGGTTGGTGAGCTGGTTGCGAAGTAAGTCCAGTCTCGCAAGCTTGGCTTTGGATGTTCTTTCGTGTAATTCAAGGAACTTCTCCCAAAGCTCCTTTGCCGAATTGTAGGTGCCGACACGGTTGACTTCTTGTGGAGGAAGTACGGTTAGCAGATGGAATTCTGCTTTCTTGTTTGCCACGTACTCGGCCTGCTCTTTCTTTGTCCATTGACTTTTTGTTTTGCCCTCGGGAGCTTCAAAACCGAGTTCCATTATTAATAATAAATCAAAATCGGTACCGAAAAATACCTCCATGTGCTTCTTCCAGCTTGCAAAGTCCCCCTCGAATTTTGGCGGGTGGATGTTAGATCCGGCCATCTCGTTGCTTCGTTCGGCGGTTAGTCCTCCTGAAGCGTCTCGGCTCTGATACCACTTGTTGGACTGTTGGGCCGGCTAGAAGGGGGGGTTGAATAGCCTGAAAAAAAATAAACAGAAAAGACCCTTCTCGAACTTTCAACAGAACACTTGCATAAAGTAAATTAGCAGTAAATAAAAAGCAGAAAGAAGAGGCTCACAATTTGACTTGGTTACAACCAAGGAGGTTGTTAATCCAAGGAATGAACGTGCACTAAAATATCTCCTTCAGGCGGAGAAGCCTCTTACAGCAGTGAAAGCACAAAAGACAGAAGCTAAACTAGAACAGAAGCGCACAAGTGTTTGGAATGTAAATTTCTGAGTTGATGAAAAGCTTCTGGACCAAGGCTATATTTATAGCCTTGGTCGGGGCGCCTGGAAAGGTTCCGGGCGCCCTGGGGGGGATAAAATTTATCCCCCAACGTTCAGATTGAGATAATTCTCGATCTGGTCAAAATTACTGTTCCGGGCGCCCCGGTCAGTTCCGGGCGCCCCGGACCCCGAAAGTCAACACAGTTGACTTTTTAATCCGGGACCGCTTCTTTGGTTCAGTCCCGCTTCGGTCCGGTTCTTCCGCTCCGGATCCGCTCGTTTGGGTGATCTCTGCCTTCCGGAAAAGGGCTCACCCGAACCCAACTTCCGGTCTTCTCGAGCGTGCTTCCCTCCGGCTTCTCGTCCTCCGCGTGTTTCCTTCTCGTCCGCCAGCGTACTCATCCGCAGTCTTCGTCCCTCGGTCGTCGACCTTCTCGCTAGCTGTGTCTCTTGCTCCCCGAGCAATCTTCCGCTCCGGCTTTCGTCCCTCGGAACCACCGCGCGCTTCCTTCTCGTCCGCCGGTGTACTCTTCCGCAGCGCCTCGTCCCTCGGACGCACAGCGTGCCGTCCTTCTCGCTAGCTGCGTCTTCCGCTCGAGTACCTGTGCTCCTAAGCTCCTGCACACTTAGACACAAGGTTAGATACAATGCAGGACCTAACTTAACTTGTTGATCACACAAAAATAACCTTGGGGTTCCAACAATAGAGTGTATCTAGAGTAATGTGGGAGTAGGGGTCGCCAAATGGCAGATCCCTACTAGGGTAGCACAGGAAAGGGGATGCTGACTGTCTAAGCTCTAAGCTGGTGCGTAATAGAGAAGGAGTAAACTGGATGTCCTTTCCACCAACTCTGGTGGAATAGACCAAATCATCAACCTTCTCGAGGTTGTTGAAAAACTGGGCACATAAATCTCGATTTACTGCATGAATGCAGTAAACTAATCTGTCCAACTGATAGTGGGCAATTATCTCTACGACAGACGGACAATGAGTGAAACAGAGTCTATTTAGATATCTACATTTAATGACAGAGTATGAATGCTGATAAAAACTAAGCCTATGTTGCTCAGTGGGGAATCTAGTGTTAGTGGACGGGGCTGCACCCGAGGTGAACGCAACATTGCGTCGCTTCCTAATTTCAACCATATACATAAAAATTTGCAAAACAAGCACTAAAAACATGTAAAGGGTGATTTAGGATAGTTTAGATTATACCTAGGAGGCATTGTAGGGTATTTGAAGGAGTTGAAGGGTGGAAATCCGGGTTTAAGGCGCCTTGGATCGAGGTTATTCGACGAAGGATGATATGCAGCAAACTTTCTGTTCGCTGCATATTTTGGGATTGAGGGCGCCTTCAATCTCATTAAAGGCGCCTCCAATGGGTCGTTCAGGGCGCCTCGAACCTAGTCCGAGGCACCTTAGTTGTTTTCGGCGGGAATTTTCCCGCCGATCTTGGAGGGCGCCTCTGCCTTAGCAGAGGCGCCTCCGATCGTCGCTCTTAGATTTTCTTATTTTTTAAATTTTAAATTTAAATTATTTTTAAAATAAGTTTTTAAAACAATTTTTAAAATAAGTTTTAAAATAATTTTTAAAATAAGTTTTTAAAAGAATTTTTAAAATAAGTTTTTAAAAGAATTTTTAAAATAATTTTTTTATAATAAGTTTTAAAATAAGTTTTTTAAAAGAATTTTTAAAATAAGTTTTTAAAAGAAATTTTAAAATAAGTTATTTAAAATAATTTTTAAAATAAGCTTTCTGAAATAATTTTTAAAATAAGTTTTTGAAAGAATTTTTAAAATAAGTTTTTTAAAATAATTTTTAAAATAAGTTTTTAAAATAATTTTTAAAATAAGTTTTTAAAATAATTTTTTAAAAGGATTTTTAAAATAAGTTTTTTAAAAGGATTTTTAAAATAAGTTTTTAAAAGAATTTTTAGAATAAGTTTTTTAAAAGGATTTTTAAAATAAGTTTTTTAAAATAATTTTTAGAATAAGTTTTTTAAAATAAGTTTTTTAAAATAAGTTTTTAAAAGAATTTTTAAAATAAGTTTTAAAAGAATTTTTAAAATAAGTTTTTTAAAATAATTTTTAAAATAAGTTTTTTAAAATAATTTTTAAAATAAGTTTTAAAATAAGTTTTTAAAAGAATTTTTAAAATAAGTTTTTAATTTGATTTGATTTTATTTTAATTTGATTTGAATTAATAATTTGATTTAAATTAATCCTTAGTCATCTCACCCGATCTAAATTTCAAATCAGGGAATCCTATAATTTTGTGTAATCATCAAATCCACCAAATCTAGTACCCAAAGCCAACTTACACTAATTGGATTGCTCCTCCATTTTCAGAATGAATCAATCCTCCATTCAGCCAAAAACATTCAGGTGGCGTTTGGTTCTCTCTTAGGAATCAGAATGGGAATGAATATCATAGTATTGTGGAATGAGAATAAGTATGAGTTTGGGTATCATTTCTTGAAAATAATATTTGGTTAGTTGAATATTTTCAATTGGAATGAACCTAAATTTCTTTTTTTACCCTTAGAGGAAAATAAGAGAAAAAATTAGATGGGAGAGAAAGTTGAATGTGAGAAAAATATATGATGAGAGAGAAAATGTGATGGGAAGAAATGAAGAGAGGGAAAGTGTGATGAGAGAAAATGAGGAGAGAGAGCGTAATAGGAGAGATTGAGGAGAGAAAAAGTATGATGAAAGAGAAAGTGTGCTGAGAGAGAAAGAGTGATAAGAAAAAATGAAGAGAGAGAAAGTATAATGAGAGAAAATGAGAGACTGAGGAGAGAGAATGTGTGATGAGAGAGAATGTGTGATGGGAAAAAATAAAGAGAGGATAGTGTGGTGAGAGAAAATGAGGAGAGAGAGTGTGATAGAAGAGAATAAAGAGAGAGAAAGTATGATGAAAGAAAATGTGGACAGAGAATATGGTAAGAGAGATTGAAGAGAAAAAGTATGATGAGAAAAATAAAGAGAGAGAAAATGAGGAGAGAGAGTATGATGAGAGAATACAGAGAGAATATGGTATAGAATGTGTGATGAGAGAGAATGAGGAGCGAGAAAATATGTTGAGAGATGAAGTGTGATGATAGAATGAGAAGAGAGAAAGTATGATAAAAAATGAGGAGAGAATGAAGAGAGAGGAAATGAGGAGAGAGTGTGTGATGAGAGAGAATATAGAGAGAAAATGATATAGACTGTGTGATGAGAGAGAATGAGGAGAGAGAAAATAGGTTGAGAGAGAAAGTGTGATGATAGAATAAGGAGAGAGAAAATATGATGAGAGAGAATTAGGAGAGAGAGTGAAATGAAAGAATAATTGAACAAATATACTAAGGGTATTTTTATCCAAAATTTAATTCTCATTCTCATTCCATCAAAACCCAAGGGAGAGGGTGGGTTTCATCCATACCCAAGTTTTTAGATTTCATTCCAAAATCTTGATTCCATTCCCATCAACCAGACTCCACTGTTGACTCAGCTGAAGACCTTGCTACCAAAATCATGGCGGAAGCTAAGTGGAGCCGCTGATCCCCAACCCAAACACTCTAAAATTAAATTCAACACATCCATATCTGCATTAGGCTTAATCATTGATGATTAACCTCTTAATCTAGAGATCTTACCTTCATGTTACCACTGATCTCTGTTTGGAATTGTTGCTACTTGCAAGGATGCTGGCCTAACAGTGCAATTTGGGAATTTGGCCAAGGCTTCATGTCGAACCAAAAGAGAAGTCCAACACAGACCCTAGAGCTAGGGAACCAGCCAGAGCAAAGGATCAGGTGGCAGCGTCTATGAATAACAACTCCCTGCTCATGGACAGAGAGATCATCGGCGAAAAATCAAGAGGAGATTGAAGGGTTAGGGCTCACGACGTCAACCAACGCTAGGGCACAAATTGGCTGGAGTAGCACGGTCTGGTGATTGGAACGATGATGTGCAGAGGTGCGGCAGCGAGAGTTCAGATCTAGGGCACAAGCGGCAATCGGAAGGGGGAGATCATGGTAGGCTTGCCCTCGGGTAGCTGCAATGCTGGGCTACACCAACGACGACAGTAACAAGAGGAAAGAAAGAAGCAAATACACAATCTTACAAGATTTACACAAATGAAACCCTAGCTAGTTTCTTCTTCTTGTTGGGAATGTCTTTTGACCTTGGAAGTGCAGCAACACTTTTCTCAAAGAAGCTTCAAGAATTGGTGAGCTCAGTGAAGAGAGTGGAGAAGAAAACATGTGAGCGATGTTGAGAACCGAGCTCGAAAAACCCTTTTATAGAGTTACCATTGGCGCCTTAATCGATTAAGAATCCTCTTAATCTATTACCACGTCAACAACCTACATAAATGGTTATATTTTCAACCTTAATCGACTACCCTAGTCGATTAGGCATTACTGAATTGATTAGCCAGATCGATTTAACAATAGTCTAGTTAATCGCGAGAAATAGCTTAAGCGATCAGGTTGATCACTTAAGCTTCGAACATAACCATTGTGTTCGAAGCATAAGTCACCATAAGTGATTACCCTAATTTCTTACGGTGTCTTAATCCATTACACCAATCGATTAAAGGATCTTTCTCATGATTCCAAGCTTAAGTGATTACCTTAGTCGCTTAAGCTATGGTAATAGACTACCTTAATCGATCACCAAACCCTAACTTCCCAAACTGAAGTCTAGGATTCCTTTACCCAACATCCGGTCAACTTTGACCTATTAGAAATCCTCTTTGCCCAGCATCTAGTCAATCCTTTGAACCACTTGGACTTTTCTCCTTGTGCCAAGTATTCGATCAATCCTTTGACCTACTTGGACTTTTAATCACCAGGTGTCTAATCAACCTTGACCAACCTAAATTTTGACATGTCTGGCTTCACTCACCAAAACTTTTACCTAATATCACTCACCAGGATTTTCAACTATCTGACTTTAGCCACCAGGACTTTCAACTACCTGGTTTCACTCACTGGGACTTTCACCTAACTTCACTCACTAGGATTTTCCTTCTGCTTAGTGTCACTCACTAAGACTTTACAACTACCTAGCTTCACTTATCAAGACTTTCCACACCAAGTGTTTGATCAGCAATGACCCTATAATATCTAAAAAAAAATAAAATAAAATAAAATCCACTAACGTAAACCACATGCATGTAAATTTAAGAAATAATAAAACATGATAATTAATTGATTTTAATTGCATTAGTGGTATACTATCAGCAAGATTTAATGGGAAAGTATTTTTTATTAAATAATTAATCTTAATTATTTAATATGTGATAAATTTAAATGAAAGTTCGATAAAAATAAAATAAAATGAAATGATATATATGTATATGATATTTTATGGTTATTATACATGTCAAGGTCTATTTTAAACCGGTATTCAATTTTTGTCAAATATGAAGGCTTTTTGAGGGCCTGGTTATCATTTTTTTTAGAACTTATCTAAATGACCTATTTTGCTCACATGCTAAAGGGCCTAATAGGCCTCTTAGGGCTTGATGTTTTTTTTTTGGCCTAACTTATAACATATATATATATTAAACTTAGAGGCTTTATCCCTAATTCGACCTTAACAAAATCTCACACCTAAAGTCTCTAAACCCTACCCTCTCCGGCGGCGCCCCCTTCCCCAGCAGCTATAGAAAGTTTATCAAGGTCTTCAAGGAGTTTTTCAAGTTAAAATCGTTCCTTGTCCCTCTGGTGTTACCCCCTCACGTCTAGAATCAAGTTCTGTGCATGTAATACACAAAGGCATGCTCTAAACCATCTTTTTCTCATCATTCAAGCCATATTACGTGTGATTGTATGTTTATGCATGAAAAATATGATAATAGGATTTTATTCACGTTTTTATGGCTTATAGCATGGAAAACTTGATTTTTTTTTTTTTGTTGTTTGGTCATAAAACCTCACGTTCTCTATGGTTATAAGGGGGTTATTGGGTTAAGGCTTTCATGGACATGATCTACATGATGGTTGGGAGTTCTAGAATTGCTTGAAATAGATCTGGAACAAGTATGGGTGACAGTCAATGGGTTTCAGGGTTCTTGAAGGTTCTAGGGTGCATAGGGGTTAGTTCTAAGGGAGACTGAGCATGACTTCGTCTAGATTCATGGGTTGACATTTAAGGATCCTAGAGGGAGCCCTAAGCAGACTAGGACTGTTGGGGTCGAGGCTCGCTAGGGCTAGGTATGGAGTGAACCAAATATGGTCCATGGCTGTGAGACCCATGTTAGGCGAGAGATTAGTTTAGGGAGCATCAAGTATTCTGGACGTTTTAAGGAGTTCATATGGGCATGGGTCCTGATTTAAATGGGTTAGATAGGCCTTGGTAAGTCATGTTTTAAATTTGGGAAAAGTTTTGTTAAGTTCCGAGTCCAATTAGATTTAATACGGGATCTCAGTTTGAGTTTTAAGTCAAATTGTGAAAATGAGTTTAGATTCTCTAAGGAGTAACCAAGAATCTAAGGTTTGAGTCTTAACTATGAAGTATTACAGGAGATTTTTTTGGAGTATTCTGGAATTTTGGGAGTTACTGTAATTAGGTGATAAATGGTTTAAATATGTTATGATAAATTATGGTTGGGTTTAGGAAAAAAATTCAGTTAAGTTTCGGGTCGATTCAAATTAAAATCGGGACTCCAATTCAAATTTTAAAAGAATTACGCAACATAGTCGAGGGGCTCGGGTTTATATTTGAGGAATGATTAAAGATCTATTTTAGGGTTTTATGATCCGTTTGATTACATTCGGGTCAAAGTTTTATGGTCAAAGGATTAAGTGGAAGGTTAGGGTTTCAAAGAAGAAATGATCATTTTGCACCTTAGTATTTTAGAAGTCTGAGCAGCGTCCTAATAACATTAATATATGATAAAAATAAAAATGATTATTTTATGATAATTTAGGGAATCTAATTATTTCATGCATGTAATTTTATGGAATACATGTTGCATGGAATTTACGTAATATTATGCATGCATGAATAATATGTTAATTTATGAAAATTTAATTATGTAAATTGCATGCATGATCTTAAGGAAAAAAAATGTTATGAAGTATGATAATTTCGTAGTGATGATAAGCTAAAATTTATTTTAAGGAATGTGAATTGTTTGTGACAAATAATGATACAGTGAGGGACAAGGCCCCAGAGGGACCTTGTTTACGGGACAAGGCCCCAAAGGGATCCCAATACCATATTTATAATTGTAATGCCCGAAAATTCTCAAATTAATTTTAGAAATATTCTATGATTTTTCTGAAATTTTAGGATATTTTTATAGAATTTTTAGAATAGCCAAAGTAGCAAAATTAAATAAAAATGTAAAATAGCTTAAGCGGGAATCAAACCCGAGAACTATAGACACTATGACATATAGGGTCACTTTACTAACCAAGGGGCCCCAAAAGGGGTGTGCTGAAAGAAAAGGAGAACAATTATATTTATGGGCGAGTTGGGTCATAATAATCACTTAATATAAATAGGGAAATTAAGTGGGGAGTTATTATTTTCTTGAACGACAACTCCTCCTCACCCTCAAACCCTCACCGCCGAACCCCTTCCTCTCCTTCACCCTCTCGGCACCCAAGCCCAAGAAGCCTAGGGTTCCGTCCCTAGGGTCATAGGAGCACCTTCCAGCAACAATTCCGACACGAGGACGCTCCCCTCCGCGAGAAGGAAGCGTAGACGCAAGAGGATCGCCGAAACGATCATCTTCTCCGGAAATCTAGCGATCGGATTGTAAGAAAATCTAGCGCAGGAAGTAAGTAACCCCTCACCTGCAGCATAAGTAGCTATTCGCATGCTTTTATGGTCCTAGATCGCTTTTATGATCTTAGTGTAGTCGTATGCAGAATTAGAGCACACCAGGTGCTCGATAAAATGACTAGTATAGTCATATACCACAATAGGCATTTTCAATAGTACAGTTAAATGCCATAGATGTATTTTATTAACATACATGGTCTTGCTTCAGTTATATGGGACTACGGTCCAATGGGTGAGCTCCCATAGGCACCTCTAGGTTCAGATAACCTAGCTCTAGGTTCAGATAACCTAGGAAAAGCAAGATAAAATATATTAGCTATGAATCAGTATTTTACTTTATCAGTGGCATTGTACTGGACTTCAGTTGTCCATGGGTTGGGCTCCCATAGTCGTCCCTAGGTCTAGAACCTAGTAACCCTACTAGATTCGGGACTTGCTACCTCGGGCCTAGTTAGGGACACGCACACAGTAAGTACAGTTGCCGGGCCCATCAGCAGCATGTTTAGTATTTTCACCTATTATGGAAATAGTTTTCAAACTTTTACAAATCGGATATATGAATACAGTTCAATGACAGCAATAATCTGATACAAGTCTTTGCTTAGCTCATGTATCGGTTTAGCTTCCTTAATGGTACAGTAATTAGTTTATGTTCAGTATGTGATTGCTATGATTTACATGTCCATATACCATGCTCCTAGCACTTTTAGTATGATTCTCGTTATGTATGTCAGCATAACATCTTTTAAGGAGCATGATTTCTTCGTATGCATATTTTTGTGAGGTAGATGGTTTCTTACTAAGCTCCCAAGCTTATAGTTTCCCTTTTTCCTTATTCTGCAGATAAAGGTAAAGGGAAGATGGATTAGCGGAGGCTGGAGGGCGATGCAATAAAGATGTGTGTGCAAGGAACTTGGAATAAAGACTCTTGGGGAGTAGCCCACCTAAAGACTTAGAATTTCAGCTTTTAGTTACTTTTCTGCACTTTTAGGATGCTAGTCTCATGATTTGTGAACCTAAGGGTTTTGCCATGCTTAGACTGCTAATTGTCTTGTTAATAGATAGTAAAATGTGAGTGATGTTCTGTTTTATTGATTTCTGGAAGTTCTGTATGAAGTCGGGTCTGATTTCTGCAGAAATTAGAAACCCAATCGATCAGTCGATCGATTGAGTAGTCCTCAATCGATCAGCCGATCGATTGGATGAAGTCCCTGCGTACAGAACACTATGGGATCGATCAGCTGATCGATTGAGGAGCCCTCGATCGATCAGCCGATCGATTGGGAAGCGATCTACCGCATACAGAGAGCTGATGAGTCGATCAGCTGATCGATCGGCCACGGATCGATCAGCCGATCGATCGGGAATTTAAATCCCGCGAACAGAGAGCTTCTGAATCGATCTCCGGATCGATTGGCCAGACTGGATCGTTCAGCCGATCGATCCAGACGGGACTTTCGTGCACAGTAGCACGTTGAATCGATTAGTGGATCGATCAAATAACTCCAATCGATCAGCTGATCAATTGGAATGTCTGATTTCAGCCAGAAGCGTCTGTTTTCAGGTTTTCGCTCAGATAGCAAGTTTGGCTTCCCCTCTTAGTATGTGTATAACCTTAGAAAGGTACTCTGAACATAGAATTCCAGATTTGATAGCAAATATCAAAGGGTTTAAATTTGTTCAGTTTCCGCACCTTATAGTTCAGTTTAGCACAGCAATTGTAACCCCCGACCTCACAGCCTAGACAGTAGGAGGTGGGTCGTTACAGAGTGGTATCAGAGCAAGTTCCATACCTCCTCACACACACATCAGCATTGAACCTACAGCTTCCAAGTAAGACTATCTCTCACTTTATTTATGTTTCTTGCTTTCATGTTTATAAATAACTACAGCATGTTCCTATATGATTGCATCTAACAAGATAATAGTAGTTATGTAAACATGATTGTATTAGTTATGTATGCCCTCTATTTCTCTAGAAAATGGTACGAGGACGCCCAGCTAGAAAGACACCAGCTACTGAGCCCCAGCATGAAGCAGGAAGCTCAGTGCCTCCCCCAGACCTTACAGCAGTAGTGGCCCAGTTACAGAAACAACTAGCTGAACAGCAACAGGAGATAGCCACCCTAAGGGCTAATCAGCAGAACACTCCCACTGTCACCCCAAAGCCTAACTTAGCAACCCCAGTAGTGATAGAGGTTCCACCAGTCCAACCTGCAGCACCAGTAGCCCCAGCAGCAAGGGCAAAGAGGGAAGCCTATCTGATCCAGTGGCAGAAAATCAAGCCCGAGAACTTCTCAGGCACCAGTTAACCATGGGATGCCCAAGCCTGGTTCAAAACATTGGAAAGTACGATGGAGCTTCTGGACTGGCCAGAGTATGAAAAGGTGAAGTGTGCTTCCTTCTGCCTGACCGGAGATGCACGTATGTGGTGGGAGAGAATTAAAGTGAAGCGCCCAGTGAACCAGATGACGTGGGCCGACTTCGAGAGAGAATTCTTTGAAGAGTTCTTTCACATGCGGGTTACAAACCGCCACTATGATGAGTTCACAGAATTTCGTCAGGGCAACCTTTCAGTTGAGGAGGCCGTGAAGAAATTCAACAGACTGGCTCGTCTATGCCCCGAATTAGTCAGCACTGAAAGAGAACGAGTCTGGTTGATGCTCAAAATGCTAAGGCCGGAAATAGCAATGAATGTGGCCAGCGGCGTTCATAGGCCGCAAACTACTGAAGAACTAGTAAGTAGTGCTCTGACCACCGAGCATTACCAGAACATCATCAAATAGCAGAAGCAAGTCATTTCAGAGTCTAAAGGCCAAGGAGGCTCAGGCACTCAGAAACACCAGGGCCACAGCTCTAACTAGAAAGGGAACTCCGGTAACAAACATAAACCAGGGAGTTACCCAAAAGGCGGACCAGCTAGTAAATAGCCTAGTTATCCCAAGTGTTCTACTTGTGGGAAATTCCACCCAGGAGTTTGTCGCAAGGGCACACGGGGATGCTTTGAATGTGGCCAAGAAGGGTATATGACTAAGCAATGCCCAAACAAGACCAGTCTCCCTCCACCACAGCCGATCCAGTACGGAGGTAACCCAGCACAGTTACATCAGATGCAGACTGCTTTAGATGGTCCACACATGTCAGGGCAGGCTAGAAGCCCCCGCAACCACAACAAACGCGAGGATCTACTCACTCACCAGAGAGGACATAGCGAATACCTCGACAGTTGTTACAGGTCAGATTAGTATTTTACAGCAAAGTGCAACTATCTTATTCGATACTGGGGAAACCCATTCTTATATATCCAGGACATTCGCCGATAAGCTAGCAATACCTCCAGAAGCACTTAGTGGTCAGTTTGTGACAACACTACCTTCAGGAGAAATCATGGCATCCACGCACTGGCTTCGAGCAGTGCCAGTCATTATAGCAGACAGAGAGCTTTTTGGTGATCTGATAGTGCTAGATATGACTGACTATGATGTCATCTTAGGAATGGACTTTCTGATCAAGTACGGTGCCTCCATAGAGTGCCGTAAATAGAGAGTTGTATTCCAACCTGAAGCAGGAGTACAGTTTGGGTACATCGGAGAACCGAAGAGAAAGGCTAAGAAGTTTCTCTCAGCTTTGAAAGCGCAGAAACTACTGGATTCAGGATGTACAGGATTTCTAGCACATGTAGTCAGTACCAGTCAGGACAAGGATCAAAAGCTAGAGAGGTCCGAGTCGTACGTGACTACCCAGCAGTCTTCCCTGAGGAGTTACCAGGCCTAGCACCAGACAGGGAGATTGAATTTGAGATAGAACTTATCCTCGGTACAAATCCCATCTCCAAAGCACCCTACCGCATGGCTCCAGCAGAACTGAAGGAACTTCAGGAGCAACTACAGGAGCTGCTTGACAAGGGCTTCATACACTCTAGTCACTCACCATGGGGAGCACCTGTATTGTTTGTGAAGAAGAAGGACGGGAGCATGCGCCTGTGTATAGACTACCGAGCACTAAATCAAGTCACGATTAAGAACAGGTATCCCCTTCCCAGGATAGATGACATGTTCGATCAGCTAAAGGGAGCATCAGTGTTCTCTAAAATAGATCTTAGATCGGGATACCACCAGGTGAAAGTTAAGGAAGGTGATATACCCAAAACGACTTTCAAGACCAGATACGGACATTATGAGTTCGTAGTCATGCCCTTTGGTGTGACGAATGCTCCAGCTACCTTCATGGACCTCATGAACAGAGTATTCAGAGAATACTTAGATAAGTTTGTCATCGTGTTCATCGACGACATTCTTATTTATTCCAAAACTCAGGAAGAACACGCAGAGCACCTGAAGATAGTACTGCAGACCCTTCAGCAGAATCAGCTATACGCCAAGTTCACGAAATGTGAATTCTGGCTCGATCATGTATCCTTCTTAGGTCACATCATCTCTAAGGTCGGTATCATGGTAGACCCCAGTAAGATAAAAGCTGTGAGTAACTGGAAGAGACCTAAGAACGGCAGTGAAATCAGAAGCTTTTTGGGACTAGCAGGCTATTACAGAAAATTTGTAGAGGATTTCTCCAGGATAGCCTCCCCATTGACAACTCTCACCAGGAAGAACAGAAAATTTCAGTGGACAGAGGACTGTGAGAACAGTTTCATGGAGCTCAAAATAAGATTGACCAGTGCTCCCATTCTAACTCTGCCCGAAAACATAGACAGCTTTGATATTTACAGTGACGCCTCTAAATTGGGATTAGGAGTAGTACTGATGCAAGAAGGTAAGGTGATCACCTATGCCTCCAGAAAACTCAAGGACTATGAGAGGAACTACCCCACTCATGACCTTGAGCTTGCAACAGTCATCTTCGCCCTCAAAATTTGGAGACACTATTTGTATGGAGCTCAGTGCAGAGTGTATACAGATCATCAGAGTCTGAAGTACTTCTTCACTCAGAAGGATCTAAACATGTGACAGTGCAGATGGCTCGAGTTGGTCAAAGACTACGACATAGACATCCTCTATCACCCAGGAAAAGCTAATAAGGTGGCAGATGCACTTAGCAGGAAGTCTAGTGCCACCTTATTATCCCTAGCAGCCATGTCACCGCCCCTACAAAAGGAGATTATAGATTTCGGTCTCGAACTTATAGTTGGGCAACTCTCTACTATGACATTAGCATCTACCCTATTTGGGGATATCCAGACAGCTCAGGATCAGGACCCTGAAATTCAGAAGATCAAGCAAGGGTTAGCAGAATCAGAAAGTGGAGAGTTCAGAGTAGCTGATAGTGGGGTATTATATTTCAGTGACAGACTATGTGTTCCGGATCAGGAGGAATTACGAAGGAAGATCCTAGATGAGGCTCACAGGACTCCTTATGTGATGCATCCTGGTTCCACCAAGATGTACCAAGACCTAAAAAAACATTTTTGGTGGCCTGGGATGAAAAGAGACATCGCTAGATATGTCAGTACATGTCTGACCTGTCAGAGGGTCAAGGCAGAACACCAGAGACCAGGAGGAGTTCTGCAGCCTATTCAGATCCCATAATGGAAGTGGGATGATATTTCTATGGATTTCATAGTGGGACTACCCAGAAGCACGAATGATTTTGATGCCATCTGGGTAATAGTCGATAGATTGACTAAATCAGCCCACTTCTTAGCTATCAGGATATTCTACTCCATGGAGCAGCTAGCTCAGTTGTATCTCAAGGAGATCGTCAGACTGCATGGAGTTCCACGGACCATCATTTCAGACAGAGACAGTAGGTTCACATCACACTTCTGGGAGTGTGTACAGTCAGCATTGGGCACCAGGTTAAAGTTTAGCACAACTTTCCATCCTTAGACAGATGGTCAGACGGAGCGAATAAATCAAGTACTCGAAGATATGCTCCGAGCATGTGCCCTAGACTTCAAGGGAAGTTGGTGCAAATATCTATGTTTAGCAGAATTTGCATACGACAATAGCTATCAGGCCACCATCGGCATGACACCCTACGAGGCTCTCTACGGGCGGAGGTGTAGATCTCCAATCTGCTGGTATGAGAGTGGTGAATAGAAAGAACTAGAACTCCAGACAGATCTAGTAGCAGATACCACAACAGCTATACAGCAGATCCGCCAGAGGATAGAGACAGCTCAGAGCCGCCAGAAAAGCTATGCCGATACACGGCGTCGACCTTTAGAGTTTTCAGTTGGAGATACAGTATTTCTCTGAGTGCTCCCATGAAGGGAGTAATGCGTTTTGGGAAGAAGGGCAAATTAAGTCCTAGATATGTGGGACCATACTTTATTACCAGAAGAGTTGGCAAAGTAGCATATGAGCTAGAGCTACCCCAAGAGATGTCAGCTATCCATAACGTATTTCATGTCTCTATGCTGAAGAAGCATATCCCAGATGCCACCCAGGTGATTGAGCCCCAGTTGGTATCAGTCCGCGAAGACCTCAGCTATGACAGTCGGCCTATACAGATAATAGACCGAGCAGTTAAGAAATTACAGAATAAGGAGGTACCATTAGTAAAAGTCATTTGACAAAATCACACAACGGAAGAGGCAACTTGGGAGACAGAAGCTAGTATGAGACAGAAGTACCTAGAGTTATTCTAAGTTCGAGGATAAACTTTTTATAAGGTATGGGGGATTGTAACGCTAAAAAATTCTCAAATTAATTTTATAAATATTCTATGATTTTTCTGGAATTTTAGGATATTTTTATGAAATTTTTAGAATAGCCGAAGTAGCAAAATTAAATAAAAACGTAAAATCGCTTAAGCGGGAATCGAACCCGAGACCTATGGACTCTATGACATATAGGGTGACTTTACTAACCAAGGGGCCCTGGCAGAGGTGTGCTGAAAGAAAAGGAGAACAATTATATTTATGGGCGAGTTGGGTCATAATAATCACTTAATATAAATAGGGAAATTAAGTGGGGAGTTATTATTTTCTTGAACGACAACTCCTCCTCACCCTCAAACCCTCATCGCCGAACCCCTTCCTCTCCTTCACCCTCTCGGCGCCCAAGCCCAAGAAGCCTAGGGTTCTGTCCCTAGGGTCGTAGGAGCACCTTCCGGCATGAGGACGCTCCCCTCCGCGAGAAGGAAGCATAGACGCAAGAGGATCGTCGAAACGATCATCTTCTCCAGAAATCTAGCGATCGGATTGTAAGAAAATCTAGCGCAGGAAGTAAGTAACCCCTCACCTGCAACATAAGTAGCTATTCGCATGCTTTTATTGTCCTAGATCGCTTTTATGATCTTAGTGTAGTCGTATGCAGAATTAGAGCACACCAGGTGCTCGATAAAATGACTAGTATAGTCATATACCACAGTAGGCATTTTCAATAGTACAGTTAAATGCCATAGATGTATTTTATTAACATACATGGTCTTGCTTCAGTTATATGGGACTACGGTCCAATGGGTGGGCTCCCATAGGCACCTCTAGGTTCAGATAACCTAGCTCTAGGTTCAGATAACCTAGGAAAAGCAAGATAAGATATATTAGCTATGAATCAGTATTTTACTTTATCAGTGGCATTGTACTGGACTTCAGTTGTCCATGGGTTGGGCTCCCATAGTCGTCCCTAGGTTTAGATAACCTAGTAACCCTACTAGATTCGGGACTTGCTACCTCGGGCCTAGTTAGGGACACGCACACAGTAAGTACAGTTGTCGGGCCCATCAGCAGCATGTTTAGTATTTTCACCTATTATGGAAATAGTTTTCAAACTTTTACAAATCGGATATATGAATACAGTTCAGTGACAGTAGTAATCTGATACAAGTCTTTGCTTAGCTCATGTATCGGTTTAGCTTCCTTGATGGTACAGTAATTAGTTTATGTTCAGTATGTGATTGCTATGATTTACATATCCATATACCATGCTCCTAGCACTTTTAGTATGATTCTCGTTATGTATGTCAGCATAGCATCTTTTAAGGAGCATGATTTCTTCGTATGCATATTTTTGTGAGGTAGATGGTTTCTTACTAAGCTCCCAAGCTTATAGTTTCCCTTTTTCCTTATGCTGCAAATAAAGGTAAAGGGAAGATGGATTAGCGAAGGCTGGAGGGTGATGCGATAAAGATGTGTGTGCAAGGAACTTGGAATAAAGACTCTTGGGGAGTAGCCCACCTAAAGACTTAGAATTTCAGCTTTTAGTTACTTTCTGCACTTTTAGGATGCTAGTCTCATGATTTGTGAACCTAAGGGTTTTGCCATGCTTAGAATACTAATTGTCTTGTTGATAGATAGTAAAATGTGAGTGATGTTCTGTTTTAGTGATTTCTGGAAGTTCTGTATGAAGTCAGGTCTGATTTCTGCAGAAATCAGAAACCCAATCGATCAGTCGATCGATTGAGTAGTCCTCAATCGATCAGTCGATCGATTGGATGAAGTCCTCATGTACAGAACACTATGGGATCGATCAGCTGATCGATTGAGGAGCCCTCGACCGATCAACCGATCGATTGGGAAGTGATCTACCGCATACAGAGAGCTGATGAGTCGATCAGCTGATCGATCGGCCACGGATCGATCGGGAATTTAAATCCCGCGAACAGAGAGCTTCTGAATCGATCTCCGGATCAATTGGCCAGACTGGATCGATCAGTCGATCGATCCAGACTGGACTTTCGTGCACAGTAGCACGTTGAATCGATCAGTGGATCGATCAAATAACTCCAATCGATCAGCCGATCGATTGGAATGTCTGATTTCAGCCAGAAGCGTCTGTTTTCAGGTTTTCGCTCAGATAGCAAGTTTGGCTTCCCCTCTTAGTATGTGTATAACCTTAGAAAGGTACTCTGAACATAGAATTCCTGATTTGATAGCAAATAGCAAAGGGTTTAAATTTGTTCAGTTTCCGCACCTTATAGTTCAGTTTAGCATAGCGATTGTAACCCCCGACCTCACAGCCTAGACAGTAGGAGGTGGGTCGTTACAATAATAGGCCAGGGCTAAGTGACAAAAGGGTTGCTGATGTCCCCGCCGCCGAGTACTATGACTTCTTAATGCTAGATTGATCAATCGACTAATGATATAAGCTGGTCACAAATAAGGATCAAACTTCACCTAAATAGCAATAATTTTATGATAGATGATTCATGCTAATGATGATGCAAAGATGATGATTAAGCTATGATGATGATTACGATATGATAATGATTTACAGCAAAGATTATGATATTCACAATTTCTAATGATTAAGGATATAGGCATATGCTCATGATTTTAAAAGACTTATGGTTAAGCTATTCGATGCTCATGATTTAAGGAAGCTGCACTTTTTCTTGTTAAAGGTATTTCATTACAGGTATTCTTACTGTTGCATGTGTATGCTTATATAATATTTGACATAATGGTTAGAGCATGGTGAGTCATTAGACTCATTGGATTTGAATGATGCAGGTGAGAATAATGATGAGCCCGAAGGACTTGGTACTTGATTGGACTGGGCAGACAGTACACACCCAAGGATCTTGCGAGCTTTCTATAATATCATGATAAACATTTATGACTAAAGTTAAAAGATTTTAAGATATTTATAATCGGAGTTGTTTCTGAGGGGTTAGAGTTTTTTTTAGTATGCTACTTGTTTTAGGATGCTAGGTTTAAATTGGAGTTTCTAATTATTCGTGACCTTTGACTGTAGTTGATTCTATTCAAGGATGATTTTTTTTTTTGACTTAAACGTTTTGTTAATTATGAGTATGCATGCATGAGTTTTTTTTTAAGTATATATAAATACATATAAATAAGCAAAAAAAAATTACTAGGATGTTTCAGTTAGTATCAGAGTCAGATTTCTTGTAAAAGGTTGTGTCTACTGCTAGTTCCAGAAAGCTCAAGTCATCAATCCTCAAGTTTGTAAGTGGGATGCTTTAATTGATTTCATGATATCGCTGCATGCTTATACACATTGTATGCTTAAATTGCATGTCTATATGATTTTAGAAGGTAACTGATATTTATGTTAAAACACGTATGTTTATAACATTTCAGATGATAGATGGATAAATGCTTTATGACATGACCTGTAGGAATATAAGTGCATGTTAGTTACATACTGGATTGGGACGTCGTATGCAGATATGGCACCAAAACGTATTATGCAGAGGTGTGAGCCAGAAGACCGTCAGGAGGAGGATCAGGATAGAAATAGAGGTGAGAGAGACATGCGAGATGTTCCACCGCCTCCGGATGCTGCTACTCGAGTTCTTGAGGGAATGGCTCAGTTTTTGCAGCAACATGCGAGTAATGCTAACAGGGGGCAACCACAGGATGTCTACATACAGTTTAGGAGGATGGACCCCAAAGACTTCCCTAGTACTACCGATCCATTCGTCGCTGAAGGATGGATCCGATCGTTGGAAGCGATCTTTCGGTATATGAACATGGCGGATGCTGACAGGATTCGTTGTGCCATTTTTCTGCTAAAGGATGATGCCTCCTTATGGTGGAAGGGAGCTGAAAGAGGGGTTAACCTGAATATCTTGACTTGGGAAGACTTCAAGAGGATCTTCTATGAGAAGTATTTCACAGCTGATGTGAAGTCAAGACTAAAGAGAGAGTTCATGAGTCTCCGACAAGGAGACATGTCAGTTACTGAGTTCATAAAGAAGTACGATAGGGGGTGCCACTTCGTGCCCCTAATCGCCAATGATGTTGCTGAGAAGATGAGACATTTTCTAGATGGACTCAGGCCTGCCATTTGACGAGACGTTCTACTGGTTGATCCTACTGATTATAATGATGCAGTTACTAGAGCCTATCGAGCAGAGCAGTCTCTAAAAGATATAGCATGGGAGATGCAGAGGAAGAGGCCACCACCACAACAACAATAATAACAGAATAAGAAGTCGTACTCAGGGCCACAGAAAGGACAACAGAGGCCTCAGGGGCAACCAAGGCCACAACAGAAATCAGCTGCCCCAAAGATCGAGGGGAAGCCATTGTGCTAGAACTGTAACCGCCAACACTATGGTGAATGCATGTGGGGTACTTACAAGTGCTTTATCTATGGAGAAGATGGGCATAAAGCTAAGGAGTGCCCAAAGAAGTGACAACCTGAGATAGGCCGAGCTTACGTGATGCATGCCGAGGAGGCAGAGCCAGACACTACGCTTATCACAGGTAACCTAGTTGTTTTAACATTTTATTGCTGTACCGCATGAAATGTCAAGTATGATTTGAGGAGCATGGAACCTAGTGAATTAGGATTGCATGCTCTAAGTTAGTTGGATAAAGGATTGAATTTAATTTAAAAAAGGGGGGGATTTAGAGACTAAAAAGATAGAAATTTCTTTAGTTAATTAATTAGGCTTGAATGGTGTTCATGGTATTATTGTCGTAGGAAGGATATTTATTGTAGGTGTAGCTACCTACGCATTAATTACTAGATTTAGGAGCTACACACTCTTTCGTATCTGCGACTTTCTTGAAGCGACTAAAGATTTTACCGGAGGTTATTGATTCAGGTTTTAAAGTTACGATTCCTTTGGGTGATCAGATGATCTCTACCAAGATAGTGAAGAATATGGAGCTTCATTTGCAGAAGAATGTGGTTCAGGCAGACCTCATCGTGCTTCCGATGCCCAAATTTGACATCATTCTTGGCATGGATTGGTTAACTTAGAATGGAGTTTCGATAGATTTCCGACAAAGGTCAATATCTATTCGACCACCCAACGGGAAGCCTTTTATCTTCGAGGCAGCTCCAAACAAATAGATATCACCCATTATCTCTAGTGTTGGTGCAAGGAATCTTTTGAAATGCGGCTGCCAAGGATTTCTAGCTAGTATTGTCTCAGCGCCTGTTTTAGTCAGTCAGAAGATTGAGGATGTTGAGGTTGTCAGGGAGTTTTCTGGCGTATTCCCTGATGATGTTGTTGGCATTCTACCTGAGAGAGAGGTGGAGTTTTCTATTGAATTAATGCCTGGTACAGTGCCGATTTCTAAGGCACCATATCGACTGGCACCTGCAGAAATGAAAGAGCTAAAGGATCAAATTCAAGAATTGCTAGATAAAGGATTCATTCGCCCTAGTTTCTCTCCATGGGGCGCGCCAGTATTGTTTGTGAAGAAAAAGGATGGGAGTATGCGACTTTGCATCGATTATCGAGAGCTGAACAGAGTCACAGTGAAGAATAAGTATCCGTTGCCGAGGATTGAAGATTTATTCGATCAACTGCAAGGAGCATCGATTTTCTCAAAGATAGATCTTCGATCCGGATACCATCAGTTGAAAGTAAAGGAGGCAGACGTTCATAAGACGACCTTTAGGACTCGATATGGGCATTATGAGTTTATGGTGATGCCATTCGGGTTGACAAATGCCCAGTAATCTTCATGGATCTCATGAATCGCATATTTCAGCCATATCTTGACTAGTTCATTATCATATTCATAGATGATATCCTAGTCTATTCGAAGAACAAAGAGGAGCATAGTCAACACTTGAGAATTGCTTTACAGTTATTATAGGACCGGAAGTTGTTTGCAAAATTCAGCAAGTGCGAGTTTTGGCTAGAGAATGTGACGTTCTTAGGCCATGTTATTTCGAGGAATGGGGTAGAGGTCGATCCCTCTAAAGTCGGAACTGTCAGAGAATGGTCAGTGCCTAAGAGTGCAACCGAGATACGTAGTTTCTTAGGCTTAACTGGCTACTATCGAAAATTTATCCAGGGTTTCTCTTCCATTGCAGTACTCTTGACATCCCTGACGAAGAATAATGCCAAATTTATTTGGGGATCAGATTGTCAGGAAAGTTTTGAGAAGTTGAAGCAAGCGCCAGTACTAGCTATGCCATCAGGGCAAGGAGAGTATGTGTTGTATACGGATGCCTCGAAGCTAGGTTTGGGCGCAGTATTGATGCAACATGGGCGAGTTATCACATATGCGTCGAGACAGTTAAAGGTGCATGAGAAGAATTATCCGACTCATGACCTTGAGCTAGCAGCAGTGGTCTTTGCCCTGAAGATTTGGAGACATTACTTGTACGGTGAAAAGTTCAAAATTTTTACCGATCATAGAAACCTCAAGTATTTCTTCACGCAGAAAGAGTTGAATATGAGACAGCGGAGATGGTTAGAGCTTGTGAAAGATTATGACTATCATCCCGGGAAGGTTAATGTAGTTGCAGATGCCTTGAGCAGGAAGACAGCAGTCATTGCCCAACTGTCAGTGCAGAAACCTCTACAGATAGAAATTCAAAAGTTCAATCTTGAGATGTATTCTAGGGGCAAGGCTCCTAATCTATCTGCTCTGATAGTGCAATCTACCTTGAGAGATCGAATTCGAGTAGGACAAACTACTGATGAGCAATTACAGAAGTGGAGGCAAAAGGATGAATCTAAGGGTCAGATGTTATATTCAATTGAGGACGGTATTGTCAAATACAGTGGTCGAATGTGGGTTCCTGGTGGGAATTCGCTTAGAGTTGAAATCATGACTGAAGCACATAATACTCCTTACTCTATTCATCTGGGGAGTACGAAGATGTACAAAGACCTACAGTTACTATATTGGTGGTCGGGTATGAAACGAGAATCATACGTTTTGTATCTGAATGCTTGACTTACCAGCAAGTCAAAGCTGAACATCAGAGGTCATGGAGATGCTTAAGCCACTTCCCATCCCATAGTGGAAGTGAGAAAACATTACTATGGATTTCATAGTAGGATTGCCTAAAACGGTAAAGGGATTTATTGCCATTTGGGTTATAGTAGACCGTCTCACTAAGTCAGCACACTTTCTACCAGTGAAGACGACTTTCTCCATGACTCAGTATGTAGAGCTGTACATTCGAGAAATAGTCAGATTGCATGGAATTCCAGTCTCCATAGTATCAGACCGAGATCCAAGGTTTACATCATCATTTTGGAAGAGTCTGCATTCTGCTATGGGGACTAAGCTATTATTCAGTACAGCATTTCATCCTCAGACAGATGGTCAGTCAGAGAGGGTGATACAAATTTTAGAAGATTTGCTAAGAGCTTGTGTGATTGATTTCCAGGGTAGCTGGGAACCGAAGTTACCTCTAGTGGAATCCACCTATAACAACAGCTATCAGTCGACTATAGGAATGACTCCTTATGAGGCACTCTATGGAAGGAAATTCAGATCGCCTATTCATTGGGATAAAGTTGGGGAAAGAGCTTAATTAGGGCCAGAGATCGTGAAGCATACAACAGACTTAGTAGTTAAAATCCAGGACAGGATGAAAACTGCTCAGAGCCGACAGAAAAGCTATGCTGACAAAAGAAGGAGGGATCTCGAGTTTGCAGTTGGTGACCATGTATTTACGAAAATAGCACCTATGAAGGGTGTTATGAGATTTGGCAAGAGAGGTAAACTAAGTCCAAGATTTATTGGACCATTTGAGATTCTCGATAGAGTTGGAGCCCTGGCTTATAGAGTAGCATTACCACCGAATTTTGCAGGAGTGCATAATGTGTTTCACATTTCAATGTTACGCAAGTACATGTCGAATCCTTCACACATGCTGAATTTTGAACCACTACAGCTCGCACCAAATCTATCTTATGAGGAGAGACCTACTCAGATCTTGGCTAGACAAAAGAGAAAGTTGTGAAACAAGGTTATAAAGATGGTTAAAGTCAAGTGGTCGAATCACTTAGAGGAAGAAGCTACTTGGGAGACCGAGACTGACATGAGAAGTCGATATCCGGAGTTATTCAGTGAGTTTTAATTTCGAGGACAATTATTTTTTAAGGGGGGAAGAATTGTAACATCTAAAAAAAATAAAATAAAATCCACTAACATAAACCACATGCATGTAAATTTAAGAAATAATAAAACATGATAATTAATTGATTTTAATTACATATATGATATTTTATGGTTATTATACATGTCGAGGTCTATTTTAAACAGGTATTCAATTTTTGTCAAAGATGAAGACTTTTTGAGGGTCTGGTTATCATTTTTTTTTTTGAGAACTTATCTAAATGAGCTATTTTGCTCACATGCTAAAGGGCCTAATAGGCCTCTTAGGGCTTGATGTTTTTCTTTTGGCCTAACTTATAACATCTAAATATATTAAACTTAGAGGTTTTATCCCTAATTCGACCTTAACAAAATCTCACGCTTAAAGTCTCTAAACCCTACCCTCTCCGGCAGCACCCCCTTCCCTAGCAGCTATAGAAAGTTTATCAAGGTCTTCAAGGAGTTTTTCAAGTTAAAATCGTTCCTTGTCCCTCTAGTGTTGCCCCCTCGCATCTAGAATCAAGTTTTGTGTGTGTAATATACAAAGGCATGCTCTAAATAATCTTTTTCTCATCATTCAAGCCATATTACGTGTGATTGTATGTTTATGCATGAAAAATATGATAATAGGATTTTATTCACATTTTTATGGCTTATAGCATGGAAAACTTGATTATTATTATTATTTTTTATTGTTTGGTCATAAAACCTCACGTTCTCTATGGTTATAAGGGGGTTACTGGGTTAGGTGTCACGCCCCAGGTAGTCCCTGTCCGAAGAAATTTCGGCAGCATCTCCCCTGTACGGCGGACAATATGAATCTCAATATACATATATCTATACCTCGGCCACACTCGGCCGGAACAATACACACAAATAGTAAACAATCTACGTAGTTATATTCAACATTTCTACACAGATATAATATGAACAATCCACGCAGTTATATAAAGAAAAGATGATATAGAAACCAACGAAGATATACGTACACATCCTACTCCACTACAACGAAGAAAAACAAAATCCACGAAGTAATGAAAATATATCCGCAGCGGAAAAATCAAAAGTAGTAAACCCAAGTGGTCGATATAAAGTCCACAATGCAACCCACATCACAAGTATACGTATAACAGTGAATACAGAAAATGATATCTAGAAATCCTCGCGACAAAGGGGCTAGCGACTGGAATCTCTCCTGACAGCCTCAACCTGAAAAATAGTAACAACGGGGTGAGTTCAAAGAACTCAGCAGGTAATCCAATAGATATGTACAGCAACATATAACTACCAGTAATATCCTAAGATACAGTCTCCTAAACCATAGGACCTACAGTACAGTCTCCTAGCAATATAACAGGTATGCATAGCTGAATAAACTGTAATGAGTAACCCGAAGCATGTAATACAGTTTACAGCAAAAATAATAAGAAATGCATAACTGAAATAAACTATACTCACCTGCGAGGCTTGGGCGAATGACTGTGGACATACACAGATAAAGATAGTCAGAACAAGTACGCATGTATCCTGTATGCATGTCAATCATATGCAGTCACCCAAGTGCATCATCCAATATGCAACAATCACAATAAATGCAATCTGTGAATATGATGCAATATGACATGGTCACCCCTGACGCCAGTCAGTATCTCACACACAATGGTGAGACCGCGTGGGTAGGGCTGTGACATCGTGCACTCTGCCGTCACTACCCCTGAAAAGTGACCGAGTGGACGGGATGCTGTCGGAGTACACCTATCCTCCTACCTCAAACATAGTGAGGGAGCGCAATGCTCTCAACTCCCGGTACGCGATGACGAGGAGGGATCCCGGCTGCAACCCCGCTGTATCGTGCTACCCATGAGCGGACCAGCGGAGCACTACAGAGCAACTGCCATACACACCCTGAGTGCTGTGCCACTACCCATGCAGTAGTCACGTTGTGTGCAGGCCCTCATGTAGCCGGCCGACGAGCTCAACAATAATGGAGTCGTCCATCGCCCAGCATGCAATCATGCGGTATGGTGCATGCGGCTACAGAATGTCATACCTGAACGTATCCTCCTCCATATACGTAGGTGCCAAAAAGGTAAACGTAGATATATAACAGAGATATAAACAACATGAATCCAACAATATATAACAAGTATCTCCAGCATCTAATCATGGGTAGATAAGCACTATAAGTAACCATAACCACGAACACATATACACATGGCAAGAGATAAAAGTAAACCAGACTAATGTAAAGCATCTAACAGTAGAAGCATGTGATAGGTATCAACTAAGCTAAGACCAGGGAAGAAATAAATCTACCATCTATCACTAGTAACTATATATAAACTATACATATCATAAGACAGTATCAAAAGATAAGTCAAAGGGTACCCGCCTGCAGGTATCGCATAAACTATAACCGGGGAAGTGATAAATCTACCAATCACTAGTAAGTATATATAAACTGCACATATCATAAGACACTATCAAGAGATAAGTCAAAGGGTACCCGCCTCAAATAGAAGGTACAATCCAGTCCTAATCCAATATCGAGATGCTCGTCTCGAATCAGAGTCCTGTGTCAAACAATATATATATTTTATTTAGCTAAATTCAAATGAAATAGCTAAATAAAATTCTAAAAACTAAATTAGGGCAAAACCCCAATCACGTCACCATTATCCTTCCTAAACTAATCTAACAATTGATTAGGGTTTATCCAGTAGATTAGATACAATCAACATCTACTACAACCTCTAATCAAACCTACACATAAACCCAATTCCATGCATTTACATCAAGTATCAACTAATGAATCAATCACCATACACTTTACCTCTATCTCCAACCACTGCTATTGATCTGCAGCCAAAGAGGTGCTGCTGGAACCCAAACAACACCACAGCAACAGAGCAGAACCTCACAGGAATCTAAAGCCTCTGTCAACAACACCATGAAAGATAGTTTCCTTACTGGATTCAATCCTTCCTACTGATATGATGCAATAAACATCTCAAAGCGATCAAGAATCAACACCACAGAATAGGACAGAACCTCACCTCAATGGATTCAATCGGATCACAAAGGAGAACGCAATGATCGGCCACAAGGACAATCCACAGAAATCCGATGCTTTCTCCTAGCCCAGAACTGGAAGACGATCACGAATCCAACAAGGAAGATCAACACCGAAATAGAGCCCTAACCTCCAAGATCGGCAACAATCAGAAAGAGACAAGAAGGGATCAGCGACTGTGCTAGGGCACAAGTCGGAGGACAAATCAAGGGAAGGATTTAGTCGCTTACCTTCGGAGCCCTAACTGCCCCTTTCACGCCGGCGATTGGGTGGCACGGCTCGATAAATCCAAGCCGGTGATGAAGAGGAAGGGTCAAGACTAGGGCTAGGATTCCCCTTCTTGATCGGGGACCTCTGTCATCGACGTACGCTCGCGGCTTCCTCCTCAGGCGACACCGACGATCGCTGCTGCCACTTGCCGTCAACGATCGGCGCAAGAAACTCCCGAAACAGAGATCTCTCGGTCGAATACAGTTTGGTCTTCCTCGGCGCCGTCAAGCTCTGGTAACTTCGCTGGTTTCCGTCGAGCTCCGGTGACGAGCTCCTCTGCCCTCGGCGTCGCGTCGTCCGTGAGAGAGAGGCAGAGAGGAGAGTAGGGAAGAAGGTCGGGGAAGAGGAGAAGAAATGGTCGGGATCGGCGTTTGGTTAGGAGGAAATAAAAGAAAAGGAATTTATATATTAACACATTTCCTCATTTAAATGGGTATCCCAAACAGGCTTAATCCGTACCCGAAATTAATCCCCTCAAAACCCGTCATACGAGCTCCGAAAAATTCCTAGAAAATTTCTAAAAATTCCGGAAAAATTCTATAAGGCTATTTTCCAAATAACCATATTAATTAAATTTTTCCGAGATCTCACATCCTCCCCTACTAATAAAAATTTGGTCCCCAAATTTCGCTATAACTAACAGCAAACACTATAATATAACCAAACAGTATAAATGCTGAAAGAAACTCCAACCCACATACCTCAAGTAAAAAGATGAGGGTATCGAGCTCGGATAGTATCCTCCAGCTTCCAAGTAGCCTTCTCGTCAGAATGATGCTGCCATCCGACTTTAACCAGTCGGACAGTCTTGTTCCGCAGCTGACGCTCTCTATGGTCCAGAATCCGCACCGGAACCTCCTCGTAAGTAACATCAGGCTGAATAGGAGCAAATATATCTGACAGAACATGTGCCGGATCGGATACGTATCTCCTCAGCATAGATACATGGAATACATCGTGAATGCTAGCTAGAGATGGTGGTAGCGCCAGACGATAAGCTACTGCTCCAATCCTCTCCAAGATCTGGAATGGTCCAATATATCGGGGAGCTAGCTTACCTCGGAGACCAAATCTCTTCACCCCTTTCGTGGGTGAAACTCTAAGAAATACGTGATCACCAATGGAGAACTCCAGGGGTCTCCATCTCTGATCAACATAACTCTTCTGACGGTCCTGAGCCTCTGACATCCTCCGTCTGATAGTGCAAACTAACTCTGCATCCTGCTGAGCTCTCTGAGGTCCTATCAGCTGGGCCTCCCCAACCTCCTCCCAAAGGATGGGTGTCCGACACGGTCTACCATACAACGCCTCAAACGGTGCCATCTGGATAGTCGAATGATAGCTGTTGTTGTAGGCGAACTCCACTAATGGCAGGTGGTCCTCCCAACTGCCTCCGAAGTCCATGACGCAAGACCTCAGCAAGTCCTCCAAAGTCTGAATGGTCCGCTCTGACTGCCCATCTGTCTGTGGATGGAATGTCGTACTGAAATGAAGCTATGTGCCCAAGGTCTGCTGCAGACTCTGCCAGAATCGGGACATGAACCATGGGTCTCTATCCGATATGATGCTCAAAGGAACACCATGTAATCTAATAATCTCACGACAGTATAGCTCTGCTAATCGATCCAAAGAATCTGTCTTCCGGATCGCTATAAAATGTGCGGATTTGGTTAATCGATCAACGATTACCCAAATTGCATCATGGTCTCATCGAGTCCTAGGCAATCCCACTACGAAATCCATAGTAATATGCTCCCACTTTCACTCTGGAATAGGGATCCTCTGAAGTAATCCAGCAGGTCTCTGGTGCTCAGCCTTCACCTGCTGACATACAAGACATCTAGCTACAAAATCCGTGATGTCTTTCTTTATACCATTCCACCACTAGGAACGCCTCCAATCACGATACATACGGGTTCCACCTGGGTGGATAGCAAATCTAGAACGATGAGCCTCCTGAAATAACTCCTCCATGACCGGGTGAGACTAAGGTACACATAATCTACCTCGAAAATAAACAATCTCCTCATCATCTCGTGTAAACTCGGTCTGCTGTCCGGAAGCTATCTGGCTGCTAATGAACTGTAAATGCTGATCTCCGGCCTGGGCCTCTCGAATCCTCATCCTGATCAACGACTGAGCAACCATGGTAACCAGAATACCTTGCTCTGTCCGTCCCTACTCCTCAAGGCCCAACTCGGAGAATCCCTGAATCAAGTCTGTGACTAAAACTCGGTGACAAGCTAAAGTCCCTCTGGACTTCCTGCTAAGTACATCAGCAACCACATTAGCTTTACCCGGATAGTAGCTAATAGTACAATCATAGTCCTTCAGGAACTCCATCCATCTCCTCTGTCGGAGATTGAGTTCCTTCTGGGTGAAAATATATTTGAGACTCTTATGATCAGTAAGAATCCCAAAAGTAATACCATAAAGATGATGTCGCCAAATCTTCAAAGCCAAGACAATAGCGGCTAGATCTAAATCATGTACTGGGTAGTTCTTCTCATGCTCCTTCAACTGACGAGAAGCATAGGAGACTACCCTACCGTGCTGCATCAAAACAGCGCCCAAGCCCTAAAGAGATGCGTCTGTATAAAGTACAAATCCGTCATCACCAGAAGGTAAAACCAAAACTGGTGCTAATACTAATCTCCGCTTCAGCTCCTGGAAGCTGGTCTCGCAAGCCTCTGACCACGTGAACTTCACGCCCTTCCTAGTCAGACGTGACAGCGGCATAGCAATACTGGAGAAACCCTCAACGAATCGTCGGTAATATCCAGCCAAGCCCAAGAAACTACGGATCTCCTGGACTGACTTCGGCTGCTCCCAGCTAGTGATAGCCTCGATCTTCTGTGGATCTACTGAAATACCTCGGCTAGACACCACATGTCCTAGAAAACCAACTGAGGAAAGCCAAAATGCACACTTGCTGAACTTCGCATACAGATGATGTCGTCGAAGAGTCTCCAAGACTATGCGAAGGTGCTGCGCATGTTCCTCCTCGGAACGTGAATAGATCAATATGTCATCGATAAATACAATCACAAACTGATCCAGATACTCCAAAAAGATACGGTTCATCAGATCCATAAATACTGCAAGAGTATTGGTAAGCCCAAACGACATTACCAAAAACTCATAATGTCCGTATCTGGTGCGAAATGCTGTCTTCTGAATATCAGAATCTGTAACTCTCAGCTGATGATATCCAGACCGCAGATCAATCTTAGAATACACTGATGTACCTCTAAGCTGATCAAATAAATCCTCGATCCGTGGCAAGGGGTACTTATTTCTGATAGTCACTGCATTCAGCTAGCTGCCTATAATCGATGCACAACCTCAGAGTACCATCCTTCTTCTTGACGAATAGTACTGGAGAACACTAAGGTGGAATACCATGGGGTTCTCCACAAGGACACCGGAATGCTCCTGCCCGTGTATGCCATAAGCAATTGCTGCAAGGGGAGCTGTCCTCTGCTGACGATGCGAAGATTGGGCTTTCGACTCGCCTCGCTGAGTCCCGGACTGACCAAACTGTCCTTCCGGAACAGAAATCCTGGAAGCTACATACTGAGCCTTCAGCGAACAGTTTCGGCTCAAGTGCCCAGACAATTTACAATAATAGCAAACTGACTGTCCTAGGATGCATGCAGAGATGATGTGATCTTGGGACCCCCATCGGGTGCAGTGAGAGTCACAGGTGGATAGTTTCCGGTTCTGCTGAGAAGACCGGGAACGTCCTGATGAAGATCGTCCTGACTTCTGGGGTCAGCCAGATGACCCAGAAGTACTCTGACCCGTCTGAGTGCGACTGCTCTGCTGTTGTCCAGTAGTCTGTGGCTGCTGGCTCTGTCCGGAAGTCCGATCAGTCTGCTTCCTCTTCTTATCTGCATTCACTCTCCGATAAGTAGACTCAATCATGAGAGCTCTATCCAGTGTCTCGGTGTATGATGAAGTACTAAAACCAGAAATCTTCAGCTGAAGATGCCCGTCCAGTCCCTGGACAAACTGAAGCATACGAGATCTATCCTCGACAATTAACTCAGAACAAAATCTGGCCAACCGATTAAATTCGGCATTATACTCCATCACTGAGTGATTATTCTGTCGAAGACACAGAAAATCCTGCTGACGTGTCATCTGATACGCCCGAGCAAAATACTGACTCTCGAATGCCTCCCTAAATCTCGCCCAAGTAATATGCTGCTCGCCTATAATCGAGCGTTGAGTGTCCCACCAGATTTCTGCCTCGTCTAGTACCTCAAGTACACAGTAGTAGGCACGACTGGAGGGGGTGTCGGGTATACTGAAGGTGATACCACTAGTGGTACAATCGAGGTATGCCCCTCTGATGTCGAAATCGTCAGGGTCTTATAATCCGACGTGCATATAATATCCTGACGAGTCTGTCCCTGACGGACAGGCTCGACCCTAGCAAATCTCTCTGGAGACTCTATCTCCGGAGAATCTATCGGCATCTTACGTGGACGACCACGTCTCGATACCGGAATACGTGTATGTGTCATATCTGTAAACAAAATATTATCCAGATATCACTACAAGTATGAAAACTATAAAATTACCTCATTTACCTTTTTGTCGTCTGGAGATGTCCTGTCGCTGCTTAGCCCCAAATAGAACCAATAAAACATCGTCAAAATACCTCGGAATTCCGAAACGATAAAATCGACGGAAATTCGTACAACATGAAAATATCCAGATAAGCTCGCAACACTCGTAAGCACTAATATCAGAACGGCTCTGATACCAAATAAATTGGTATCAGATAAAATCCCGAAAATCCAGATACGCTAACAAACTCCAGGACACAAAAATCCGAAATCGGAGCTTGGCTCTAATACCAAATAAATTGGTATAAGATAAACCTCAAAAATCCAAAACGAAGAGCAAGTATCGTGTACCTTGCTCTGATACCAAAAGAATTGTCACGCCCCAGGTAGTCCCTGTCCGAAGAAATTTCGGCAGCATCTCCCCTGTACGGCGGACAATATGAATCTCAGTATACATATATCTATACCTCGGCCACACTCGGCCGGAACAATACACACAAATAGTAAACAATCTACGTAGTTATATTCAACATTTCTACACAGATATAATATGAACAATCCACGCAGTTATATAAAGAAAAGATGATATAGAAACCAACGAAGATATACGTACACATCCTACTCCACTACAACGAAGAAAAACAAAATCCACGAAGTAATGAAAATATATCCGCAGCGGAAAAATCAAAAGTAGTAAACCCAAGTGGTCGATATAAAGTCCACAATGCAACCCACATCACAAGTATACGTATAACAGCGAATACAGAAAACGATATCTAGAAATCCTCGCGACAAAGGGGCTAGCGACTGGAATCTCTCCTGACGGCCTCAACCTGAAAAATAGTAACAACGGGGTGAGTTCAAAGAACTCAGCAGGTAATCCAATAGATATGTACAGCAACATATAACTACCAGTAATATCCTAAGGTACAGTCTCCTAAACCATAGGACCTACAGTACAGTCTCCTAGCAATATAACAGGTATGCATAGCTGAATAAACTGTAATGAGTAACCAGAAGCATGTAATACAGTTTACAGCAAAAATAATAAGAAATGCATAACTGAAATAAACTGTACTCACCTGCGAGGCTTGGGCGAATGACTGTGGACATACACAGATAAAGATAGTCAGAACAAATACGCATGTATCCTGTATGCATGTCAATCATATGCAGTCACCCAAGTGCATCATCCAATATGCAACAATCACAATAAATGCAATCTGTGCATATGATGCAATATGACATGGTCACCCCTGACGCCAGTCAGTATCTCACACACAATGGTGAGACCGCGTGGGTAGGGCTGTGACACCGTGCACTCTGCCGTCACTACCCCTGAAGAGTGACCGAGTGGACGGGATGCTGTCGGAGTACACCTATCCTCCTACCTCAAACATAGTGAGGGAGCGCTCAACTCCCGGTACGCGATGACGGGGAGGGATCCCGGCTGCAACCCCGCTGTATCGTGCTACCCATGAGCACCCCGGCGGTGCACCACCGAGCAACCTGCCATACACACCCTGAGTGCTGTGCCACTACCCATGCAGTAGACACGTTGTGTGCAGGCCCTCATGTAGCCGGCCGACGAGCTCAACAATAATGGAGTCGTCCATCGCCCAGCATGCAATCATGCGGTATGGTGCATGCGGCTACAGAATGTCATACCTGAACGTATCCTCCTCCATATACGTAGGTGCTAAAAAGGTAAACGTAGATATATAACAGAGATATAAACAACATGAATCCAACAATATATAACAAGTATCTCCAGCATCTAATCATGGGTAGATAAGCACTATAAGTAACCATAACCACGAACACATATACACATGGCAAGAGATAAAAGTAAACCAGACTAATGTAAAGCATCTAACAGTAGAAGCATGTGATAGGTATCAACTAAGCTAAGACCAGAGAAGAAATAAATCTACCATCTATCACTAGTAACTATATATAAACTATACATATCATAAGACAGTATCAAAAGATAAGTCAAAGGGTACCCGCCTGCAGGTATCGCATAAACTATAACCGGGGAAGTGATAAATCTACCAATCACTAGTAAGTATATATAAACTGCACATATCATAAGACACTATCAAGAGATAAGTCAAAGGGTACCCGCCTCAAATAGAAGGTACAATCCAGTCCTAATCCAATATCGAGATGCTCGTCTCGAATCAGAGTCCTGTGTCAAACAACATATATATTTTATTTAGCTAAATTAAAATGAAATAGCTAAATAAAATTCTAAAAACTAAATTAGGGCAAAACCCCAATCACGTCACCATTATCCTTCCTAAACTAATCTAACAATTGATTAGGGTTTATCCAGTAGATTAGATACAATCAACATCTACTACAACCTCTAATCAAACCTACACATAAACCCAATTCCATGCATTTACATCAAGTATCAACTAATGAATCAATCACCATACACTTTACCTCTATCTCCAACCTCTGCTATTGATCCGCAGCCAAAGAGGTGCTGCTGGAACCCAAACAACACCACAGCAACAGAGCATAACCTCACAGGAATCTAAAGCCTCTGTCAACAACACCATGAAAGATAGTTTCCTTACTGGATTCAATCCTTCCTACTGATATGATGCAATAAACATCTCAAAGAGATCAAGAATCAACACCACAGAATAGGACAGAACCTCACCTCAATGGATTCAATCGGATCACAAAGGAGAACGCAATGATCGGCCACAAGGACAATCCACAGAAATCCGATGCTTTCTCCTAGCCCAGAACTGGAAGACGATCACGAATCCAACAAGGAAGATCAACACCGAAATAGAGCCCTAACCTCCAAGATCAGCAACAATCAGAAAGAGACAAGAAGGGATCAGCGACTGTGCTAGGGCACAAGTCGGAGGACAAATCAAGGGAAGGATTTAGTCGCTTACCTTCGGAGCCCTAACTGCCCCTTTCACGCCGGCGATCGGGTGGCATGGCTCGGTAAATCCAAGCCGGTGATGAAGAGGAAGGGTCAAGACTAGGGCTAGGATTCCCCTTCTTGATCGGAGACCTCTGTCATCGACGCACGCTCGCGGCTTCCTCCTCAGGCGACACCGACGATCGCTGCTGCCACTTGCCGTCAACGATCGGCACAAGAAACTCCCGAACCAGAGATCTCTCGGCTGAATACAGTTTGGTCTTCCTCGGCGCCGTCAAGCTCTGGTAACTTCGCTGGTTTCCGTCGTGCTCCGGTGATGAGTTCCTCTGCCCTCGGCGTCGCGTCGTCCGTGAGAGAGAGGCAGAGAGGAGAGTAGGGAAGAAGGTCGGGGAAGAGGAGAAGAAATGGTTGGGATCGGCGTTTGGTTAGGAGGAAATAAAAGAAAAGGAATTTATATATTAACACATTTCCTCATTTAAATGGGTATCCCAAACAGGCTTAATCCGTACCCGAAATTAATCCCCTCAAAACCCGTCATACGAGCTCCGAAAAATTCCTAGAAAATTTCTAAAAATTCCGGAAAAATTCTATAAGGCTATTTTCCAAATAACCCTATTAATTAAATTTTTCCGAGATCTCACATTAGGGCTTTCATGGACATTATCTACATGATGTTTGGGAGTTCTAGAAGTGCTTGAAATAGATCTGGAACAAGTATGGGTGAGGGTCGTCGGGTTTCAAGGTTCTTGAAGGTTTTAGGATGCATAGGGGTTAGTTCTGAGGGAGACTGAGCATGACTTCACCCAGATTCATGGGTTGACATTTAAGGGTCCTAGAGGGAGCCCTAAGCAGGCTAAGACTATTGAGGTCGAGGCTCGCTAGGGCTAAGTATGGAGTGAACCAAATATGGTCCATGGTCGTGAGACCCATGTTAGGCGAGAGATTAGTTTAGGGAGCAGCAAGTATTCTGGATGTTTTAAGGAGTTCATATGGGCATGGGTCTAGACCTGATATGTTATATGGAGCTGAATGTTGGGCTATGACTCGAGCACATGAGCAGAAGATGAGAGTTGCAGAGATGAGGATGTTAAGGTGGATGTGTGGACATACGAGGATGGACAAAATAAGAAATGAGAGCATTAGAGAGAAAGTAGGAGTTGCATCTATTGAGGAAAAACTCAGAGAGACACGTTTAAGATGGTACGGACATGTACTTAGACGACCAATAAATGCTCCAGTTAGGCGATGTGAAACTATGATAAACATGCATATAAAACGAGGAAGAGGAAGACCAAAAAAGACTTGGTTAGCAACAATAAAACAAGATAAAATTTATTTAAATATAGATGATGATATAATAGGAGATAGAGCTCAATGGCGTAAAAGGATTCATACAGCCGACCCCACTTAGTGGGAAAAGGCTTGGTTGTTGTTGTTGTTGTTGTATATGGGCATGGGTCCTGATTTAAATGGGTTAGATAGGCCTTGGTAAGTCATGTTTTAAATTTGGGAAAAGTTTTGTTAAGTTCCGAGTCCAGTTAGATTTAATATGGGAACTCAGTTTGAGTTTTAAGTCAAATTGTGAAAATGGGTTTAGATTCTCTAAGGAGTAACCAAGAATCTAATGTTTGAGTCTTAACTATGAAGTATTACAGGGGATTTTTTTTTGGAGTATTCTGGAATTTTGGGAGTTACTGTAATTAGGTGATAAATGGTTTAAATATGTTATGATAAATTATGGTTGGGTTTGGAAAAAAAATTCAGTTAAGTTTCGGGTCGATTCAGATTCAAATCGGGACTCTAGTTCAAATTTTAAAAGAATTATGAAACATAGTCGAGGGGCTCGAGTTTATCTTTGAGGAATGATTAAAGATCTATTTTAGGGTCTCATGATCAGTTTGATTACATTCGGGTCAAAGTTTTATGGTCAAAGGATTAAGTGGGAAGGTTAGGGTTTCAAAGAAGAAACGACCATTTTGCACCTTAGTATTTTAGTAGTCCCACCCGCGTCCTAATAACATTAATATATGATAAAAATAAAAATGATTATTTTATGATAATTTAGGGAATCTAATTATTTCATGCATGTAATTTTATGGAATACATGTTGCATGGAATTTACGTAATATTATGCATGCATGAATAATATGTTAATTTATGAAAATTTAATGATGTAAATTGCATGCATGATCTTAAGGAAAAAATATGTTATGAAGTATGATAATTTCGTAGTAATGATAAGCTAAAATTTATTTTTAGGAATGTGAATTGTTTGTGATAAATAATGATACTGTGATGGTCAAGGCCTTAGAAGGACCTCATTTACGGGACAAGGCCTCAAAGGGATCCCAATATCAAATTTATAATAGGTCAGGGCTCAGTGATAAAAGGGTTGTTGATGTCCCCGCCGCCGAGTACTACGATTTCTTAATGCTAGATTGATCAATCGACTAATGATATAAGCTGGTCACAAACAAGGATCAAACTTCACCTAAATAGCAATAATTTTATGATAGATGATTCATGATGATGATGATACGAAGATGATGATTAAGCTATGATGATGATTACGATATGATAATGATTTACAGCAAAGATTATGATATTCACAATTTCTAATGATTAAGGATATAGGCATATGCTCATGATTTTAAAAGACTTATGGTTAAGCTATTCGATGCTCATGATTTAAGGAAGTTGCACTTTTTCTTGTTAAAGGTATTTCATTACAGGTATTCTTACTGTTGCATGTGTATGCTTATATAATATTTGACATAATGGTTAGAGCATGTTGAGTCATTAGACTCATTGGGTTTGAATGATGCAGGTGAGAATAATGATGAGCCCGAAGGACTTGGTACTTGATTGGACTGGGCAGATAGTACACACCCAAGGACCTTGCGAACTTTCTGTAATATCATGATAAACATTTTTGACTAAAGTTAAAAGATTTTAAGATATTTATACTCTGAGTCATTTATGAGGGGTTAAGAGTATTTTTTTAGTATGCTACTTGTTTTAGGATGCTAGGTTTAAATTGGAATTTCTAATTATTCATGACCTTTGACTGCAGTTGATTCTATTCAAGGATGATTTTTTTTTTTGACTTAAACGTTTTTTTAATTATGAGTATGCATGCATGAGTTTTTTTTAAAGTATATATAAATATATATAAATAAGCAAAAAAAAATTACTAGGATGTTTCAGACCCACTTGAATTTTCTTCTTTTGCCAACCTTACTGTTAGACTTGCCCTTGTCTGACCTCCAGTTAGAACTTTCCAATCAAGTATCCATTCAATCTTGACCTACTTGACTTTTCTTCACACAAAATTAGTCAAACCTTGACAAATGGGGAATTGCACCAATAATCTCCCCATACGAACAATTACACCTGTAATCTCCATATATTGTCAAACATCAAAACTCAAATATCAAGCCTCAAGCTTGAGCCAACTCAAGCTTAGTGAAACTGGTCAATCTTGACCTAGGAAAATTGCACCAACAATATCCTACAAAGATTTTATTTTCTACTTTTGAGATAAATTTTTCTAAATATTCTCTTGTGTTTAATATATAAATAGGACATTCAAATACCTAAAAGTATTCAATATTAGGTGATTTATTATAGTAAATTTTAAATGAGGTTTTATTATGTTTCTTGTTTATTATTTTCCTATTTTTTACATAGCAAGCTGTACTAACAGCTTCTGCCCAGAAATATTTTGGTAATTGGTATTCATTAAGCATTGTTTCAGTGGTTTCTTGGAGAGTTCTATTTTTTCTTTCCACTATTCCATTTTGTTGAGGTGTATTAGGACACGAGAATTCTTGATGGTACCCATTTTTTAAATGGAATTTAGTAAACCTATGATTTTTAAATTATCCACCATTATCACTCCTAATTCTTTTGATTTTTGAGTCATTTTCATTTTCAATTTGTTTACAAAAATTACTGAATATTTCAAAAATATAATTTTTATTTTTTAAGAATTTTACCCAAGTAAATCTTGAGTAATCATCAATTATTACTTGTAACAACCACCCTTCTCACTACTCTCTAAAGGTGTCTGTTACATAACTACTATAAACTCTTACTTAACTGGTGTAACAAACTGTACTTAAATTTTTTCGGAAAACTTAAAATTTCGACAGAGTATATGCTGTTGGCAGGACTAAAATGCAATACAATACTCCAAAATTCAGAACATGCACATATAACTCATAATAACAGAAACATATGAAACTATATTTCAATGCAAACACAATAGCATCTACTTACTAAACAGAACTCATCTTAACATGCGATCTAAACAAGAATAACCTCAAATGTCATGGAACATAAAGTAAAATCTCAAATGTTTCTTAACCACTAAAACACGAAAACTTAATAATGCCCCAAGTCTCTCCCATAGTCCTGGCATCACACATCATCGAACACCTCCTTGTCGCCTTCCTTTGCTATAGCTTTTCCTTTCCTTTATCTGCAGTAAGAGGAAATGCAAACTATAAGCGAATGCTTAGTAAGCGCTATCTAACTCACAAAAACTCGAATGTGCATATAAATATAGCAATGCTAAAAACTGAATCTGTAAGAAGAAAACTACTCATGCTCATCTAATAGCAAAGCACTAAAATTTGCATACTCATAATATACAAGAATAAAACTGCATGCTGGAAGACAAGGCTAATCATGCTCAATAAACTAATCAGGAAACAAATAAAACTAATACTTCATGCTTCGAATTAAAAGAAGCTAACTTGCTGAATTTTAAACATAAGTGAAGCTTGTTTCATTTGTTCCAAAAACTTATACTTTATTACTTCAAAATAATAATAAACTTTTCTGGGGCCCAGACTTAGTACCAATGCGCGCTCCCTAATAGAGACTGTGGTAGCTAGTCACCAGTCCTACGAGGGTAAAGACCTTGGTCTTACCAGGGCCAAGACCTTGGAATTGGTCACCTGGATTTGTTTAACGACAACCTTGGAAGTCGGGTACTAGCCCTTTTTAAAATAAAATACTTGTTATCTTTTATTACTTCTAATATATAATGCCTCGACATTTTAATAAGCACCTTGTGTGCCAAAATCCCTAAAGTCTTGACATTGGGATCTACTTAAGGCCTTGGCCTTTTTTCTTTCTTATACTTGTTAATACCTCTAAAAACAATGTCTCATACAAATTCTAACTTTGAAATGCTTAGATAAACTGAAATTGCACACTTAAACATACTAAGAGTGAATGCTTAAACAAACTGAAATTGGATACTTAAACAAACTAAAACTGCTGTGCTTGAGAAGTTCCAAAATTTTCAATTCAAACAAACAAATAAATCTGCATACTATGACTAACAAAAATCTGCATACTACTAATAAATTTCTGCATACTACCAATAAATTCCTGCATACTACTAATAAATTCCTGCATACCATGCCCACAAAAATCTGCATACTACCAATAAATTTCTGCATACTATTAATAAATTTCTGCACACAGACTTGATAAAAATTGCCATCTACTAAAATAATGTTGCTGCTATCAAAAGTTGATACGTGAATATGATAATTTACTAGAACATACAAGGAACCAAAACATGATTATTCTTCTTGTTATGTGCCACGGCAACAAACCAAACAGAAATTACTGCTGTAAACAATTGCTACTGTAAACTTAACACATAATTATTCTTTTTACTACAACAGAATTAAAAGGAACAGTTAAATCCTCCTAGTAAAGACAAGTCAATTAGCTCAAGAAAAAGGAATGCCATCTACTAAAATAATGCTGTACAGAAAATCCGAATCAAGGAAAACAAAGCACACTAGCTACTCTTAAACTTCTAACCATCCCAATGCTGTACAAAAAATCCGAAGCAAGAAAACAAGGAACACTTGCTGCTCTTAAATTTCAAGCCATCCTAATGTTGTACAGAAGGAAAAATCGAAAGCAAGAAAACAAGGAACACTTGCTGCTCTTAAATTTCAAACCATCCTAATGTTGTACAGAAGGAAAAAAACCAAAAGTACTTGCTACTCTTAACCTCTAACAACTCCTAATTCTGTACACAAACACCCTTCTTTATACCCATCGATCCTAGGGTTTTCATAGAGCATCAAAATCTTCAAACATGCTACAATGGAAACAAAAGAAGAAATCTAATCTCGGAACTACTCTTACTGCAGGTGAGAAGCAACTTACCGAGGTGTTCTTGAACTTACAACCGAAGAAGAAAAGGGCTCCTAGGGTTTCGAAGATTGCAAGCTTCGACCTCCTCTTCGTGCTCACGGTTTCCCCTCGACGAGAGGATCACAAGGATGGAAAGAGCTCTCGGATTGGACCCTTGGCCGACCACCGGAATCGAAACCCTAGCCTCCTTTGTGTTTCCGCCCGAGCAGAGAACGACGACTCGCCGCGCGTGAGATAAAGGAAGAAGAGAGGAATTAGGTCTCGGGAAAATTAAGTCCTCTTTTTATAACTAGGGCATTCTGTTATTAACTATCACTTAAATAAAATTCCGCTCTTTCCTTAATCAGCAACGCCCGCTTGGGCACTTGGTCAGCCGGATCCGCTTAAGGTTTGGGTCGGGTTGGAGGTCGCGGGTTCGAACCTCGGTCGAACCTATTTATTTTTTGAAACTTCTTCCTTTTGGTAAAAATACCAAACGATCTCCAAAAATTACATAAAAATACTCTAAAAATTCCTAAAAAAATCTCTAGAATATTTCTAAAGCATTTCTAATTATTTTTAAGCACTATTAGGACTCGAAATGAGGAAGTTTGGGTTGTTACATTACTAGACAGTATAAAGTTCCATTAATAGATTTAATTCCATGTGAGTCAAATAAGTCTAAATGTAATAATTCAAGTGTTGAATTGGTTTGAATTTGATTAGTTAGTTTGTGAGTTGATTTGGTCTATTTTCCTAATTGACAAGCATTACAAATTATTGAGTCTAAGTTATGTAGTTTTGGTAGTCCTCTAACTATGTCATTTAATTTGGTGAGGTTTCTAAAGTTAGTGTGGGACATTCTCCAATTTCACAACCAGGTTTCATTTTTTTGTGTCAAGTGGCACTTAAGTGAGGAGCCTACTAGGTTAATTATATAAATATTATTATTCCTAAGTCCTTTTAATTTTATTGTAGGGTCTTTCATATGTTTAATTAAGTATTCAGTGGATGTAAGCCTAACTGTATATTCTAAATCACACAATTGACTAACACTGAGTAAGTTAAATTTAAAATTTTCAATAAGGGATACTTTATTATTAATAAAATTATATTCTAGTTCAATGCTACCAATTCTAATTACCTTCAGTTTGTCGTTGTTTCCAAAGACAATTATTTCTAGTCTTCTCAAGATTAATTTTGTAAACATTGTTTGATCTTCGGTTATGAGCAACCACTATCCAATATTAATTTAGATCCCTAAAAAAATAGGAAATATAAACATTTAGCTCAAGTGTGAACTTGATTATAATTCAATTTATTTTTAATTTAAATTTAATTTATTTTAAATTTAATTTAGTTTATTTTTAATTTAATTTATATTTAATTTAAGTTTATTTTTTATTTAATTTACTTTAATTTAATTTATTTTAAATTTAATTTAAATTTAATTTAATTTATTTTAAATTTAATTTAAATTTAATTTAATTATAATTATAATTTAATTTAATTTTAACTTAATTTAATTTATTTTAGATTTAATTTAATCCATTTTAAATTGAATTGAATTTTATTTATTTTTAATTTAATTATAATTTAATCATTATTTATCTCACCCGATCTATATTTTAATCAGTGAATCGTATGATTTTGTGAAATGAGTTAAGTTAAATTTCAGGATTTAGTTTAACTTGTGTTAGATTCAAATTTAGCTTCGGGTTCAACAAACAGATATTATTTGGATAAACTTTTAAGCTGTGGTGAGTCACTTGGACATTATTAGAGTAACCATACCTTCAAAATTTTCCTATCCACTGAACTTAATACAAAACTTTAGTTTAACCAGTTAGGATTAGTAAGGGGTAACTTCAGTTAGTTTCACTAAGTTAAATGCTCCAGGTCGAAGCCATATCTTCTTAGACATCCATAGATATAGTTTCCCTAATCTACTATCATCCAAAACTTCTTCGGTGCTATCCTCTAATTATCTAGTCTAGTAAATTATTATTTTTGAGATGCCAACTAATTTGGAGTCTTCCCCTGAATTATTAAATTTTGGATTTAGGTTTTAGGTTTACGTCAATATATTTTATAGTTATAGTAGACTTGGTTATAGTTTGAATTTAGATTGATTTTGTATTTATTTAATTTAGGTTTAGTTTTTTATTTTATTTTATTCTTTAGTTTGGATTTTATCTTTGAAGGTTTATATTTTGGTTTGGTTTTAGGTAGTGTATTTTATTTTTAGGTATATAAAATTGATTAAGTCCTACTTGCATGGTTGGGCATGCTTTTGGAACCCAGGCTTTGGTTTAATTCTTAGTTTGAGTGACTAGAGATGTGAAGGTGTTGTTAGTCGAGCTGGACTTGTATTCAAATCTGGACTTATTGTACACAGCTTTTTATGATCCAAGTATCATATCTAGTTACTTGGATATGGTTGTGAATTTTTCTAACAAATCTTTTAAACTGGTTACTTCAATTTTCAGTTTAGAGTTTTCTTCTTCAAGTCTTTCGACTTGAGTTGAGTTAGTGTTTTCTATTTGAGAGTTTAATTATTCCTTAAGGTGTTGGTTTTCCTTAAGGAGTGAGTTATTTTGTTTTCTAGATTTTATTAATTTTTTATTGAGACATCCGATTATTCTAAAAAACTTAGTAGTTAAGATAGATGATACCTCATTCAAACCTTCTAAAAAAAATGTAGACTCTTGGATTGATTCATAATCAAACTCGTCGTCTTGTTTCGTCTCACTTTCTGATTATGGTATGATTGCCATCAGCGCAAGGTAGTTGTGATGCTTCCGATCTTTGACGTCCGACTCTTCATCCCAAGTCACCTTATCTTCTTCCTATATTTTGATGTTAATTAATTTATTCAGAGGTGAATCCTTTTTGGTTACCTTTGCATTGTTTGTTTCTTTATGTAACTCGATGAATTTATTCCAAGGGTCCTTTGCATTTTGTGCAAGGCTGACTTAATTTAGTTTCTTCTTCGTGAGTCCGCACTAGATCATGTTCAATGTCTTGAAGCTAGTTTGCACCTTTGTTTTCATCTCTGAAGTCCAATTTTCAAGGTCCATCAGAATTCTGGTGTTGTTGTCGATCGAACGCATGTATCCCTTCCAGATGTTGAACCATTAGTCGAGGCCTGTCTTTAGGTACACCTCCATCTGCTTCTTCTAATATGGGAAGTCATCCCTGTTAAAAGGAGGGATGAACGGTGTTGTATCCCTCGTTTTGGGCCATTAAGATAGAACCTTGCACACAAAGAAAAGGAGAAAGAAATCTCAAGACTAGGTCTTGGATTAGCAATGTGGGAGATAATAAAAGTATTAAAACTTGATTGATGTTGCACCAATTTAGAGTATTTTGTAACGAAAAAACTTGTCCAAAGAGATAATTGCACCAATTTGGACTATATTGAAAAGCTTAAAAACTAAAAAGAAATATTAAAAGAAATTTTAAAAATCACTCCTTGCCTAATTGGTAGTTGCACCAATTTAGAGCCAACTTGGCTATGATACCACTTGTTGGATCGTAAAGACGCTAGAGGAGAGTGAATAGCGTTCTTCGAAAATCATGATTTAAAACAAGTTACGCAGCGGAATAAAGAAAATAAAAATAAATGCTAACACAAGTAATTTTTTAAATTGTTCAGAGCCTTCGACAACTCTTACTCCAAGGCACGCACACGTCGAGTGCTTTCATTAAGTAACCACTATCAGTTTGAATAACTGAGTTACAAAGATTGAGTATAAGAACTAAAATTATTTGTTACCAACAAACAAAATTTGAAATATTTCATTCTTCGAACTTTAGAGCAGTCTTTCGGTGTCGTTGAAGTCTTTTCAGAGTAGCACACAAGAATGAAACTTGTAGCAGATGTTATTCTGAAGCTACTGGTCAGATGCCTTTAGATAGGCTCATTTCGGGCGCCTGAACCACTACTAACATGGCGATCTCTCGTTGAAACTTGATCCATCAAGTTTATCCACCTCTGGATGTCGGGACCATTGACATGGATTCAGCGAGTCATTACACTTCAACTCAGCTTCAGGATGAAATTTTTGGTCCGAGCACCTGGACCAGCTTTGGGCACCTAAACCCCCACGTGCCTAGCCAGGCAACTCGGACGAGTCTGGTCTGGGCACCCAGATAACTTTTTGTCTCTTTTCTTCCCTACAACAAAAAATTAGTCGAAGCATAAAAATCACCCTACAAAATAGAATTAGCATAACACAATAAAGTAATAGTAATAAATAGATCTTGCCTCCCCAAGACCAGGATCTAGTCAAGGTCTCAGCTTAGATTTTCCAAATGGACCTAAACTAGACATATGCATCATGTTCTCTCAACCGGGAATGCGCCCTTGATAACTAGCATTTTTATATGTTATTTTGGCTCTTGGACTTATCATTTTTACCTTCTTGCATGCTTAATATTGTGTTTATGTTATGTTCTGTGAGTAGGATTTATTTTAGACTTAATTGTGATTTTCCTATGATTATGACATTATTTCTTATATTTTAAATTTAATTTTGTAGGAAATCTAAAGAGCCATGAATTCGAGTCGAGTCAGATCAAGCTCAGCTTGATTTGAAGGAAAAAGGAAGAGATCACATTTGGAGCATCTAGGCCGTTGATTGAGAGCTCAAGGCATCCAAGGGTTCATTTAAAGCATCAATTCAATTTGGATAAGAGAGGAGACCAATTTCAAAAACCTAATTCAATCCTCAAGCCTACTCTTAAAACCCTAATTCCAAAAATCTAATTTCACTTTTCTTATTGGATTCGGATTCCTCTCCTCAACCCAAACCAGAAACCCATTAAGAATCCATTCCTCTTTTCTTTTCTCTCACGCGGATAAACAGTGGAATCCTCTTCTCCTCGCGTTTTGGGGCTAGGGCACGCGACAAGCTTCACTGGCACCACCTTCCCCCTTCCTTCTCCTTCCTTCTCTCCGGCTGGCGGCCCCTCTTCTTCTCTTCACTGTCGCCAGCTGGCCATCCATAATCTACTCTTATTCTTCTCGATTCCAACGGCGATGGCAGAGGTAAACTCGGCAGAGACAAACTCGGCAGGGGGTAGCAACCTTCGGCGACGACTCCGATCAAGCTCAACTCACCAGAGAGGGTTTCTCCGGTGTTTACCTTCTTCCCTCGAACCCTAGAGGTCGGTCACAGCGGGTTGCAAAAGCTAGGTCTTTAAGTTTCAGTGGTGGTAGCAAGCTTCGTCTAACTTCACCTCACCGGATGGGTTCTCCAGTGTGATCTCCATCGTCCTGGTAGCTCCACCGTTTGGGGTTCAGGCAACAGAGCCAGGAGGCAGCGGCGACGGTTCATCCCATTTCAAAGCACCTCCATTTCTGGTCAACTTTCATCTGAGGGGATTCATCGGTGGAAGTTTCGTATCATCCTCATCATTGTCGAAGTGTGCAGTAGTCCGACAGAGTGCTAATGTTCATCAGAGTTTGGGGTTCGATCGTCGGGTCTTCATGTGACGACAAGGGTATTCATTGGACTGGAAGTGGATGTGTGGATTGTGGTTTGGAATACTTAGTTTAATTTTGTTCATTATTGATGTTTGCTTGTGTTGAAGTTTCTTATCGAATGTTTGTAGTGAACTTGATTTTCTATGTTTGAATTGCATGTACTATACTTAATTAGATTCGCGCCTACAATATGTTCGATGAATTGCTTCAACTACTAGTTAGGTTTAATTTAATGCATTTTAGTTTGTTTAATTTTTGCTTTGACTTGTTCTTTCAATTTCTTTATGATCTAGTTCTTCATTTGGATGTCATTAGGTTATATTAGATTTCTTTAATGTTTTAGGTTTCGTTCCATGCTTAGTTTCGTTGATACTTTATTTTATATTGTCTTTTATTTTCTATAACTGTAGTTAAGTTAGATTTAGCTTTCCTTTATTTGTATTGTCTTTCATTTAATACTTTTTCATTTCATTACTTAGTTTAATTGTGTTGATGGTTAGTCCATAGCGTAGAGAGACAATGCATTGTGGATTAATTGTTGGCACTTAGTTAAATTTCATTTAAGCATTAGATTTGTTTCCTACTTATTCTGCTTTTAATTTGTTAGGTTAGAATCAAAATCCAAAATCCCCATTTTCATATTAAGAACACCAAAAATAGGAATAACAAATAATTCTAGATTATCATCCTATCATTGCATTTGTTGGGAGACGACCTAAGTAATTTCTATACTGCATTCGTTGGGAGACGACTTGAGTCATTTCTATACTGCATTAGTGTAGTTAGAGGGGGTTCAGAACTTAAAAATTCTTTTGATATCGGTATCACGACCCTCATTGGATCTCTCCTCTAGTTGCTTTCCTTCACTTATCAACTACAGTCGCTTGACTTGCCTTTGACTCACCCGATCTTCCTGCCAGTCATTAGGTCTCGCAGACCTAACTGGTCTTCGGTCAGTTGTCTGGTCCCACGGACCCAACTGACCTTTCCATCAGATATCGGGTCCCACGGACCTATTTGAACTTCACACCAACTATCGGATCTCACGGACCTAGCTGGATTCAGGCTGGTGTCAAGTCCTCCAGATCTGTCAACTCTTGTACACTTTGTAAAATAATTAGATCATAAACACTCTTGTTGGTGCAATTTCCAGTAGGTCAAGGTTGACCTAGTTGACCAAGCGTAAACCTTGGTCATGGTTTCGATGTTTGACAATACAGAAAGACATGTAGACATGGACAATGCAGGTGCAGTTGTCCATGCGGAGAGATACTGATCAGGGTCTGATCAGGTTGAATGAAGAAGAGTCAAGTAGGTCAAGGTTGACCGGATACTTGACTGGAAAGTCCTGGTGAGTGAAGCCAGGTAGACGGAAAAGTCCTGGTGAGTGAAGCCAGGCAGATTGGAAGACCTGGTGAGTGAAGCCAGGTGAAAATCCTAGTGAGTAAAGCTAGGTGTAAGTGAAAGTCCTGGTGAGTGAAGCCAGTTGGAGAAAGTCCTGGTGAGTGAAGCTAGGCAGTTGGGAAAGACCTGGTGAGTGAAGCCAGGCAGGGGAAAGACCTAGTGAGTGAAGCTAGGCAGTTTGGAAGTCCTGGTGAGTGAAGTCAGGCAAGGGAAATCCAGATGGGTCAAGGTTGACCAGACATCTGGTGAAAAGTCCAAGCAGGGAGCTTGGCACGGGAAAAGTCCAAGTATGGAGACTTGGCACGGAGAAGACCAAGTTGGAGACTTGGCATGGAAAGTCGGAGAGGGCTCGGTAGCTCGTTCTCCGGACTAGGTCAAGAGAGGGCTCGGTAGCTCGTTCTCAGGACCATTTAGGGTTTAGGGATGGAGCTCTAAACCTGGATCGGTCTGGTGACCGATCCAGCAATACGCCTGAGTATCTGATCGGTCTGGTGACCGATCAGATAACAAACAGAAGGGTTCTGTAAGTCATCTGATCGGTCTGGAGACCGATCAGAGGAGTTGAGCCAACTTTCTGTGAGTGAACTGATCGGTCCGGGGACCGATCAGACTGGGGCCTGATCGGTCACCAGGACCGATCAGAGGTGCCCTGGACCGATCAAGCTTCAGCCTCATCGGTCCAGAACTATCCGTTGGCTCACAACGGTCTTCTGTCTTCTGCTGTCTTCTGGCTTCTTCTTCGCAGGTGGATGCAGGTATAAAAAAGGGATGAGGGCTTCTACAGTGGTCTCTCTTTTACTCTTCTGCTGATTCGAAGTTTCTGCTTCTTCTTCTTCACTGCTGTGATTTGAGCTTTGCTGAGCTCGCTTCTGCTTGAAGCTTCGTGTGAGCTTCATCGGCTGGTTCCTGCTGTTGTAGGCGTCTTGTGAAGCTACTACTTCATCCAGTCGAAGAGCAGGCAAGTAAGCGAAGGTGTTTCATACATTTGTATTGTATTTTGCTTCTTGCTGCTTTCTACTCCTGTATTGCTTTTGCAAAACATTGTGGCGAGGTTTCTCCACCCATAAGGAGTTTATATTAGCCGATTTTCCGGGGTCTCATCCACCGACGGATTGATCAGATTCGTCCACCTTACGGACACGTCGAGGAGTAGGAGTTTCATCTCCGAACCTCGTTACATCCATCGAGTTTGAGGTTTGCTATTCTCCGCTTTCGTTTCTATTCGTTTTATTTCCGCTGCGCTAACTTGATTTGTAGAAAGAAACGAGCAATTTGGGGCGGCTATTCACACCCCCCCTCTCTAGCCGCGATCATCGATCCTAACAAGTGGTATCAGAGCGAGGTCGCTCTTCGCCGGATTAACACCCGAGGGAGCACAAGCTAGAGATGGATCAACTCGGAGAAGACATCACCATTCCACCTTTCTATGACCGCGACGACTTTGCGTATTGGAAGGTAAGAATGAGATATTTTCTTATGACTAACCTTGAAAATTGGAGTTGTGTTCAATTAGGTTTCAAGCCTCCAATGGATAAGGACGGAGAAACCCTAGAGAAGAAAAAGTGGACGAAGGAGCAAATCCACCAATCCACAATCAACGATGAGGTAATGAAAGTATTTGAATTCTCATTACCTAATGACATTCTATGTAAGATAGGTGGATACAACAATGCCAAGGAGTTGTGAAACAACATGGCTAAGTTCCATGAGGGGAACTCCACTTCAAGCCATGAAGAGGAGTCAAGTGAGCCAAGTAGCTCACATCATGGAGGAGAGGAATTAGAAGTTGAGGGCTACTCAACATCTAAGGAAGAAGAGGAGGAGAGTTCTTCTTCAAGAATGGAGTAAGAGGAAGAAGCTTCTACCTCCGGAAGGGATGAAGAAGAAAGTCTTCATCCATCCTCAACCCTAGGTAACTCAAGCATTTCAATTTCAAATAAATTACACATAATGTGCTTTGAGTGTAGGGAATTTGGGCACTACAAGAGTAAGTGTCCAAAGAGGATTAGAAAGTCTCCACCGACGCCAAAGGTCAAGGAAGCCGGAGTCCCAACACGCAAGGGTAAGGAGCAAGTGGTGTGCTTCCAATGCAAGCGAAGGAGACACTATAGGAGTCAATGTCCGAGGGGGAGGCAACCTCACAAGGACAAGAGACCGAGCACGTCAATAGGGGGAGCGAAGGAAAACCCTAAGGTAACATTTAAGTCTCACTCTTGCAATAAGACACATGCTAGTAGTTTTGTTGCAATTGTTAATAATGATAAGCATGTTAACTTTAGGAACCAATATATGTGCTTAGGTGCCAAACATGTGAGCCTAGATAAGGATAACACTAGGAAAGCCAACCCTAGGATCAACTCATCTAAGGTTAAGGATAACCTAGGTAGAAATCCCAAAACAACTAGACATATGCCTAGGAATGCCTCAAAGACAAATGACAAGTTAAAACTTGAGGTATTAGAAAAGGAAAATCAAGTCTTGAGGTCAAGACTTGACTCTTTAGAAAAGACCCTTAAAAATTTGGAAAAGTCAAATATAGGGTCTAAGGGGCAAAAACCAAAGCCCAAGGACATGAAAGGTTTGGGTCACAAACCTAAGTCCCAAGTGGTCAAGCCCACTTATAACAATGTTCCATTAGATTATGGAACAAAATCTAGGGCAAGGAAGACCATCACCAAGGTCACAAGGGGAGTCACCCCTAGAGTTGATCTTGATGAGTCCCAAATGACCAAGGCTTCAAAGCCTAGAAGGGTCATTAGGAGGGTTGCTAGGGAAGTCATCCCTAGTGAATATTTAGTGAACCCAATGAGCTCAAATAGGTATTGGGTTCCTAGGAGCGTGATTCCATCACGCTAGATGAGTTAGGGTGTGCCAACCTTACTTGAATAGGTAGTTAACCTAATCATGGCAAAAGGTGGCACTTTAGGATTTTTCAAGGTATAATCAAGCCTTGAAAATGAAATTAAGAATTATTCCTAAGGTGATTAGAATGTGCCAACCACACTTGAGGAATTTTCTAGAGTCAATCTAGTTGGCACATAGTGATCTAAAAGTCTTGAGGATATGATTTTAGGTCTATTACACTTATGAATATAGAATTTATGGCAAAATGATCAAAATTATCAAAAATGGCAACTAAGGCTAGAATTAGGTATTTTCTATACCTTGACATGTTATTTGCCATATATTGTTTGTCATATGTCATGTCATGACATCATATTTATTTTATGATCATTTAAAATGTCATGATAATGCTTAGGTTAGTTTAAATGTCATGCTTTATTTAAGTTTCACACTTTATGCCATGACATCATGACATTGGCACATGTTCCATTTATGATACTATTTTATGCCATGTCATCATCTCTTGCATTTATAATCAATGAAATTGATTTAAGGTTAAAAAACTCAATTTGATATGGAGATCAAATTGATGTTTAGAAAATGCATGAGACCTTAGCCTAAGATGACCTAAACCCATATCTCACATCAAAATTGAATTGGATGTGTTTGATACACCTTAGATGTGTGTGAGATATTAGGATCATGAGTTAGGAACAAGGTGCATAGTTCTTGTACCTAGATGAGCCTAATTCAAAATTGGGGATCATAGGGAAAGCTTATGTACAAGTCATGTACATTTCGCCCAAAGATTGTGGTCCTAAATTAAATGGTTTAAAAATCATTTCAAAATTAATTTGAAAAACCTTGATGAAGCTTTTCTGGTGATAGCATTCATCATTGAGCAAAGTGATACAAAGTTGAGTTAAACTTGAATTATTTCAAAGTTTTTCGAACTTTGTATCAAGTTTCGAAAATGGAAGTTATTTTCATAGAAAACTATTTTTCCTTGATAGTATATGTTATGAGGAATGTATCCTCAACGTTTTATAATTTTTGGAATTTTCTGGAATTTTGTAGGGGTTTCTGAATTTCGGAAGGAAATTCAGAAACTGATATCAGAGGTTATGGACCGATCAGAAGGGAGTTTGATCGGTCCAGGCAGTTGTGGATCGGTCACTGTGACCGATCCAGGGAAGACTTGATCGGTCTGGTGACCGATCAGGGCGTGCCAGTTTCGACTGTGCTGTCTGAAATTTCTGAAATTTCAGCAATGAAGTTGGTGTTTTGGATTTCTAAAGGGTTGAAACTCTCCAAGACATTGTTGGTGCAATGGTCAAGGGGGAGTTGACCTTTAGGGGGAGCTTTACCTATTAGTCAAGGGGGAGTTGACTTTTAGGGGGAGTTTTTACTCCTAAAAGACTTAAGTGATATGAGATTATCACTAAGTTAATTGTTGACTCTAGTGTCAAGGGGGAAATTAAGGGTTTCAATGAAAGGTATGGGACTTTCATTAGGAAGAAACTCTTGACCTTGATTTACTCCTTTTGATGTATATCAAAAAGGGGGAGAGAATGTCTAGAGAATGTTCAAGGAAGAACATTGGAGTTAGTGGAAGAGTTTGTTGATCACAACAAATGAAGTTGTGAACAACGATAACTTACTCTTCAAGGGGAGAGTTTGTTGATGTGTGCCAATAGGGGGAGAATGAAGGGTTTAAGTTAGGCCTTCATTATCTAAGAAGGAGGTTGCCTTCTTAGAAGGAGAATGTAAGGTTGTAATTTATGTTTCATTACGGGTTTAAGTTAGGCATTCATTATCTAAGAAGGAGGTTGCCTTCTTAGAAGGAGAATGTAAGGTTGTAATTTATGTTTCATTACCTAGTGGCATGAAGAAAGTTGAGGCTATTGGATTAGCCTAACTTAAAGGTATTGTCAAACATCAAAAAGGGGGAGATTGTTGGTGCAATTTCCAGTAGGTCAAGGTTGACCTAGTTGACCAAGCGTAAACCTTGGTCATGGTTTCGATGTTTGACAATACAGAAAGACATGTAGACATGGACAATGCAGGTGCAATTGTCCATGCGGAGAGATACTGATCAGAGTCTGATCAGGTTGAATGAAGAAGAGTCAAGTAGGTCAAGGTTGACCGGATACTTGACTGGAAAGTCCTGGTGAGTGAAGCCAGGCAGACGGAAAAGTCCTGGTGAGTGAAGCCAGGCAGATTGGAAGACCTGGTGAGTGAAGCCAGGTGAAAATCCTAGTGAGTGAAGCTAGGTGTAAGTGAAAGTCCTGGTGAGTGAAGCCAGTTGGAGAAAGTCCTGGTGAGTGAAGCTAGGCAGTTGGGAAAGACCTGGTGAGTGAAGCCAGGCAGGGGAAAGACCTAGTGAGTGAAGCTAGGCAGTTTGGAAGTCCTGGTGAGTGAAGCCAGGCAAGGGAAATCCAGATGGGTCAAGGTTGACCAGACATCTGGTGAAAAGTCCAAGCAGGGAGCTTGGCACGGGAAAAGTCCAAGTATGGAGACTTGGCACGGAGAAGACCAAGTTGGAGACTTGGCACGGAAAGTCGGAGAGGGCTCGGTAGCTCGTTCTCCGGACTATGGTCAGAGAGGGCTCGGTAGCTCGTTCTCTGGACCGGACGAAGTCGGAGAGGGCTTGGTAGCTCGTTCTCCGGACTAGGTCAAGAGAGGGCTCGGTAGCTCGTTCTCAGGACCATTTAGGGTTTAGGGCTGGAGCTCTAAACTTGGATCGGTCTGGTGACCGATCCAGCGATACGCCTGAGTATCTGATCGGTCTGGTGACCGATCAGATAACAAACAGAAGGGTTCTGTAAGTCATCTGATCGGTCTAGAGACCGATCAGAGGAGTTGAGCCAACTTTCTGTGAGTGAACTGATCGGTCCGGGGACCGATCAGACTGGGGCCTGATCGGTCACCAGGACTGATTAGAGGTGCCCTGGACCGATCAGGCTTCAGCCTGATTGGTCCAGAACTATCTGTTGGCTCACAACGGTCTTCTGTCTTCTGCTGTCTTCTGCCTTCTTCTTCGCAGGTGGATGCAGGTATAAAAAAGGGCTGAGGGCTTCTACAGTGGTCTCTCTTTTACTCTTCTGCTGATCCGAAGTTTCTGCTTCTTCTTCTTCACTGCTGTGATTTGAGCTTTGCTGAGCTCGCTTCTGCTTGAAGCTTCATGTGAGCTTCATCGGCTGGTTCCTGCTGTTGTAGGCGTCTTGTGAAGCTGCTGCTTCATCCAGTCGAAGAGCAGGCAAGTAAGCGAAGGTGTTTCATACATTTGTATTGTATTTTGCTTCTTGCTGCTTTCTACTCCTGTATTGCTTTTGCAAAACATTGTGGCGAGGTTTCTCCACCCATAAGGAGTTTATATTAGCCGGTTTTCCGGGGTCTCATCCACCGACGGATTGATCAGATTCGTCCACCTTATGGACACGCCGAGGAGTAGGAGTTTCATCTCCGAACCTCGTTACATCCATCGAGTTTGAGGTTTGCTATTCTCCGCTTTCGTTTCTATTCGTTTTATTTCCGCTGCGCTAACTTGATTTGTAGAAAGAAACGAGCAATTTGGGGCGGCTATTCACACCCCCCCCTCTCTAGCCGCGATCATCGATCCTAACAACTCTAACTCTAATTCACTTGTCATTTATCAAAAACTGAGTTAGATCAGTATTGCAAATTGCACCAACATACCCAACGGTACAATCAAGGATTGCGGGTCTTGGAGTAGGAGTCGACACAGGCTCTAAACCAAATAAATAATTGTCACTTGTGTATTGCTTTTATTATTCCGCTGCTTAATGTGATTAGATTTTTACAATAAAGAAAATATTTTTAAATGAGCGATATTCACCCCCCCTTCCCATATCGCTATTTTGATCCTTCATTGGCCAGCTTAGCCAACTTATCTACGTACTGGTTTTCTGATCAGAGAATTTTCTATAGCACAACCTCCTGGAATCCCATTCTTAGCTTTTCAAACGGCTCCGCATATAGTCTTACTCATTATTTATCTCGAAATTGCTTGATAATTATTGAGTGGCTAGTTGAGAATCTGAATTAATCATGACTCAGGTAGCTCCTATGTGCTTTGCTACCTACAAATTGGTTATTAATGTTGGTTGCTACTCGGAAAACCTAATGGTTCCACTGTACAAAAATTTTGTACAAAGGTCTGAACCTTTTCCTAGCTACCATGTGTTCTTTTAAATTAAACTTGGATCGCCTGTGGAACTTAACACATTTGATCCAAAGTTTAATCTATTTGTTCTTTTAGGTTTTGACTTGGATCTCCTGCGGAACTTAACACGTTCGATCCAAATCACCTAAGTTATTAATTCCATTAAATATTAATTTCCATAATTGGTTCCCAGTACTGACGTGGCGAGGCACATGGCCTTCTTGGATATGGGAGCAACCACCACCGACTAGACAAAATCTTTTAAGGAAAGCTAATATTTAATTTCCTAAAATAACTTTAGGTTAACCAAAAGGAACAATCAAATCACAAGGAAAAGAAAAAAAAACAAAGAACACAATATCGAAAATAAATTCGAAATACTAGAATCGCATGCCTCTTGTATTTGGTATTATTTCCAAAAATAACTAGTATGATGCGGAAAGGAAAAATACTAGTTATACATTTTAGAAAGACCTCTTGATCTTCTACCATATTCCTCTTCTAATCCCGGACGTTGTGTGGGCAACGATCTTCCGAGACGAGAACCACCAAACCACCTTCTTCTTCTTTCCTTCAAGTTTCGGCCAAGCAAGACTTTCAAAGGAAGAAGATCCTTTTCCACTAACCAAGCTCCAAGGGATGCAAGCTTTCTCTCCTTCTTCTCCAAGCTAAGATCCGACCACCACTTGATCTCCAAGAGAAAAGAAGGTTTCGGCCACAAAGATTGAGAGAAGAGAAAAGGAAGGGACGGCCACAACAAGGAAGAAAAGAGGGAGAAAAATAATAGAGTTGTTCTTACATAAAGCCTCATCTACCCCCTCTCTTTTATAATCCTTGATCTTGGCAAATAAGGAAATTTAAATAAAAACTTCCTTAATTCTTTTGTCATGAAAAGGGAAAATTTATTTAATTAAAAATAATTTTTCTTTTCATTATAACATGGCCGGCCACTTATTTCCCCAAATCAAGGAGAGTTTTAATTAAACAAGAATTAAAACTTCCTAATTTGTTTCTAGAAATTTATAAAAATTTCTCATATAATTTTATCCCTTCATGATTGTTTTATAAAAAGGAAATTTAATAAATTAAAATCTTTCTTTTAAACATGTGGATAAAAATAAAGTTATCTCTAAAAATTAAAATCTCTTTTAATCTACAAATAAGGAAAGATATCAAATCTTTTCTTAATCTCTTGTAGAAACTTATAAAAGAGAATATTTAATTTTTAAACTCTCTTTTAAATCATGAACATAGTTAAAAAGGAAAGTTTTCTTAAAATTTAAAATCCACCTTTTAATCAACAAAAAGGAAAGATTTCAAATTTTAAACTCTCTTTTAAACATGTAGATGATTTACAAATAAGGAAAGTTTTTACCAAAAATTAAAATCATCCTTTTAATCTACAAATAAGGAAAGAGATTAATCTCTTCTCTTAATCTTTTGTAGAAAGCTATAAAAGGAAATTTTAAATTTTTAAACTCTCTTTTAAAATCATGATATCCACATAAGAAATAATTTTAATAAAAATCCCTTTTAATATTCTAGTGGCCGGCCACCTAAGCTTGGGACCCAAGCTTTGGCTGGCCCTAACTTCATCCACTTGGTCTTGGCCGGCCCCATTGGATGGGTAAGAAGGTGGGTATGTGGTGGGTATAAATCTCTATATACAAGAGGCTACGGTAGGGACCGAGAGGAGCAATTGGTTTTGGTCTCCCGATAAAATTAAGCATCCCGTGTTAGCCCCGAACACACAACTTAATTTTATCAATAATAATTCATTCCACTAGAGAACTATTATTGAACTACCGCACCAATCCCAAATTACATTTTGGGCTCCTTCTTATTATGAGTGTGTTAGTCTCCCTGTGTTTAAGATGTCGAATGTCCACTAATTAAGTGAGTTACTGACAACTCATTTAATTAATATCTTAGTCCAAGAGTAGTACCACTCAACCTTATCGTCATGTCGGACTAAGTCCACCTGCAGAGTTTAACATGACAATCCTTATGAGCTCCTCTTGGGGACATTCTCAACCTAGATTACTAGGACACAGTTTCCTTCTATAATCAACAACACACACTATAAGTGATATCATTTCCCAACTTATCGGGCTTATTGATTTATCAAACTAAATCTCACCCATTGATAAATTAAAAAAATAAATATAAAATATATGTGCTTGTTATTATATTAGGATTAAGAGCATACACTTCCATAATAACTGAGGTCTTTGTTCCTTTATAAAGTCAGTATAAAAGAAACGACCTCTAATAGTCCTACTCAATACACTCTAAGTGTACTAGTGTAATTATATAGTTAAGATAAACTAATACCTAATTACACTACGACCTTCCAATGGTTTGTTCCTTTCCATCTTGGTCGTGAGCTACTGTTTATAATTTATAAGGTACTGATAACAAGATCTTCTGTGTGTGACACCACACACCATGTTATCTACAATATAAATTAATTGAACAACTACATTTATCATAAATGTAGATATTTGACCAATGTGATTCTTATTTCTAAATAAATATTTATACCAAAAGCTAGGCTTTTAGTATACATCCTAACAATTAATGCCTCCTACTCAGCTTCATTATTGGTAGCCCTATAATCTAGCGAAATAGACAGTTGTATTCGATCTTCACACAAGGATATCATAAGGATTCCAATTCCACTTCCTTACCTAGTAAATGATCCATCAACATAAATTCTCCACGTTTCTTCTGGTTTGAGATTTTGTATTTCTATAACAAAGTCAGCTAAAGCTTGAGCTTTTGATGGTCGATCAAGGTTGGTACTATATGTCGTATTCACTTAGCTCTGTGGTTTACTTGATCAATCTTTCGAACATCTCTGGGTTGATAAGCACTTGACCTAGAGTACTGTTAGTCAAAATAATTATTGAACGAGAAAAAAATAAGAGTGTAACCTCCGAGCAGCTAAGACTAGCCCATACACCAACTTCTCAAGAGCAATGTAACAACATTCAATATCTTTTAATAAATGGCTTAAAAAATACACTGACTATTACTCATTGCCATCTTATCGCACCAATGCCAACCCGTCAACCCTTTTAGTGGAAGATAGGTATATCCACAGTGGCTCACCAGTGATGGGCTTCACAAGTACAGGTAAATAAGATAAATAAATTTTAATATCCTCTAGCGCTTTATCACATTTGGTGTCCCACTAGAATTTTATTGTTCGATGAAGTATTTTAAAAAAAAGTTAGGCTCTGATTGGATGACCTTGAGATGAACCGGGATAGAGTCGTGATTTGTCCAGTAAGGTGTTGTGCTTCCTTTAGATTACGTGGCGACGACATATCTTAGAGGGCCTTCACCTTGCTTGGGTTTGTTAGTGTAAGCCCTAAGAGTTAATCAAGAGTTGATTGACTTAGGACATATTGTATCATATTTTATCAATAAAAGATAATGTTATGGTTATTATATTTATTTCAGATCTGTGCTCGATGAATAAGTATAATAATATCCTATGGTAGTAGGTTCTAGTCTACAGCATATTAATTTGTTGAATTAATAGTGGGAAGCTGTAGATGTATATAGAACACTACTCTTAACTATTCCTAGTCAAATACTAATATACAAGGACAATATTAATATGTTGAGATTAACATATAGATCAATTGATGACTTAATCTCACAAGTCATAGATATAAGATATCAAGTTGACACATGAGTATATATTAGAGAATATGTACTGAATTGACCCACCATGAGAATGTTTCATGGATCATTATATGAGTGTCATAAAACATTCTCATAGTGATTATTGGTATGAATAATTCTTAGACCTGAAGTCACTATAGTTGCCTACATAAGGAGTTGCGTACTTTGGTATCGATAAACATCACCTGTAATAAGGTGGACTATAAAGTCGATTACTGTGTATGCAATAAGTTATGTGGAGGGATGTGAGAAATGTAGATGAGATATATCCCTTCCATATGACGGAAGTGATATCTATGGGTCTCTTAATTAAGTAGGACTACTAAAATATATGGTTATGCTTAAATAAGTCAATATAAGATATTGAGCTCATTTGGTTAAGTGAGTCTATTTAGAGATCAAGAAACGCAAAAATTGATAAGAGGATAACACGATATATGCCTCGTTGATCAATTTAGATATCGAGGATTGAAGGACCAAGCTATATAATATAATAGACATAGAAAGATTAGGTCTAATCTTGACATTCTCGTTACTTAGGTAATAATGATGCATTGTTAGATGTCACTCATTACTTATGTATCTAAAATGTTATTTTAGAGATATTGACAACATTATAAGAACCTATTGTATCACAACACACAAAGAACATATTGGTTTGGAGATGAATATATTTTAGTTTAACTAAAACATAATGAACCCTAAGGTTATAGGGCTAAGTCTAACCTAAATTTGACTCATTGAGTTTGACTCAACTGAATACAGATTAGACTCATTGGATTAATGAGTTAGCCTCATTAGATTATTAGGTTATGACTTATTGGGTAATGGTTTTTAATATACTAAATCTACCCTATTAAAAAGATTAATGGATATTAATTCATCATTAATAGAAGAAGGCCAAAAGGCAAAACCGTTGGTATTAATTAGATGAATATAAAAAGACCCTTTTGAGAGAAATTTTGAGAGACTCTTGATCTTCTTCTTCCTCTTCTTCTCTTGGACGGATCACTAAAGTGACTAGCACAACAAAGGTGGTTCTTCTCTAAAGGCTAAGTTCGTGAGACGAACGAAGGACATGTTCATGTGGATACCGAAGAGGCGTGACCACTCTGATCACGCTGAGATCCGATGAATCAAAATTGCTACCAAGATTATATCGTTCACGCAATAAAGGTAACTATTTTATTTTGATTGAGTAGGAATAACATATATATAATATTCGCTTGGATATCTGAAGGGATCATTTTTCTGCTGCGTATGTTATTATTTTCCTCAAAAGATTCCTACAGGGTTATCTTTGATTCCTCGCTCGGTCATGATGTAGCCGAGGAAGCATCCACTTTTAGCCCCGAACATACACTTATTGGGGTTGAACTTGAGTCTATATTTTCTTAGGTTTTGACACATCTTCTCTATATCAGTTCATAAATCAGCAGTTCGGAGGGACTTGATTAGGATTGCATCAACATATACTATTGGATGTAAGGTTGCAAACAAAATCCCACATTGAAAATACATGGGGAAGATCATTAATTTATAAGGAAAAGATATATTCATTGGTATGAGACCTTTTGGGTAAAGCCCAAAAATAAAATCATGAGAGCTTAGGTCCAAAGTGGATAATATCATGCCATTGTGAAAATATATGAAATCTTTTGGTCCTAACAATTGGTATCAGAGCTTGGACTGCCAGAAGGTCTAATCGTTGACTGTGTACAAGAGTTATGGTATAATTGAGTCATGTTAGTAGAATATTGACCTCGAACAAAGGAAGTGGAGGGTCCCGTGTCTTAATCAAGAGGACTAGACACCATGTAGGAAGTCCTAGTTGCGGCTAGACAAGGAAGTCCTAGTAGGTCGGGTGGACCGAGGGACAGAAAGACTTGGTGGGTTGAGGATCGAACATGGGAAGCCTGTGGTCCTTCATTTGAGGGGGGATTGTTGGATTGCAAGGTTGCAAATAAAGTCTCACATTAGATTTATAAGGGAAAAATATGTCCATTGGTATGAGGCCTTTTGGATAGAGTCCAAAAGTAAAACCATGAGGGTCAAGGATCAAAGTGGACAATATCATGTCATTGTAGAGATATCTGAAATCTTTTGGTCCTAACATATACTTCCATATTTCTACTGATATGCTTGTAACAACTTGTTCATAAGTTGTTGATAGGTTGCTTCTGCATTCTTTAATCCGAGCGGCATAATATTATAACAATATGTTCCTTTAGCAGTGAAGAGACTAACATTTTCTTCGTCTCCCTTGGCAAGTGGAACCTGATGATAGCTTTGGTATGCATGTAACATGCATATTAACTCTCATCCAATAGTTGAGTCTACCACTTGATCATTGCATAGCAGGGGTAATAATCTTTTGGGCACGACTTGCTTAAATCTTCGAAATTCACACAGACTAGCTATTTGTTACCGAGCTTCGACACTAGTACCACATTTGCTAGACATCTCAGGAATTGAATTTCACGAATATGCCCAACTTGAATTGGCCTATTCACCTATGCACGTATAATCTGATTCTGCTTGGCTCCGAAGTCTCTATTCTTTTGTTTAACTGGACGAATGTCGAGGCGGACGTGCAGTGTGTGCTCCATCACTGTTGATGAAATACCCGTGAGTTCTTGAGGTTCCCAAGTGAAGACATCATTATTGCGCGTCAAACAGGCAATCAACTCTACTTTTCTCTCCAGGCTCATATCAGTCGCTACTTGAGTGACGGCCTCTGGTTGGCTATGATTGAGCTTTTCGAACCGCGTGAGCTTCTTCTCTCATTACTTCCACGTAGCACTTGTGGGCTACGAGATGATCTCCTTTTACCTCACCAACTGAGTCGTCTATTGAGAACTTGATTTTCTAGCAAAATGTGGAGACAACGACTTAAAACTCATTCAACATTAGTCAACCCAAAATGTCATTATAGGCTAAAGGTGCGTCAACCATGATGAAGTTTGACCGACGGGTCCTCATGAGCGGCTCTTCCCTAGAGAGATAACCAGTCAGACTTGTCCGATCGGTTGCACTTCATTACCGGTAAACTCGTACAAGGGTGTTGTCATTAGCTAGACCTCACTCTTATCTATCTGAAGTTGCTCAAATGCCTTCTTAAAAATAATGTTGACTGAGCTACTGTGTCAACAAAAGTATGATGAATATTGTAGATAATGATAACAGTTTTAATGATCAAGACATCATCATGGGGTATCTCCACCCCTTCCAAGTCTCAAACCGAAACTAATTTATGGCCCTATGCTTTCTCCTGACTACACCCAACTGTGTGGATCTCCAGTCGGTGTGCGTATGATTTTCTGGCCCTGTTGGAATCACCATCAGTTTGGCCACTCGTTATCATACAGATATCACCTCGAGCGACATTACTATGATTTGCTTCATCTCGGGTGGGTCGACGCAGATGTTGTTCAACATTATCACAAGTTGGAGCTTGGTTATTTCTTGGTTGGGGCCTTTGTTGGTTCTGATTGGCCTATGCTGGACTCTGACTTGGATGCCCATTCAATTAGTGATGACGTTGATGGTTATGCGAAGGGGATCGCTGGCAAAACCCTTGATTAGCCCGTTGGTGTTACTCTTGATTAAAATGGTAGCAATCTTCTATATTATGGGTTCCTGAGAGATGGTAGGTACCAAACATAGGAGCCCATTGCCGAGGCTTAGGGAAACGTGCCCACTCAGCTTCCACATGTTGAACCACTTACGATCTTGGCTCACGATGTTGTGGCTGATGGCCCAGTCGGGGCCCCTTAGGCGACAAAGTAAGGGGAAGCACTCGGTGCTCAAGCATAATGGCTGGAGCAGCAGGAGCCACCTCCTTCTTTCGGACGGATTGAGCTTCTTCAATGTTGATGTATTTGGTGGCTCATTCGAGTAGATAATCAAAATCCTTCAGAGGTTTCTTAACAAGGGATCGGAAGAACTCGCCATCTGTGAGCCCCTGGGAAAAGGCATTCACTAAAATTTCAGGGGTGGCTGAGGGGGCGTCCATGGCCACTTGGTTAAATTTTTTGATGTATGCCCTCAACGACCCCTTGGGCCCTTGCTTAAGAGAAAAAAAGGTTTAATGTTGTCTTATGATAATGACGGCTGCTGGCAAAATGATGCAAAAAAACTTTACAAAAGTCTTTGAAATAGCAAATGGACTCAGTCGAGAGTCGGTTAAATCACCTCTGCGCCGAGCCGGATAGAGTCATGAGAAACACTCGACAATTGGCCTCGTTCATGTATTGATGGAGAATAGTCATATTTTTAAATTTAAGTAAGTAGTCCTCCGAGTCGGTCACCCCTCTGTATTCTCTTATCGAGAGTGGTAGAAAATGAGCTAACAGTTTATCCTCCAAGATTTCATAGGAGAAGGGCATGCTCGCCCGCTCGGGGGAGCAATTGGTCATTGGTGCTTTGCCTTTATGATGGTCGTGAGCGGGCGCTTTTTTTGAAGGTGGGCCTTGAGGCTTATCCGCACAGTCCATGTCATCAAGGGGAGTGTGGAACAATGTCAGGTGATATGCAATTGGTGACGGAGGCACATGCGACAGGCCGGTCGGCTACAAAAGTACTTGAAGGAAGGCGGTCGAGGGAGGCTGGCTTAGCTGGAACCCTGTTGTTGGTGCAACATCTCTCAGGTCAAGGTTGACCTGATTGACCAAGCTTGAGTCTTGGTTTGAGTTTCGATGTTTGACAATACAAGGTTGATTGAAGAAGAGTCAAGTAGGTCAAGGATTGACGGGATACTTGACTGGGAAGTCCTAACTGGGATGTTAGGCGAAATGAAAGTCCTGGTGAGTGGAGCCAGGCAGCAGAGAAATCCTAGTGAGTGAAGCTAGGTGAAAGTCCTGGTGAGTGAAGCCAGGCAGAAGAGAAGTCCTGGTGAGTGAAGCCAGACATAAGAGAAGTCCTGGTGAATGAAGCCAGACAGAAGAGAAGTCCTAGTGAGTGAAGCTAGGCAGATTGGAAGTCCTGGTGAGTGAAGCCAGGCATGATGAAGAAAAGTCCAAGTAGGTCAAAGGGATTGACCCGATACTTGGCACAAAGAAAAGTCCAAGTGGGTCAAAGGGATTGATCGGACATTTGGTGAGGGAGTCCTAGCATGTCAAGGAAGTGACTAGATGCTAGGCATGACGTACCAACAGGTTAAAGTTGACCGAATGTTGGTTTGGGAGGCTTGGGACTTGGTTTTGGGTAAAAACCAAGAGCTGGATCAATCAGTGGATCAATCAGTGGATCGATCAGTGGATCGATCAGTGGATCGATCTAGGAAGTTTCCCAGCGCACAAAAAGCCTCTGGATCGATCAGTGGATCGATCCAGAGGTCCCAATCGATCAGTGGATCGATTGGGACGCTGCTGCTTCGCGCGATAAGCACTGGATCGATCCGTGGATCGATCCAGGCGTTTTTCCATAGTACAGAGGCGCTCTGGATCGATCCGTGGATCGATCCAAAGCCTCCCCGATCGATTAGGAGCATTCCAATCGATCGGGATTCGACCGTTAGCATCGATTTAAGCCGCAGGCGTTCATTTCCTTCGGTATCACTTCCACAACAAACCTCAGATCTTCACCAGCGACTCCACAGAGCTCTCCACGTCAGTTCTTGAAGTTCTTGGAGGTTCTTCCAGGTCAAGAGGCGGATCTATTGCAAGAGGAAGAAAGCTAGGGTTAGGGTTTTCTTGTACTCATTGTAAGCTTTGTGCTTGTATTTTGTATCCTTTCCCCTTCTTCTTGTAGTGTGAACTTGTAGGGCTTCTCCGCCTTTGGTAGTTACCAAAAAGGAGGGTTTTATTAGTGGAGGGTGCATGAGTGGGTGTGGATCCTTGGACTAGTCACCTCTTGAGAGGTGGATACCAAGTAAACCAACCTTGTTAGCGTTGTGTGATTTGTTTCTTGTATTTCCACTGCGCATCTTTGAAGAAACTAGCAACGACGAGCACCTAGCACGCGACGAGCTATTCACCCCCCCCCTCTAGCTACTTTTCGGTCCCAACACCTGTCAGACCTTCCACTCGAGTACCGCACTTGGCCTGATGGCATGTCGCGAACACAGCGGGCTCATTCGGCATATGGTACTCGATGATTACTTGTTGCTGTTGTACCATTTTAGCCGCTCGAGCGACTATCAACAATTCTAAATCTTCTTGCGACAATATGACGATAGTGAGTTATCCAGTTTCGTCCATCCTTAAATCTCAGATGTAGGTGAAGTTCCCACAAACAGTGACAAATATGATCATGTTTGAAATTGGTGGAGATGAAATACTAGATGCGTGACTTTAATGTGGACTAAATGAAGACTCCTCACTATATCCAAGTGACTCCCATGCACTCTTACGTGCAAGAAGAGCGTTCATGACCGGGCTAGGGAAGAGGTCCCGGTGTTGACCCTCTGATACTCAAGTCAGTGATCGGTTTCTGGGAATGAATAGTAGAAAGAATAGTAGGAATGGGTGTGTAAAATTTTTAAGTATTCCGTGGTAGTTTTGATGTGGTCAACCAAGTTAAATTATGTCCTGTGCATGTTTGATCTTTGTGTCCAAGTGTGCAGGAGCTTAGAAACACAAGAAGTCGAGTGGAAGACGTAGCTAGCGAGAAGGATGACACGGGAATGGGGTCGATGGGCTCGGTGCATCCGTAGGACGAGATGCTGTGGAAGAGTATACCGAGGGACGAGAAGAACGCGTGTTGCGGTCCAAGGGACGAGGAGCCGGGGAGGAAGGCTGTTCCAGGAGAAGGTCGGAGTTGGGTTTAGGCGAGCTCAACTCCGGTTAGTCGGAGCATCACCCACGTGAAGAGATTAGCAAAGGAGCTAATCTGCCGTAAGAAAGACACCTTCCATGGATGAAAGACACCTTTGATAAACAACACGAAGGCGTCTTCTAGCCTTTGAAGGCGTCTTCTAATAGCCGTTAGCCATGGATAGAGTTTTATCCACAGCGGATAAAACTTATCCAATGGAAGGCGACTTGAACCTTATTGGAGTCACCTTCAAGCCGTGGATAGAGTTTTCTATGAGCTATAAAAAGACCCCTGAACCTAGGAAATAAAGTGCAACTGAACAACAACTTCTATATTAACTTTCCTAGTCATTTCTGAGCTATCAACATGTGTAAAAGGATTCTCCGCCTTCAACGAACGAGTTTTTTAGTGAGATTTTCAACGCCTTGGATTAACAACCACGTAGGTTGTAACCAAGTAAAACTTTCGTCTTTTACCTTACCCTTTAAGTTATTTTCATTAATGTTTATTGTCTATATATTTGCTTAATTTAAATATGCATCTTTGCTAAGCAAAGCAGAAGATTCATTTTAACTTTGATTGTGGTAATTCATCCTCCTCTTGCCGTCCCCGCTGTTAGGATCCTTCGTACGGCTAGAGAGGGGGGTGTGAATAGCCGCCCCAAATCACTCGCGTTTCTTTCTACAAATCAGGTTAGCGCAGCGGAAAATACAACAAAGAAACGAAAGAGAAGAAAACCAAACCTTAACACAAGGATGTAACGAGGTTCGGAGATGATACTCCTACTCCTCGGCGTGTCCGTAAGGTGGACGAGCCCTGTCAATCCGTCGGTGGATGAATCCCCGGAAACCGGCTAATAAATACTCCTTATGGGTGGAGAAACCTCGTCACAGTCTTTTGCAACAGCAAACAAAGGAGTACAACAATAGAGACAACAAACAAGAACAACAGAAATTGTAAAACACTTGCTTGCCTCTTGTTGTCGACTGGAACCTTGATGAAGCGGCTTCTCGGATCCGGCGGCTAGAACACCGGCGGGAAACTCACGCGAGCTTGGCGATGAGAGCTCGAAAGCTCAAGAGCACACCGGCTCGATGCGAGAGAAGAGGAAGAAGAAGAAATGCGGCGTAGCCTCTTTATACCGCGAAGAAGGCAATGAAGAAACTAGCCGTTGCATCGCAGCTAGAACTCTGATCGATGCAGGGCCGATCGGCCTAAGCGCGTAAAGCTTCATTTGTTACACGATCGGTCCCCAGACCGATCAGGTGTCGCGATCGAATCCCTGATCGGTCCACAGATCGATCAGGCTTATGCCTGATCGGTCTTGCCGACCGATCAGGCCATGCGTGGATCGGTCAGCAGACCGATCCACGGCTTTCTTCTTGCGAGGTTGCGTTGCCTCCGATCGGTCTCGGACCGATCAGATTCAATCGATGAGCCATCGATCGATTACGATCGGTCACCGGGCCGATCGGAACGATATCCGGATCGGTCACGGACCGATCCAACCTTCTCGACCCTGACCTAGGGCTTCCACACCAACATTCGGTCAACCTTGACTGTTGGTACATCATTCTAGCATCCGGTCACTCCCTTGACTGCTAGCACTTCTCCACACCGGATGTCCGATTACCCTTGATCCATCTGGATTTTTCCCTGCCCGGCTTCACTCGGGACTTTCCATGCCTAACATCCAGTTAGGACTTTCTCCTCAGCTTCACTCACCGGGACTTTCCAACCGCCTAACATCCAGTTAGGACTTTCTCCTTCTCAGTTCCTCACGGGACTTTCCAACCGCCTAACATCCAGTTAGGACTTTCTTTACCGGCTTCACTCACGGGACTTTCACACGCCTAACATCCAGTTAGGACTTTCCCTTGCCTCACCTCACTTTCCTTCCCTAACATCCAGTTAGGACTTTCCCTCGTGCCAAGCTCCTGCTTGGACTTTCCGTGCCAAGTCTCCATACTTGGACTTTTCCGTGCCAAGTCTCCATACTTGGACTTTTCCCGTGCCAAGTCTCCATACTTGGACTTTTCGCGTGCCAAGCTCCCTGCTTGGACTTTTCCAATGCCAAGTCTCCATACTTGGACTTTTCGCGTGCCAAGCTCCCTGCTTGGACTTTTCCCGAATCAGGTCAACCAGGTCAACCTTGACCTAAGGTTGCACCTACAATCTCCCAAACACCTATTCTTGTCAAACATCAAGAATAGAACTCTCTCACGAGTGTCAAACATCAACATGCAACTCAACTAGGTCAACCTCGACCTAAGGTTGAACCGACAATCTTCCCAAGTCAAACATCAAAATACAACTCGAGTCAAGTCACCTCGAGTCGGGTCAACCAGGTCAACCTTGACCTAAGGTTGCACCAACAATCTCCCCCTTTTTGATATTTGACAAAACCCATAATCAAGTTAGGTTAACCCGATAACCTAACTTAGGTTTTCCAACCATCTTCCAATGTCCAATGTTCTTTCCTTGAACATTCTCTGGATATTCTCCCCTTAGGTTAACCCGATAACCTAACTTGGGTTCTCCAATAATTCTCCCCCTTTTTGACACACATCAAAAAGAATTTCAATGTTCTTTTCTTGAACATTCCTTGACATTCTTTCCCTAGCTTAGGTTAACCCGATAACCTAACTTGGGTTCTCCAATAATTCTCAAATGAACACTCTCCCCTTTTTGACACACATCAAAAAGAAAAAAAGAGGGTATCAAGGTCAAGAGTTTCTTCCTAATGAAAATCCCATACCTTTCATTGAAACTCTTAATTTCCCCCTTGATACTAAACTCAACAATCAACTTAGTGATAATCCCATATCACTAATCCTCAAAAGTCTTAAGGAGTAAAAACTCCCCCTAAAAGTCAACTCCCCCTAAAAGTCAACTCCCCCTTGACAATTAGGTAAAAACTCCCCCTAAAGGTCAACTCCCCCTTGACTATTGCACCAACAATGTCTTGGAGAGTTTCAAACCTTTAGTAATCCACAAAACCCAACTTCCAGCTGAAATTTCAGACCAACAGCTGAAAATCAGAAACTGGCACGCTCTGATCGGTCCCCAGACCGATCAGCCCTTCACCAGATCGCACTCGTGCTCCTGGAACTCACTGGATCGGTCCGCAGACCGATCCACAATACTCTGGATCGGTCCGCAGACCGATCAGAACTTACTTGGATCGGTCCCCAGACCGATCCAGACTCTGATAGGCAGGTTTTTGAAATTTCCTTCCCGAAATTCAGAAACTCCTAGAAAATTCCAAAAAATTCGAAAAATTGTGAAATTTTGAGGATACATTCCTCATAACATATACTATCATGGAAAAATAATTTTCTATGAAAATAGTTTCCATTTTCAAATTTTGATACAAAATTCGAAAACTTTGAAATAGTTCAAAGTTAAGTCAATTTTGTATCACAATGTTCAATGATGAATGCTATCACTAGGAAAGCTTCATCAAGGTTTTTCAAATCAATTTTAAAATGCTTTTAAAACCATTTGAATTTAGGACCATAATCTTAGGGCTAGATGTACATGACTTGTACACAAGCTTTCCCTATGATCCTTCATTTCTTGAATTAGGCTCATCTAGGTACAAAAACTATGCACCTTGATCCTAACTCATGATCCTAATATCTCACATACATCTAAAGTGTATCAAACACATCCAAGTCAATGTTGATGTGAGATATGGGTTTAGGTATCTTAGACTAAGGTCTCATGCATTTTCTAAACACAAATTTGATCTCAATATCAAAATGTGTTTTTCATCCTTAGATCAATTTCATTGATTATTAATGCAAGAGATGATGACATGGCATAAAATGATATCATAAGTAAAAACATGTGCCAATGTCATGATGTCATGGCATAAAGTTTGAAAACTTAAATAAACATGACATATAGATAACCTAAGCATTATCATGACATTTCAAATGATAATAAAATAAATATGATGTCATGGCATGGCATATGGCAACCAATCATGGCAAGTTAGCACAAATAAAATACCTAAATTCCCTATCTAAGTATCCTTAGCCTTAGCTAACTTAAAATCTAACCCTAGATTGCCCATATATCCCTAAGAGAAAACCAAAATCCCAATTATGGTATTTCTCTAGGTTTTCTTAAATTGTGCCAAATAAGATTAAAATCGATATTTTTCAAATATGGCACAATTTACTCTTCAAGGAGTAAATAATAATTCTTTTTCATTTTCAAAGGTTATCAAAACCTTGAAAATGCTCCTTGAGTGTCAATTTCCTCAAAGTTGGGTTAACTACCCTTCTAATTGGAGTTGACACTCTCTAACCCATCTATGGGATAGAGAAGATGCTCCTAGGAACCCAATACCTATTTGAGCTCATTGGGTTCACTAAATATTCACTAGGGATAACTTCCCTAGCAACCCTCCTAATGACCCTCTTAGGCTTTGAAGCCTTGGTCATTTGGGATTCATCAAGATCAACTCTAGGGGTGACTCCCCTTGTGACCTTGGTGGTGGTCTTCCTAGCCCTAGGTTTTGTTCCATAATCGAATGGAACATTATGATAAGTGGGCTTGACCATTTGGGACTTAGTTTTGTAACCCAAACCTTTCTTGTCCTTGGACTTGGGTTTTTGACTCTTAAACCCTAGAGATGACTTCTCCATGTTCTTAAGAGTCTTTTCCAAAGTATCAAGTCTTGACTTCAAGACTTGATTCTTCTTCTCTAATACCTCAATTTTTGATTTATCACTCTTCCTTGAGGTATTCCTAGGCATATGTCTAGTTGATTTAGGATTCCTACCTAGGTTATCCTTAGCCTTAGATGGGTTGATCCTAGGGTTAGCCTTTCTAGAATTATCCTTATCTAGATTCACATGTTTAGCTCCTAAGCACATGTATTGATTCCTAAGGTTATCATGCTTGTTATTATCGACAAGTGCAATAAAATTCCTAGCATGCATTTTATTAGAATTGCAAAAATGAACCTTAGAGGTTACCTTAGGGTTTGCCTTAGCTCCCCCTTTACATGTGTTTGGCCTCTTGTCCTTGTGAGGTTGCCTCCCCCTTGGACATTGACTCCTATAGTGTCCCCTTTGCTTGCATTGGAAGCACACAATGTGCTCCTTGCCCTTGCGTTTCGGGACTCCGGCTTCCTTGACCTCTGGCGCCGGTGGAGTCTTTCTTACCCTCTTTGGACACTTACTCTTGTAATGTCCATGTTCCCTACACTCAAAACACATTATGTGTAATTTGCTTGAAATCACAGTGTTTGAGTTACCTAGAGTTGTGGATGGAGATGAGCTTTCTTCTTCAACCCTTCCGGATGTGGAAACTTCTTCTTCTTGCTCCGAACTTGAGCAAGAGGAACTCTCCTCCTCTTCTTCCTTGGATGTTGAGTTGCCCTCAACTCCCAATTCGCTCCCTCCATGATGTGAGATACTTGACTCACTAGGCTCCTCTTCATGGCTTGAAGTGGAGCTCTCCTCATGGTACTTGGCCAAGTTATCCCACAACTCCTTGGCATTGTTGTATTTACCTATCTTACACAAAATATTAGTAGGTAATGAAAATTCAATTGTTTTCGTTACCTCTTCGTTGATTTCGGATTTGTGAATTTGCACTCCGGTCCACTCCTTCTTCTCAAGAGATTTTCCTTCCCTATCCACCGGAGGAGAAAAGCCTTCTTGTACACAAAACCAATTCATTATGTTAGTCATAAGAAAGTACTTCATCCTTACCTTCCAATACGCGAAGTCGCCGCATTCGTAGAAGGGTGGAATGGTGACGTCTTCTCCATAGAGATCCATTCTCTAGCTTTGCTCCCACGGGTGTTGATCCGATGAAGAGCGACCTTGCTCTGATACCACTTGTTAGGATCCTTCGTACGGCTAGAGAGGGGGGTGTGAATAGCCGCCCCAAATCACTCGCGTTTCTTTCTACAAATCAGGTTAGCGCAGCGGAAAATACAACAAAGAAATGAAAGAGAAGAAAACCAAACCTTAACACAAGGATGTAACGAGGTTCGGAGATGATACTCCTACTCCTCGGCGTGTCCGTAAGGTGGACGAGCCCTGTCAATCCGTCGGTGGATGAATCCCCGGAAACCGGCTAATAAATACTCCTTATGGGTGGAGAAACCTCGCCACAGTCTTTTGCAACAGCAAACAAAGGAGTACAACAATAGAGACAACAAACAAGAACAACAGAAATTGTAAAACACTTGCTTGCCTCTTGTTGTCGACTGGAACCTTGATGAAGCGGCTTCTCGATCCAGCTAGAACACCAGCGAAACTCACGCGAGCTTGGCGATGAGAGCTCAGAAAGCTCAAGAGCACACAGCTCGATGCGAAGAGAAGAGGAAGAAGAAGAAATGTAGCAGCAGCCCTTGACCTCTTTATACTGCGAAGAAGGCAATGAAGAAACTAGCGTTGCATCAGCAGCTAGAACCCGATCGATGCAGGCCGATCGGCCTAAGCGCACATTTGTTACAGTCGGTCCCCGGACCGATCGGTGTCGCGATCGAATCCTGATCGGTCCACGCCGTCGAGGCCATCGTGGATCGGTCGGCGACCGATCCACGGCTTTCTTCTCGCGAGGTTGCGTTGCCTCCGATCGGTCTCCCCGAAATTCAGCAAATTCAGCACGCCCGATCGGTCACCGGACCGATCAGAACCCCTCTAGATCGGGATCGGACCGATCCAACCTTCTCACCCTAGACCTAGGGCTTCCACACCAACATTCGGTCAACCTTGACTGTTGGTACATCATTCCTGCATCCGGTCACTCCCTTGACCTGCTACTTCTCCACACCGGATGTCCGATTACCCTTGATCCATCCGGATTTTTCTTGCCGGCTTCACTCACCGGGACTTTCACCTGCCTAACATCACTAACCAGCTGCTTGGCTTCACTCACGGGACTTTCCAACTGACTTTCATCGCCTGGCTTCACTCACGGGACTTTCCAACTGCCTAACATCCCAGTTAGGACTTTCTCACTGCCTGGCTTCACTCACCAGGACTTTCCACACTGCCTAACATCCCAGTTAGGACTTTCCCACTGCATGGCTTCACTCACCAGGACTTTCCAGCTGCCTAACATCCCAGTTAGGACTTTCCCTCGTGCCAAGCTCCCTGCTTGGACTTCTCCGTGCCAAGTCTCCATACTTGGACTTTTCCAGTGCCAAGTCTCCATACTTGGACTTTTCCCGTGTCAAGTCTCCATACTTGGACTTTTCGCGTGCCAAGCTCCCTGCTTGGACTTTTCCAATGCCAAGTCTCCATACTGTTGGTGCAACATCCCTCAGGTCAAGGTTGACCTGGTTAACCAAGCTGAGTCTTGGTTTGGGTTTAGATGTTTGACAATAAGATATTGATCGAAGAAGAGTCAAGTAGGTCAAGGTTGACCGGATACTTGACTGGGAAGTCCTAACTGGCATGTTAGGCAGAAGGAAGTCCTAGTGAGTGAAGCTAGGCAGAAGGAAATCCTGGTGAGTGAAGCCAGGTGAAAGTCCTAGTGAGTGAAGCTAGGCAGATGGAAAACCCTAGTGAGTGAAGCCAAGTGAAAGTCCTAGTGAGTGAAGCTAGGCAGAAGGAAATCCTGGTGAGTGAAGCCAGGTGAAAGTCCTAGTGAGTGAAAGACCTAGTGAGTGAAGCGGTAGGTAGAAGTCACGGTGAGTGAAGCCACAAGGAAATCCAGATGGATCAAGGATGATCGGACATCTGGTGTTGGGAAGTCCAAGTAGGTCAAAGGATTGACTGGATACTTGGCAAGAAAGGAAATCCAGATGGGTCAAGGTTGACCAGACATCTGGTGGAAGTCCAAGTTGGTCAAAGGATTGGCTGGATATTTGGCAAGGAAGGAAATTCAGATGGATCAAGGATGATCGGACATCTGGTGTTGGGAAGTCCAAGTAGGTCAAGGGAGTGACCGGATACTTGGCACGACGAGTAAAAGTCCAAGTGGGTCAAAGGGATTGACCGGACACTTGGTGGGGAGTCCTGGCAGGTCAAGGGAGTGACCAGATGCTAGGCATGATGTACCAACAGGTCAAGGTTGACCGGATGTTGGTTAGGGAGGTTTGGGACTTGGTTTTGGGCAAAAACCAAGTGCTGGATCGATCCGTGGATCGATCCAGGCTCTGGATCGATCAGTGGATCGATCCAGATTCTTCCCAGCGAACAGAGAGCTTCTGGATCGATCCGTGGATCGATCCAGAGGTCCTGATCGATCGGGACGATGCTTCTTCGCGCGATAAGCGCTTGATCGATCCGTGGATCGATCCAGGCGCATTTCCAGAGCACAGAGGCGCTCTGGATCGATCCGTGGATCGATCCAAAGCCTCCCCGATCGATTCGGAACATTTGAATCGATCGGGATCCGACCGTTGGCGTCGTTTATAGCTGCAGGCGTGCGATGGCTGCGGGTATTCTTTCACCGATTCATTCCAGCTCTTCACCAGCTTCTCCACAGCTCTCTACAAGCACGTGATCGCCAGTTCTTGAAGGTTCTTGGAGGCTTTCCAAGTCAAGAGGCGGATCCATTGCAAGAGGAAGAAGTTAGGGTTAGGGTTTTCACTGCATTTCTTGTAAGCTTTTACTTAATCTTTACTACCCTTTCTTCTTCTTGTACTGAGAGTCTTGTAGGGCTTCTCCGCCCTCGGTAGTTACCGAAAAGGAGTGTTTCATAGTGGAGGGTGCGTGCGTGGTGTGGATCCTTGGATTAGTCACCTCCTTTGGAGGTGGATACCAAGTAAACCAACTAGTGTTAGCGTGGTTGTATTTGTTTCTGTATTTTTCGCTGCATATCCTTGAAGAAACAAGCAACGCCAAGCAACGCCAAGCGACGAGCACGCGACGAGCTATTCACCCCCCCTCCCCTCTAGCTACTTTTGGTCCTAACAAGTGGTATCAGAGCGAGGCCGCTCTTCACCGGAATCATCGTCGGAAGGGTCAAGCATATCAAGAAAAGCTAGAGGGTGAAGAAGTTGGAGCAAATTCTTCAAGTTCAAGACTTTATCAAGCTCAACTTCAAGATGCAATTCCAAGATGGGCTTGGATTTGACACAAGGGTGGCTCCACCATACACATCGGCAAGCTTCGATTCTTGGAGATCAAGAATCGAAAATTTTCTTATGATGGAAATAGAGCAATGGTTTGCTCTAATGGAAGGCTTCGAAGCTCCAACAAACTCCAAGGGCAAGCTTCTAAAGAAAAGCAAATGGAGCTCGAAGCAAGTCCAAAGGTGCGAGGCAAATGACAAAGTGACCAAGCTTTTGGTCAATTTATTGCCAAGCACCATCCTTTGCAAAATTGGAGAATTTGAAGATGCAAAGGAATTATGGAGTAAATTGGCAAAGCTTCATGAAGGGATCCCCTCCACTGTACAAGAACAAGAAGAATCTAGAGAGGGTGACTTTTTGAAGCAAGACCAAGAGGAGGACTACGAGGTTGAGAGATGCTCAACCTCCGAAGAAGAGGAAATCCAAGAAGCTTCATCCTCAAAGGAATGCAACGAAGGGAACAAGGAGGGAGCATACTCCTTGTTTCATGTTCAAGATGATGAAGCCTCCACCTCTAGGATTGAGGGGGAGCAATCCTTGGTGAACCTGGAGCAAGAAGAGGCCTCTACATCCGGGTCAAGAGAAGAAGAGGAGGAAGAAACTTCTACCTCCACAAGTCAAGAAAAATCAAATGGAGGAGAATCAATGTCCGATCAAGAGGAAGCTTCTACCTCCGGATCCAAAGAAAAAGATGCCACCCCTACAAGCAAAGGTATAAATATTTCAATTAATAATAAAAATCATATTATATGCTTTGAATGTAGGGAACATGGGCACTACAAGAGCAAGTGCCCTAAATTAGCCAAGAAGAAGGGCCAAGTGGCACAAAAGGGCAAGGTGAAGCCCAAGGAGACCATCCCCAACACAAAGAAGAGCAAGGAGCATATTATATGCTTCTCTTGCAATCAAAAGGGGCATTATCGTAGTCAATGCCCCAAGGGGAAGAAGAGGGTCAAGGCTCAAGGAGGCACTAGTCAAGGGGGAGCCTCCAAGGTAAAGAAGAAAGTAACATTTATTGAGCATACTCCTTTACATTATGGTAAAAAGCATGATAGGTCTAACTTTTATCATTTTAATGCAATTTACCATAAGAATAGAAAGCATGAGGGCTTTAAGGAAAAGCATGTGGCCCTACATGCTAAGACTATCACTCCTAGGGTTAGGAATGTAGGTAATAGTCTAGGCAATAACTCTAAGGATTTTAGATACAAGCCTAGAAACCAAAATGCTCATGGACTTAATGAAAAACCAAATTCTAAGGATTTAATGATAGAAAATCAAGTCTTGAGATCAAGACTTGATAAAATGGAAAAGACCCTAAAAGGATGGAAAATATCCTAAAAGGGCAAAATGAGCAAAACCTAGGGCTAGGAAAGTCAAAGCCATCAAATAGCCATAGAGGTTTGGGATACAAACCAAAGGCTAAGAAGGATGTGCCTAGTTATCATAGGGTTCCATATAGTTATGGAACAAACCCTAGGTTTAGTGGTCAAGTCAAGAATACTAGGGAAGTCATCCCTAAGAGTATTTTTGCAACCAAAGTGACTGAGACTTCTAAGAAGTCTAAGAAAGTCACTAACAAGGTCACAAGGGAGGCTATCCCTAGGGTTGACCTAGAAAATGTGACCAAGGCTTCTAAGAAGCCCAACAAGGTCACTAGGAAGGTATCTAGGGAAGGTATCCCTAGTGAGTACCTAGAGCATCCAAGGAGCACCAATAGGTGTTGGGTTCCTAGGAGCATCTTCTCTACCCCATAAATGGGTTAGAGAGTGTCAACTCCAATTAGAAGGGTAGTTAACCCAACTTTGAGGAAATTGACACTCAAGGAGCATTTTCAAGATTTTTTTGTTAACCTTTGAAAATGAAATGGAACTATTATTTACTCCTTGAAAGAGTAAAATGTGCCTAGTGGTGAAAATTTGATTTTAATCTTAAAAGGCACATATTGGGAAATTCATAAGAGCTACCAAGTTGGGATTTTGGTATGTTCTTAGGAAATTTAAGACAATCCGGGCCTTAACTTTAAAGTGCTACTCTTGTGGAAAAATGAAATATGCTAACATTTGAGGAATATGCTTAATTTCAATTGGCATAAATTAATCAAGGGAATTGGAAATGCCAATTTAGGTTTTGGCGTTTTCTTGACGCACTTAAGGGCAATCTAGGTTTAAGTTGTAAGTTTAGCTAAGGTTTTAAGGATACTTAGATAGTTAATCTAGGTATATTTTATTTATGCTAAATCTTGCCATGATTGTTTGCCCATCATATGCCATGACATCATGTCTACTTTTGCATTCATGACTTATTATGAAAAATACAAAAATACCATGTCATGACATTCATACATCATGTAGTTATAGGATATTTTCTGTTGAAAATTATTTCCTTTTGATGTATGCCATAACATTATCATGCATTAAGTTTAATTCCTTGTAATCAAGGACAAAAGGCATTTAACAACACTTATTAACAAGTGACATCCTAGGTGGGTGTTTAATATCTCCAAAATGCCTAGATAGTATGCATGATCCCTAGATTAGGGCAAAACCAATCTCTACATCTCACAAAGACCTATAAGATGACTTGTATGTGTTTTAGTGCACATTAGATACAAGTGAGATGTTAGGATGATGAACAAAACTCAAGATGTTGATTTAGTGCATTCTTTTGAGTTTTAGTTTCATCAAAACACATAGATATGTGTTTTCCCATCATTGGGAAAGCTAATGTACAAGTCATGTGCATTAAGCCCAAGGAATATGGTGGGATATTGGTTTTGAAAAAGGTTTCAAAATGATTTTGGAAAACCTTGGTGAAGGCTATCCTTTGATAGTAATCACCATTGAATAGTTAGACACAAACTTGAAGAAAACACTAAAGTTTTTGCAAGTTTTCAAGTTTGTGTCAATCTTTGAAAATATGATGTATTTTCATAGAAAACTATTTTTCCTTGATAATATATGCCCTAAACAATGTCTACACGAAATTTCATTATTTTTGGATTTTTGTAGAATTTTCTAGGGGTTTCGTTGACTGAAATGGAATTTCAGCAACTATCAGAGCTCCGATCGATCCATGGATCGATTGGAGTGCCTGAATCGATCCATGGATCGATTCAGAAGGCAAATCTCGCGAGCAGTAGCTCGCTGGATCGATCAGCCGATCGATCCAGGTAGTCTGAATCGATCAGTGGATCGATTCAGAAAGGTTCAATCGATTGGAACCCAACTCCAATCGATCCAAGTTGCTGATTTTGGCTGGGAAAGCCTGATTTCAGCACTTTGAACCTATTTTAGTCTAGGTAACCATTCCAAACCCTTAAAATACATTTGTATACATAAAAAGGGTGTTTTCGTGTTGAAAACAAGGATGGAATGGTTAAGGAAGACCTCATTGAAGTTTAGGTTGAGGTTTGTTTCAAATTTTGAACATTTGAACCTCAAAACTTCCAAATCTGGGTTTCCTAAAGGTTTAGGGATTCCAAGTCATTGTTGGTGCAATGACAGAAGTTACCACCATGTCTTTAGGGGGAGGGACTCTTTAAAGACATGAAAATTTATTTTCATGAACCTTGGAAGGTGGTTAACCTTCTGTTTGATAATGCTCAAGGATGGGCATTTACCTACATTAGGGGAGAATGTAGGGTAAGGATAATGAAGGGTATGGGACCTTCAGTATCGTGTTGATCACAATAAGTGATGTTGTGAACAACGATGAGCAACTCTTCAGGGGGAGAGTTTTTCAACAATGGATTTGTTGAAGTGTGCCCAAAATTGGAGCATCGGTTGATGTGTGTCCAAAGATGGGTTGATGTGTTTTATTAGTAAGGGGTTGATGTGTGCCAATAGGGGGAGAATGAAAGGGCTTGTGAAAGGGAGTAAGTTAGGCTTTCATTACCTAGAGGGAGTTTGCCCTCTTAGGGGGAGAATGAAGAGCTTAACTTATGCTTTCATTACCTAGTGGCATGAAGAATGGGGCTATGGGATTAGCCTAACTTACATGTGGTATTGTAAGTGTGATTGTAGTATTGTCAAACATCAAAAAGGGGGAGATTGTTGGTGCAACATCCCTCAGGTCAAGGTTGACCTGGTTAACCAAGCTGAGTCTTGGTTTGGGTTTAGATGTTTGACAATAAGATATTGATCGAAGAAGAGTCAAGTAGTTCAAGGTTGACCGGATACTTGACTGGGAAGTCCTAACTGGCATGTTAGGCAGAAGGAAGTCCTAGTGAGTGAAGCTAGGCAGAAGGAAATCCTGGTGAGTGAAGCCAGGTGAAAGTCCTAGTGAGTGAAGCTAGGCAGATGGAAAACCCTAGTGAGTGAAGCCAAGTGAAAGTCCTAGTGAGTGAAGCTAGGCAGAAGGAAATCCTGGTGAGTGAAGCCAGGTGAAAGTCCTAGTGAGTGAAGCTAGGCAGATGGAAAACCCTAGTGAGTGAAGCTAGGTGAAAGTCCTGGTGAGTGAAGCCAGACAAAGGAAATCCAGATGGATCAAGGATGATCGGACATCTGGTGTTGGGAAGTCCAAGTAGGTCAAAGGATTGACTGGATACTTGGCAAGAAAGGAAATCCAGATGGGTCAAGGTTGACCAGACATCTGGTGGAAGTCCAAGTAGGTCAAAGGATTGGCTGGATATTTGGCAAGGAAGGAAATCCAGATGGATCAAGGATGATCGGACATCTGGTGTTGGGAAGTCCAAGTAGGTCAAGGGAGTGACCGGATACTTGGCACGACGAGTAAAAGTCCAAGTGGGTCAAAGGGATTGACCGGACACTTGGTGGGGAGTCCTGGCAGGTCAAGGGAGTGACCAGATGCTAGGCATGATGTACCAACAGGTCAAGGTTGACCGGATGTTGGTTAGGGAGGTTTGGGACTTGGTTTTGGGCAAAAACCAAGTGCTGGATCGATCCGTGGATCGATCCAGGCTCTGGATAGATCAGTGGATCGATCCAGATTCTTCCCAGCGAACAGAGAGCTTCTGGATCGATCCAGAGGTCCTGATCGATCAGCCGATCGATCGGGACGATGCTTCTTCGCGCGATAAGCGCTGGATCGATCCGTGGATCGATCCAGGCGCATTTCCAGAGCACAGAGGCGCTCTGGATCGATCCGTGGATCGATCCAAAGCCTCCCCGATCGATTCGGAACATTTGAATCGATCGGGATCCGACCGTTGGCGTCGTTTATAGCTGCAGGCGTGCGATGGCTGCGGGTATTCTTTCACCGATTCATTCCAGCTCTTCACCAGCTTCTCCACAGCTCTCTACAAGCACGTGATCGCCAGTTCTTGAAAGTTCTTGGAGGCTTTCCAAGTCAAGAGGCGGATCCATTGCAAGAGGAAGAAGTTAGGGTTAGGGTTTTCACTGCATTTCTTGTAAGCTTTTACTTAATCTTTACTACCCTTTCTTCTTCTTGTACTGAGAGTCTTGTAGGGCTTCTCCGCCCTCGGTAGTTACCGAAAAGGAGTGTTTCATAGTGGAGGGTGCGTGCGTGGTGTGGATCCTTGGATTAGTCACCTCCTTTGGAGGTGGATACCAACTAAACCAACTAGTGTTAGCGTGGTTGTATTTGTTTCTGTATTTTCCGCTACATATCCTTGAAGAAACAAGCAACGCCAAGCAACGCCAAGCGACGAGCACGCTACGAGCTATTCACCCCCCCCCCTCTAGCTACTTTTGGTCCTAACACATACTTGGACTTTTCGCGTGCCAAGCTCCCTGCTTGGACTTTTCCCGAATCAGGTCAACCAGGTCAACCTTGACCTAAGGTTGCACCTACAATCTCCCAAACACCTATTCTTGTCAAACATCAAGAATAGAACTCTCTCACGAGTGTCAAACATCAACATGCAACTCAACTAGGTCAACCTCGACCTAAGGTTGCACCGACAATCTTCCCAAGTCAAACATCAAAATACAACTCGAGTCAAGTCACCTCGAGTCGGGTCAACCAGGTTAACCTTGACCTAAGGTTGCACCAACACCCGCTGCATCAACAATTAGTATCAGGGCCTAATCGCTTCAGAAGGACTAACCGCTGACTGAAGTACAAAGACGATGACCGGAGCTAGCATCCACCCACCAGTGTTTGAGGAGGAATTCACGTTTTGAAAGCGACGAATGGAGGTATTCTTTAAGATAGATTTTAATATTTTATTAATAATAAAATATGATTTTGAAACACCAAAAAAACAAGAACGGAGAAGAACTCGAAGAACACCTCTAGACCAAAAAGCAACGCGACGAGTTTATGGCAAACGGTAAGGCTGAATTTCACCTTATGAGCGTACTACCGGTTGAGGAACTTGACAAAATTGGCAACTACAAGAGTACAAAAGAACTTTGGGAAAAGTTCTTAAAACTCTATGAAGAACCAAAAGAAGCCAAATCTAACTCGATGGACACTGAGTCATCATCTGAAAAACCCGAGATCGAGGAAATTACCGGAATAACATTTATAGCCGAATACCTACTTGAAGACAAAGAAAGCTCATCCGAGATAAGAATCGATGAAGGGGGAGAGTCTTCGGAAGAAAGCAGCAACGAAGGGGGAGTATCAGACAACGAAATCGTAACAGTAAGTAAGATACATTCCCGACCTCCTGAGAAATTATTTAAATTCATTAAAAAAATACTTTCTAAAAATATGGTGGTTTTAGAAAAGGATAATGCAAAGTTAAAATTGACTTTAATAAATGCATGTAGGAAAACTTTGATAAATTGAAATCTAAAATTGATAAATTAAAAGATAAAATAGAATTACTAGAAAAAGATAATTCATGCTCAAATTCTTTACATGTTCTAGAAAAAAATTACAAATATCATCGAAAGCTTAACTGATATTTTAGATACCATAAGGGTCAAATTACAAAAGTAGGACAATTGATTCTTAGAAAATATTTGGTTAACCTAGTAAGACATAATTTATTTTGAATTCCTAAATCTTTTTTAGATAATTAAATAAATTTTTATTTGCATACCTAAATTATCTTTATCTTATTAGATAAAGTAATGCATGCTAGAAATTTAATTTACCTAATTGATTCTTGTCGATAAAATCAATCACTTTTTGTTAACTTTCTAGTCAAATTCTTTACTTTAAATTTTATCTGTACAAAATGAAAATATTATCTGCAAACAAAAAAATTTTCAATTTTTTTTATATTGAGTTGGGGTTTTTTTTCGAAAACGGTATTTTAAAAATATTTTACAAATTTATTTTTTGAAACTTCTATTTTTCTATAATAAAACATGATGTTTTTTATTATAATAAAATTCTTTGACGTTTTTCGAATTTTATTAGAATTATTATAAATTATTTTCTGAAAATTTAATTTTTAATATTAAAAATTTATGAAAATAGAAACTCTAGAACTTTAAACTTATCTAGTATTCGACAATATAGTTTTTCATATCCAGAAATTTTTTAGAATTAAAAAATATTTTTAAGATTGATTTTCATAAAATTGATTGTTCTAATTAAATAAATCAATTCGGTTCGTTAAACTAATTTGTTTTTGTGAAAACTTTTCTACTGATAAAACTTATTCTATTTAAGTTTTACAAAAATTTTCAGGATTTTTCGAAATAGATAACGAATTTCTAAGTTATTTTTGTCGAAACAGAAGATTAATGAGGAAAAATAGAATATTTTTAAAAATTATATCTAAAACATATTAGATTACATAATTCTTGTTAAGTGCCCCTATAAAAATATTTCAAATTTTCTAACAGTTTATTTTATTTTTTCCAAATGTTATTTTAATGTGATCAAAGGGGGGAAAGTAAGTACAAATTAAGGGGGAGTAAGAATTTTATTGATTAATTCTTTACAATATTTGATTCTAATTGTAACTTCTTTACATAAGTTATGTTATTATATTTTTAATCCTAAATTGAACTTGGGTTGATGCACGTCAAAAAATGGAGAGATTGTAAGTATCCCGTGATAGTTTTGATGTGGTCAACCAAGTTAAGTTAGGTCTTGTGTGTGTTTTATCCTTATGTCTAAGTGTGCAGGAGCTTAGGAACACAAGAAATCGAGTGGAAGACGCGGCTAACGAGAATGATGGCACGGGAAGAGAGTCGATGGACTTGCTGCATTTGAAGGACGAGATGTTGCGGAAGAGTACACCGACGGATGACAAGGACGTGCGCGGCGGTCCAAGGGACGAGAAACCAGGGAGGAAGGCTGTTCGAGGAAAAGATCGGAGTTGGGTTCGGGCGAGCTCAACTCTAGTTAGCCGGAGCATCACCCACATGAAGAAATTAGCAAAGGAGCTGATATGCCGTATAGAAGGCGCCTTCCATAGCTGAAAGGCGCCTTCTAGCCTTTGAAGGCGCCTTCCGATAGCCATTAGCTACGGATAGAGTTTTATCTATAGCGGATAAAACTTATCCGATGGAAGACGCCTTGTACCTCATTGGAGGCACATTCAAGATATGGATAAAGTTTTCCAAGGGCTATAAAAAGACCTTTGGACCTAGAAATTAAAGTACAACTGAACAATAATTTCTATATTAACTTTCCTAGTCATTTATGAGTTATCAACATGTGTAAAAGGCTTCTTCGCCTTCAACGAAGGACTTTTTTAGTGAGCTTTTCAACGCCTTGGATTAACAATCACCTAGTTTGTAACCAAGTAAAACTCTGACTTTTTATCTTATCCTTTAAATTATTTTTATTAATATTTATTTTCTATATATTTGCTTAATTTAATTGTGCATCCTGCTAAACAAAAGCAAGAGATTCATTTTAACTTTGATCGTAGGTAATTCACCCTCTTCTTATCGGCCCCGTTGCACCAACAAAATTATGTAGCTTCACATACCTGCGTCTGTAGTTGGAGACGCCTTTTTATAGTGTTATGTTGTGTTTGTGTACGGATCTAAAAGCATTTCCAAAAAAAGACATCCCATAAAGGGGCTCTGACACTTTTCCCAAAATGGATCTGCAATCTCTGCAATTGACAGGTGGAAGCTTCGAATATGTAGCTTACATACAAAATATTTTAAGTCCTCCGTGATTCAAAATATCAAAAAGAAATATGAGGTCGTTGAGCCGCGGGGCCCACAATGGACTCACCGGGCAAGCTGACTAAATCTTTAATATAGTTCGACTGGCCATCACTCGCAAGAGCCACTCGGTCAACTTGGGTGAATGCAGTCGACGACTTGATCTTCGCTCAGGTGGATCAAATGTCCAGTATGTCTGATCGGACTATATGTCCAATTGGTTGGAGCACTCTGTTGAGCTTATTAATACTTGGCTTTATGCTTCCTCAATGCTTAGGAGTTTGAGTGAATCAAATTTCCAGTATGTTCGATCGAATGTTATATCCAATCAGGTAGAGTACTCAGTCGAACTAGTTAATATTTGCCTTCGAGCTTCATCAACATTTAGGAGATCGAGACTTGAGATCCGACGAGCTAGAGGTCTAATCGGATAGACTGACTAAGAATGTTGATCGTCACTTGACTTCCGCTACCACGCCAACCGATCTATTGAACTTGGACCCTTATCGGGAAATCCCGCGTAGATATTGCAAATCTAGGGAGAGCCAGGTGTCCACTTGGCATGCTGTGGTTGGCTATTTTATGATAAGATTATCTTGTGATCCAAATATCCTTCGTTACAATAATTTTGAGTGGTGCAAGTGCATCTTCATCTCCTTAATTATTAAACCCGCATTTACGCACCTCAACTGCCTGCCTTCCACATCCTGATCAGCTAGCGCCCATGGCCACCGTCAGAGCCGCCGCTCCAGCCTCGACCTTCGCCGGCACCACCCTCCCGAGGCGGTCGGCTGTCATCGTCTCTCCGTCGCTAATGTTCGGTACGTACTGTACTGCTCCACGAAATTTGAGCCGTACTGCAGGTTTGCCTCGACTGGCCTGCAAGGGGAGAACAGTGCGGTGCTCGACGCATGAGGAGAAGGCAACCGTGGCCGCGGGGGCGGTGGCGATGGCAGCAGCGTGGACGATGACGACGAGCCCGGCGCTGGCTCTGGTGGACGAGCGAATGTCCACGGAAGGGACAGGGTTGAGCTTGGGGATCAGCAACAACTTGCTGGCGTGGATTTTGCTGGCAGTGTTTGGCCTCATTTGGGCTCTGTATTTCGCTTACACCTCCACGCTCGATGAGGATGACGACTCTGCGCTCTCGCTCTAAACTCTCCAATGGAATCATGCCACGTGTTAATTCACTTGAAGTTTTATATATCAAATACATGCGCAAATTAATATGACAAAAGACGATTCCTTCGTAATATTAAAAAAATAAAAAAATGAAATGAAATAATGTCGTTTGGATCTTTATTATAAAGAAAGTATTTTCTGTAGTAAGAATTAGATGAATGATAAATTTATTGTCTATTAGAGAGATATATTTTTCTGATAGTTGATAACAAAACTATTATATAAAGGTTTTAAAATATGAAAATTCTAAAAAAATAATTGTAAGGTAATTATTTTATTATATTTTATGAATATAATATCCTATATTTTTTTTATATTTTATTAATTATATTATATTATTGTCTAGCTCAGCCCTCCCCGCTTATAGATAACTTAAGTACTCCTCATGGCTTACAATTTTATCTATCATGTTTAAAAAACCTCTTTGTTTCTTCGATCTTTATAGTCAAAATACAATAATGTGTGTATGATTGTCCATAATAATCACCATTGTTAACATATGTTATAATGTTGAAGAGCGCTAAAATTATGCCCTGGGACATGCTGCGATGGTAAGCAAAAAGCAGGCAATCCATGCAACGAGAGTTTAATTCACATGCAACGTATTACTGATGATCTTGTGGTGCTCGAACTACTGGGGTGATGCTTAAACTACTAGTGATGCTCGGCAACGGCCGGTGGGAGCTTCTTTGGGGCAGGGCTCCTGTATCTGTATCATCAAAAAGTTTTTTTTTTTTTTGTTAAAACTATTATTTTTATAAGTTTTTAAAAGATTATAACAATTGTGCTAAATCGATCTACTAATCCGACGTTCCAAATCCAACTCGCTGAATTTCTAAACTCATCTCGACCGTTCATTTCTCTTATGGTATCAGAATAAACATATCGGATCGAACTTTAAGATTCGTGCACTTTGCCAGGCACTGTTGGATCTAGTTTAAAATCCTTGACATTCGTGCCGTGGATCGGGTCAGGTGAGATGCATGCTGCTGCGAAGCATTAGAAATACGTCCCTGCCCGCCTGCTTTCACTGTGCTCGCTTTTCTTCGAACACATTCGAAGAATGGCGACGTGCGATCGCCAATCTCCCGCTCCTTGTTCGAGATCCCCAAACTCTCGTCTTCCAGATCCCACCTCGACATCCGCTTCGATTGACGTGCTCCTGCATCCCACCGCCGCCACCCCCGCCCAGGCGATCCGGAGCCGGGGCAGCTACAGCTGCGGGCGATGCGGCCTCCCCAAGAAGGGTCACATATGCCCCGACGGCGGCGGCCCTGTATCCGCCCCACGCATCCGTATCCGCCGCCGCCGTGCCCTATCCTTCGACGTGGATCCCGTCTCCGGGGAGATGGTCGAGAAGGCGGGTGTTGTGGAGATTTTGAATGGTTTCGAGAAGGCGGCGGAAGGGGCAACGGTCTTGCCCGTTTCGTGCATGGTGGAGGTCCTGAGGAGGTTGTCGCCCAAGGAGCTGATGAGGGCGGCGGCGGTGTGCCGGCGGTGGAGAGGCTGCGTACGGAGGGTCTGGCGCTCCGCGGAGGAGCTGAGGCTCAGGGTTTTGTCTCGATCGCAGATGGGGTTTGTTGGGTCGTTGCTCCACAGGTGCGCCGGCTTGTCTAGGCTTACGCTGCGAATGGAAAGGTTAGGGTTCTTTGTCCTTTTAGGAAAGTGTAAAAGAGTTATCAGCGGAACGTAGATATAATTACGTGGTTTATTATCTAGGAAAAAAAGGAGTTTGGGGAGAAATGATAACAGATGAATTGCACTTAAACTGGGATTTCCACAAGTGTTCCATCACCTAGCTCAAGGTAGAACAGGATCTGATCTATCGCAGAACCAAACCCATCAGTCTGAACGGGACACCATGCTCCAAGCTAAAACAAATGATAAAACTTAGAGTCAGTAGGATGTGACAAAAACTTAGTATATATACGTAAAGAATATGCATTTGGACCTGAATTAGACAATACTCTCTCTTTCCTTGGCTCTTTTCTTGATCTATTTACTTGGTTGTTTAGTTAGTTAAAGTTTTTGATATGCCATTCTGCAGCTTGGTAGTTTGGGATTTCTGTGTGCTTTTCTTTGTGGATTAATTTTCATTTTGAAATGCAAGTGTGGACAATTGGCTACAATAAAGCCATGTTGAAAAGTAGTTTTATTATATGAACTTAATTCAGTTTGCTTCTTTCCATTATTGCCTGATGAATTATCATTTTTTCTTTTGCAGTGATGTAGACGCAACAATGTTAGCTTGTGTTGCATACTCACTTCCTAACTTGGAAGCCTTCGAGATGAATATGGCTGAAAATGCAATGAACAGGATATCTGGGTATCCCCTGACTACTGAGAAAGTCTCTAATTTAATTATTTCAGCTAGATATGCAAAGCTTTTGATTCCTTTTGCCAACCATACTTCTATTCATCTGATGTATCTTCTAGGTACATTTCAAATCACTTGCTCAATTTTGCAGCAATTTGTCACTATTAAGTCCCTGAACTAATTCAGTATTTAAATTCCTGTTGATACATCGTTGATTCTTTCTGCATAATAGGTCTCAGTGTGACACTGTTTGACTTAGCTTATAGTCAAACTAATATGATGAGAATTCCTGACTGTGGCTTTACTCTTCTTTGTAATTACCAAGTGCATGAAACAGAGTTTCAATATGTTCATCATTTCATACAATGTATGCACACATCACTTTACGCACTTGCTTGTCTTGCAATCCATTATCTTGCAAACCATAAAAATTTGTGTGTTGACCTTCTCCATAGATTTCTGACATGGATTTAATTTCGTTGATTTCTGGCTATTTGTTATATACCTGAATGGTGCCAGTGCATTCTCTAAATTTTAATAAACATTTGTTTGAATGCAGGTATGAATTATGTGGTTTTGTTGCTATGAAAGGGTTTCTTTCAAGCCTTAAATTTGAGGGATGTAGCAACGTTGGATCTCTGAATATTACTTCATCAAGCCTGACAACACTTTGGCTATCAGATCTTTATTGTGTTTCTAAAGTGGTATGTATTTAAGTTCTTTATTTTATGCTGTAGTTATATACCTTTTCTGTATATAGATTCATTTCTTTTGATTCTTGGCAGGCACTTAAATGTCCTAATTTGACCGAGCTTTCGCTTGATTTTTGTCAACAAGAAAATGACACAACTGATCTTGTTACCATGATGGAATGTCTGGGGTGCACTTGCCCTCTTCTAAGAAATGTTCATATTGCATCGATTCTGCTTTGCGATAAATCTGTATTCGCCTTTACCAGTGCTAACCTAAGGTAGGTTATGTGATTATATAAATTAGATTACTAATTCCAAAATAGCATGCATCATGTAGACTAACACCACATTCATATAAATAGATCAGATGATATGCATTACTATGGTTTGTTTTTTTCCTTGCTTATCCTTGATTCCAAATCCAGTAGCTTCACCATAAACTCTGTGTTTTCAGGTCTCTACGAATGTTATCTTTGGTTCTTGGTTCAAGAATAACAGATGATGCCGTGACCTCTATAGCTTCCTGTTACACAAATCTTGAGTTGCTTGATTTGAGCGGGTACGTGATTCTCAGTGCGTAACCCATCCCAGTAGAGTATACTTGTAGAAATTAGGTACCAGCGACTATCAATATTAAGCCCCGATCAAGCGTACGAGTAGAGTACTTGTATGAATTGGTTTTCTCCCCTCTTGACCTGACCTTACCCGAGAGGTAACCCAATCAAAGTGCACAAGCTGAGCTTCTACTCTTCCAATTATTCTTTTTCTTTAGGGACAGAACTAGTAATTCATGTTAACCAAGCCAAGCGAAAGCCCTATTTGCTTAAGATGAGTTAGAAAGAACATGAGTTTTTTCAAGATGGATCAACTTTAGTAGTCAAATATTCAAATTCAAGAAGCCTTAAAGCTCCATATATTCCTGCACTGGTTTTTATACCATGAATTGCTCATCTACTATTTTTCGTGTCTTTGTTATCAGGTCAAGCATCTCGGACAACGGACTTCGTATGATACGCAATGTGCTTCCTAAGACTCTCTCTCGGCTCCTACTTTCTCTTTGCCCTAATATTACCTGCAGTAAGCATTTTTTTCCCCCTGTTTCTGCATCATTTTTGCATCTCAAGTCAATTCTAGTTGGATACGACTGTATATGTAATTTTTGCATGAGTGCCTTGTAGATGAGCTTCAGTTCGCAGTAACTCAATTACCTCTGCTTCAACTAATCGACTGTGGTATGAGCATACGTGATACAAGTTGCCAGTATGCAAATTCTGGAGAAAGGATGTGCTTCCCTATCAATGGCAATGGCCACAAGATTAGACACCTAGAATTATCCCCCACCAAGTCACAGAAAAACTACCAAAAACTTATTATACAACATGATTCTCTAAAGAAGCTAAGTTTATGGGGCTGCTCCGGTATAGATGTAAGTTAATCTAAGAAATCTCTCAGAATCAACTCCAGCATAAACTAATCTGGTTTTTTTTCATGTCATATATCCCTTTGAACTTGTTATTTCAGGCCTTGTACTTGAATTGTCCAGAGCTCAATGATTTAAATCTGAACTTGTGCACGAACTTGCACCCAGGTATTCTACTGTCATTAGGCTTTTCGGGTAGTGAAATAGCATCTCGATTGCTAACACATTCTGCAACTTTGCCAGAGAAGTTGCTTCTCCAATGCCCTAATTTAAAAGATGTACATGCTTCTGGGTGTCAAGATATGCTGATAGGAGCAATTCGCAATCAAGTAAGTGCATACACACACACTCGTGCACGCACCCACACACTCAATGAGCAAACTTACCATTTTTGACAATACTAGTTTCAAATACTATCATTTACTATGAAAGATTCTTCTCTTTTTTTCTTAACCATAGCAACACTTGCAGGTAGCAAATGAGTTTGCTGCCCTCAAAACCCTTTTACCATGCAAGCGATTAGCCGACGGAACCAAAAGGGTTCTGGCACTCCATTCAGCTCATCAAGTACAGTCTGCAACTCTTTAATTTCTACATTTGTTTCTCAAACTTCTTCAGGCCTCCTTTTTTCATTCTATATCTGCCTTTTCTTGCAGAAGAAACCAAACCCTACTGTCCATCATTAACGGCTCATCCAGCCACACCCTGCTGTTAATAGTTAATAGTTGCTCCTTGGCCTCCCGTATAATTATTCCTGCAGCATGTTGAATAAGAGTTTTGCCAAACTATGAAACAAAAGTCACTTTACCACCTGTAGATTTGAAGCTTTTTGATTGTTGTTTGGGTTTTCATTCCTCTAATCACCTGAGAATTGTCTAATGTTCATGTTGTAAACTGGGGTTAACACATTGATCATCAAACAGAGTTCCTTTTATATGCTTGAGATTTTTTTTAAAAAAAACTATTGTTTTTATCTAGTTTAATTTACAAGTAATCATTTTCTCTCCGGCTTCAGTCAATTTAATTTTTCCTGTTTTCTCATGTCACATTGAGCAATAGATTGTGGAGCAAGAGTAAATTCTCTTAACAATATCATTATGTACATATTTTATATTGAAAAAGGGATTGTTTAAAATTAGTGGAGAAGGTGCACTAGATAGGTGGACTATGATATTGACCGGAAGTAGACCTCTAATCAGAAAGAGAGGTATTTTTCACACCCCCTCTGACACGCCCCTCTCCTGGTCTCATCTTCAATCTTCCATTTATATCCTTCAATTTGACTTTTGTTTGTTTTTTTTAAAATTTTGTTTATTTTTTTATTGGTTTTGTTTTATCATTTTTTTTAAGGATTGGAATGAGATAATTTAAAGAGATGAGAGGTTTTGACATGCCAAGAGTTAGAGAGGGTAGTTCAAAAGGAGAATGGTGTTTTGATATATGTCAAGAATTGAAAAATAGGTAATTTAAGAAAGGTGATTTTCGCACCCCTTCTGACACATTCTTTTTCGGACTCCACCTCAAATTTTAATTTTATTTATGCTTATACCCTTTTATTGGTTTAGTTTTATTTTTTTAACTAGTTTTTTTTTTATCAATTTTATTTTTTAAATATTTTTTTAATTATTTATTTGTAATCTTTAGGTAAATTTTAGGATTTATTATTTGTAAAAATATAAATAATATAGATCAAAATAAAACACACACATATATATATATATATATATATATATATATATATATATATATATATATATATATATATATATAGATAGAGAGAGAGAGAGAGAGATAGAGAGAGAGAGAGAGAAAAAAGATATCCTATGACACATTCCGTGTAGTTTGATATGGCGCGTATTAAAATTAGTGTTGGATTGATCCACTGATCAATCAAACGAGGCTGAATCGATTAGTGGATCGATTTAGCTCTGCTTGTCTTCTCCCGTCGGTCGTCGCTGATCTTCACGGGACGCTGACGGATCACCCCTCGGCTAGATTACAACGCGATCGGATTCCAGCTGGATTGCGATCGGATTCCGGCCGAATCACGACCAGAATTGGCAGTGCTGTGTCTGTTGAAACCCCAAGGTGTTTTGATGTGATCAAACAAGCTAAGTTAGGTCCTGCGTTTGTTTAACCCTTGTGTCTAAGTGTGCAGGAGCTTAGGAATACAGGAAGTCGAGCGGAAGACGCGGCTAGCGAGAATGACGGCACGGGAGAGAGCCGACGGGCTCGGTGCGTCTGAGGGACGAGGTGTCCGCGGAAGAGTACACCGGTGGAAGAAAAGAGCGTGCGCGGCGCTCGAGGGACGAGAAACCGGGAAGGAAGGTTGCTCGAGGAGGAGGCCGGAACATGGGTTCGGGTGAGCCCTATTCCGGAAGGCCGAGATCACCCAAGCTAGCGGAGGCGGAGCGAACAGACCCGGACCGAGACTGGGATTTGACGGAGAAGTGATCCCGGACAAAAAGTCAACCATAGTTGACTTTTTGCTCCGGGGCGCCCGGAACCATTCCGGGCGCCCGGAGCATGATTTTGACCAGGATCGCGATTTTCGCAATCTGACCGTTGGGGGATAAAATTTATCCCCCGGGGGCGCCCGGAACCCTTCCAGGCGCTCGGACCAAGACTATAAATATAGCCTTGGTCCAAAAGCAATAATCAATCAAGAAAAACTACTTGTAATCCAGTGCTTTCATTTGTGTTATTTATTTCTGTGCTTTCAACGCTGTAAGAGGCTACTCCGCCCAGAGGAGAATCAATTAGTGCGCCGTCTTTGCCTTGGATTAGCAATCCTCTGATTGCAAACCAAGTAATTCCTCTGTGTCTATTTTCTGTTTTAATTAGTCTCTGCCTTTTTAATTACAAGTTCTTTTATGTTAGTTGAATATCCGAGAAGGGTTTTTGGTTTTATTTTGTAGGGCAATTCACCCCTCCCCTCTTGCCGGCCTCCAAAGGGACCTACAACAAGTAGCGAAGAGGAAGGACTAACCGAAGAAACAAGATGGTGACCAAGCATCGTCCCACCAAAATTCGAGGGGAACTTCGCAGACTGGAAGCGTCGTATGGAGGTATTCCTAAAAACAGATTTTGAAATTCGATTTATTATGAAATATGATTTTGTAGCTCCAATAGATAAAGATGGAAAAGAAAAAGAAGAGAGCGATTGGACAAAGAAGGAGCAGAATGAGTCGGTAGCAAACAGCCGTGCGGAACATCACCTGCTGAGCGTGTTACCGCCTCAAGAGGTCAACCGCATCGGAAACTATTTATCTGCTAAAGAACTTTGGGAGAAGTTCTTGGAACTCCACGAAGGCACGTCTGAAGCAAAGCTCGCTAGAAGGGACATCCTCCGCAACAAACTGATGAACATCCGTCTGGAGAAAGGTGAGAAAGTAGCCGGTTTACACGCAAAGGTAAAAGAACTAGTTACTGGTCTCGAGAACCTCGGTGAAACGATAACAAACCGGGACACTATACGCTACGCGCTCAACGTGTTTCCAAGAACTCCGGAATGGACATCAATCGTCGACGCCTACTACATCTCAAAAGACCTGGAGGTAAGCACTTTAGAAGAGTTGTTTTCTACTCTTGAATTGCATGAAACCAGGTATGCAGGAACGACAAAGGATACAACCCAGACTATGGCGCTGAACGTAACCCAGAAGGATGAACTCGAGTCAGACTCCGAAGACGATCAAGAAGCATACATGGTAAGAAATTTTAAAAAGTTTTTTAGATCTAATAAATTTAAAATGCAGAATAAAAGGAATCAAAAAGGTGGAAGAAAGGTGCGGTACTACCAGTGTCAGAAGGAGGGACACCTAAGAGAAGACTGCCCAGAACTCAAAAAGGCCAAAAGGAAGTCTCCCAAGAAACACAACCTAAAAGCAACTTGGGACGACACTTCTTCATCCGAATCAGAAGCTCAAGAATATGCCGGAATAGCACTAATGGCAAGCTACGATAGACAAAGTATATCAGAACCTAGCATCGATGAAGGGGGAGCGACCTCGGATGAAAGCAGTGAAGCAGGGGGAGATTCTGGCTTCAAATCCGACATGGTAAGTGAGGTATGCCTCTTACCCCCTGATCAGCTTTACTCTGGTATCAAAGCTATGACTAAATCCATGTATAAATTAGAAAATAAAAATGCCAAATTAGAAAATGAAATTTTAGAAACAAAGAGAATTTTGGCAAAATCATGTCTTATAGAGGATTTTGAAAAATTAAAAATTGAAAATGAAAAACTAAAAGAAGAAATAGAAAGATTGAAAAAATCTAATGGTTCAAATATTCTTACTTTTAGAAATTTAAATTGGTATTATAGATTTCATCAAAGTCAAATTAGAAATATATCAAAAATCTATATACCTAGGAAATACTTGGTTAATCCTGTAGGTAGGAACCTTTACTGGATTCCAAAAACCTGTTTAACTTAAAATTAAAGTCAGACTTAGCATTTTCAGCAAGGAAATTAAACAACTAATTTCTTTATGAGGGTTTGTCTAAGGAAGTGGTTGTTGCTCCAATAACCAAGAAGGCCTAGTGCCTCGCCACGACCTGGAAGCCAACTATCGAAATGAAAAGTTTAATTGACTAACTGAAAAAGCATTAATTTAAATTACTTAATGCTTTAAAAGAGTTATTCAATTTGTGTTAGAAAATAGTTAAAAACTTTCTAACTTAACTTAGAAATTTTTTATTATCTTAGAAATTTTCATGAAAATTGACTTAGATTTTTTTTTTAAAAGTTAACTTATTTTTTTTTAAATTGCCTTATCATTTTTTTTTAAAAAAAAAATTGACTTAGAATTGTTTCTTATGAATATTCACTTAGAATTTTTTTTTTTAAAAAAAAATTTAGAAATTTTTTTTGGGAATGCTGAGATAAACTTAAATTTTTAACACTTATGACTGTTCTTATCTGAAAAATATTTTTTTTCAAACGAAAAATTCTGAAGAGTGTCTTTACTAAATATTTTATACTTAAAAGTTCTTGTTTGAATTTACCTTAGACTTTTTTATAACCCCAATTTTTATGTGATCAAAGGGGGAGAAGTATGTTAAGTCTAGGGGGAGGTACTATATAATTTTTCAATTGAAAAATATTTGGACTTATTTTAATATAAATTATTTTTATTGCATATGGTTACCCTAACTTAACTTGGGTTGTTCACATCAAAAAGGGGGAGATTGTTGAAACCCCAAGGTGTTTTGATGTGATCAAACAAGCTAAGTTAGGTCCTGCGTTTGTTTAACCCTTGTGTCTAAGTGTGCAGGAGCTTAGGAACACAGGAAGTCGAGCGGAAGACGCGGCTAGTGAGAAGGACGGCACGGGAGAGAGCCGACAGGCTCGGTGCGTCTGAGGGACGAGGTGTCCGCGGAAGAGTACACCGGTGGACGAGAAGAGCGTGCGCGGCGCTCGAGGGACGAGAAACCGGGAAGAAAGGCTGCTCGAGGAGAAGGCCCGAACATGGGTTCGGGTGAGCCCTATTCCGGAAGGCCGAGATCACCCAAGCTAGCGGAGGCGGAGCGAACAGACCCGGACCGAGACTGGGACTTGACGGAGAAGTGATCCCGGACAAAAAGTCAACCACAGTTGACTTTTTGCTCCGGGGCGCCCGGAACCATTCCGGGCGCCCGGAACCATTCCGGGCGCCCGGAACCATTCCGGGCGCCCGGAGCATGATTTTGACCAGGATCGCGATTTTCGCAATCTGACCGTTGGGGGATAAAGTTTATCCCCCCGGGGGCGCCCGGAACCCTTCCAGGCGCTCGGACCAAGACTATAAATATAGCCTTGGTCCAAAAGCAATAATCAATCAAGAAAAACTACTTGTAATCCAGTGCTTTCATTTGTGTTATTTATTTCTGTGCTTTCAACGCTGTAAGAGGCTACTCCGCCCAGAGGAGAATCAATTAGTGCGCCGTCTTTGCCTTGGATTAGCAATCCTCTGATTGCAAACCAAGTAATTCCTCTGTGTCTATTTTCTGTTTTAATTAGTCTCTGCCTTTTTAATTACAAGTTTTTTTAAGTTAGTTGAATATCCGAGAAGGGTTTTTGGTTTTATTTTGTAGGGCAATTCACCCCTCCCTTCTTGCCGGCCTCCAAAGGGACCTACAGTGTCTGCTAGCGTCGCGGCCGATTTTGGCCACTAAGCGACCGGATTCCAATCACCATCTGGTCGGAATCGGGTCGCGATCCGGCCGGAATCCAACTGCGATCGGATTTCGACCAGATCGCGGCCAGAATTGGCGGCGCTGTGTCTACTAGCGTCGCGACCGATGCTGGCCTGCTTCGTCTTCTCGCACCTGCTGGATCGATCCACTGATCGATCCAACGGGGCTGAATCGATCCACTGATCGATTCATCCCCGCTTCGTCTTCTCGCGCCTGCTGGATCGATCCAGCGGGGCTGAATCGATCAGTGGATCGATCCACCGCACCGATCCGCACGGATGTGTGCCGCAGGATAATATTTTCGTATATATATATATTGAAACTAATAAAAAAACTAATACTTAATAGTAAATATATTTATAGCTTATAAATAAATATATTTTTTTCAAACGAAAAAAATGATACTCTTCGTTAGTCTCGTTAACTATCCTTAGGTAATCGACCCGACTCCACAAAAGTTTTCTACCGGCTATCGGGATAAATCAAGAAGTGCACGTGACAGCTAGCCCAAAAACCCAACATCTTTTGGTTGCGCCCCTCATTTGGAGGAAATTTTTTTGCAAATACGTCGTAGTTAGGAATTAAACCGTGGGTACCTAGGTAGTAATATGGATGTTCTATCGCAGCATCATAACCACGGGGACGGAGCCAGATCTCCTGGTCTATAAAAAATTGAACCAAGGGATGGACCACTCTTAATTGTGGCTGGATCGTGACCATGATCCGACTGTAATTGATTGCGAGACCTTCCTAGATTCATTGTCCCCTCCAGGTTATAGTTTGGGTCGGAGCGGACAACCGAAGGCAGCTTGAAAGCCGTTGGAGGTGGGCAAGTGGCCAGGCTGCTGGGCGCCGAGCGGGGGCGGCTTTCGGGCAGCCTTCGACTGCCCGCTCCGACCCAAACTATAACCTAGATGGAATGGTGAATCGAAAAAGGTATCACAATTAATTGCGACCAGATCGCGATCAAGATCTGGTTGCAATTAAATCTCTTGATCCATTTTTTTTTAGAACTAGAAGATCTGCTCCTCCCGGGGACATGTAATAATACACACAAAAAAAACATGAAAATATATAAAAATAAATTTTTTAGTTAATATTGGCATTAAATTTTACTTCGACGTATTTGAAGGTGTACCTATTACTTCGTATCATAAATAAATATGTGTCATATAATGAGTGACCTATGTTAAAAATTATATAAAATAGAAAAATAAAAAAATTGATTAAAAAAATAATAAATAAAATTGATTGAAAAAAACTAAATTAAAATTAAATAAAACTGAAAACAAAAATTACAAATAAAGGAGTTAAATAACTTGTTATTAAAGAAGGAAGATGGGTAGAAAGATCATTTCAAAGGGAGACAAAAGGGGGGTTGTGTTAGAGGAGGGGGGAGAAGCAATTTACAATCAGAAAAGGAGGTTATGGATTGGAGTGAAAATTCTTTTTATACACACTCAAAAGAATAAACAATGTCAGAGCCAAAAAATCAGGGAGGGGTTTCTAGCTAAGGCTCTTCGACGTTTAAGTCAGTGTAGTGATAGAGCGGAAAAATGGAGAGATGAACAATAAAGGTTCGTGGTTAAATGAGATTGCTGTAAAAGCATACCTTACCAATGGAGAGGACCTTTTTTATATATTACCTCTCAATCTCCGCAATCATAAGATGGTAAAGAATATCGAATGCCAGAAGCTGTCGAATAAGAGAATATGTATAGCCTAGGAGGTGTATAGTCATCGTTCGAGAAATCTTCTATTACCCGTGTATACCCTTTTTGTAGCTTACGCCATTAATACGGAGGTTAAAGGAATATGCTGTCACAATGTGTCAGCTGATATAAAGTGTAGAGTCACCTTTAACGAAGGTTCCATTGAATGCTCATGTAACAACAAAAGAATATTCTCTAATAAACGGTTGGTATTCTTTGACATACTATTGTGATTCTTTGACCATGTGGTCCCCCGAAGATGTCCCGGTCGGATACATAACCAACCAGGTATATATATAAAAGTAGAGTACTGAGTATGGTAGGACATTTGACCCTTATGGCTACTTGGATATATGTCATATGATCATAGAGATCTAATTATGAAGTAATATAGAATCATGTCTCCTAGGTTCAGACGGATTTATGACCAACTAACCATATGTAGGGATACTTGCTTCTAAAGAATGGAGAATCGAGCCTTGAGAGACCCGATCGATACTTTCAACCAATCAACCTTGTACTTGGAGGTTTGCCCCTGAAATGATAACTTGAGCTTCAGAAATCTGGTTGAGTTTCTTCTGAGGTTTGTCTCGTATGTTGATTCTTCAGAGATAAAGATATTGAGTCATGTAACTCTGGTTAACTTTATACCCGACTATCCATATGCAGGAGTACAAAGGAATTAACAGTGAAAACTTATATCTTTGATTGACTTCATATTAAGTCGTACTTTGAGAGTGAAAGGTTGAATTTCCAAAACCCGGTCGAATATATTCCTGGCCAGTACTATGATAGGTTGGCCCTCTCTTAAACTCAAGCGGATAATGGACGGTCAGATATACACTAAGTGCCTTGGCACAGAAGTGAAATGTTAGGTCCTTCGGATCCGATCAGAGCTAGGATTGATTGTCGGTTGTCCTTGGATTGGAACCTTAGCTCTGGGTGAGGAGCAAAAGAGGAAATATGCTAGCTACCCCCTCTTCTTGACTGATTACCATGTCACCTTGACTTTGACCTCCGCGTCACCTTGAGGTCTGCGTTTAACACCCCATATCACTAGTCTTCCCTTTAAGTTTAGTCGAAGGAGACTCATAGTTGACTGACTAGACTCAAGTCTTGTATTTGCTTGACCAGCTCACTTATTGGTTCGACCAGGTGAACATGCTTCAGCTTGCCCATTACTGCTACACTTAACTGTATTTTTTAAAAATGTGCATGTCAGAGGATTGATATGCCTAGTGGTATATCATTGACACGCGGGGAGACGTTTTCCAGTGTAATGATTAGGTTGTCTTATCCATCATAAATGTCTATTTAGAGGTGAGCGCCATGTGCCCCACTAACACATTCTTTGAAGTGATAGTTGATGCACGCCTTTTCGTACGGACCAACAACACTCCCCTCCTTACGAATCAATAGTTATCAATGGACATGTAGTTTTAATCAGATGATTATAGTGGGGCCTTGTCTGGTGGCTTATATTTAAAAACCCTAAGTGTTGCAAAAACAAATCACTTTGCTCTTCGTCTTCTTCGACCTTCTATCTGGCGATTTCTATCGACGAGCTCTCATTTCTTGCTACTTGTGCCGGTAAGTCTTCCCGCTATCCTTCCCATGCGTTTTCTTCCTCTATCTATGGCCCAAGAATCGTTTGCTCCTTGGTACACTTTCACCCGCTTAGATTTTGATAACACTAACCGACAAACAATCCGTTTGCAATATGAAATTCCCAAAAATTACTGTATCCGCCTTCCTCTGCCCCAAGATCACCCCCATTGCTCGCCTGAGGGCCACGTTACATTATTTGAACAAATGATAGCCGATCTACGTTTCCTAATCTCTTCTTTCCTCTCTGAAATAAGTCACTATTTTGATATCTCACTTCAACGACTTGCTCCCAACACATTCCGCACTATGTGCGGAATGATTATTTTGTTTCTTTTGTATAGTATTCCTTCAACTGTTCGTAATTTCCACCTATTTTTTTATCCCAAGAAATCAAGATCAAGAGTTTTTTTTATTTTAATCACGTCCTAAGGCAATATTCTTTAAAGAACTGTCTTCCTGAAATAAGGAACGGAAGTCCTGTTTCTTCTTCGTTCAAATGCTTGAGCTAGCCTCCTAGCCGACCGAGTGGAAATCCAACCTGTTGGTGCAATTTGCACTAATAGTCAAACCTGAGTTTTGATGAATAACAAATAGGTTAAAGTTAGACGTGTTGCGATCTAACCTTATTACTGAGTGTGTAGGGCTGACTAACTCTAGTCAGGATGTTCAATTTCTGATTGGTTGAAGACCAAATGTGTGATTTCGACAAGTTGAGATGTTCAATTCTCGATAGGTTGAAGTCCAGATGTGGAATTCTGGCAAGAGTTGGGATGTGCGATTCCCAATTGAAGAAGTCCGGATGTGCGATTCCGGTAGGTCGGAATGTTTGATTCATGAAGTCTGGATGTGTGATTCCAGAGGTAACTCTACACCTGGTAAGTAGAGGTAAGTCACTGGAGGAGAGTGACTAAGTGAGGACGCATACTCGTTCGAAGGGACAGTAGGCATCGGTCCAATTTAGGTCTATTTCGAAAACCTAAATTGCGACCCTGACTATATCCTGGTCTCAGAGAGACATGGTATAATTACTACTCATTATTGCTATGCTAACATTATTTTTCAGGTTATTGGACTAACAATTTTTGCAGAGCAAAAGGAGCACAAAAAACCTTCGGGTGAATAGTGCATGAGGTGCCTTCCATACTATGGAAGGCACTTTCCGCATTGTTCATGGAAGGCACCTTCAGTGCCATAGAAGCTGCCTTTTGCAGGATAAAATTTTAGACTTCATCGCAGATAAGGAGCAATGAGTTCGGGATCAAATTTTACAGGGTGGAGGCACCTTCAAGGCTATGGAAGGTGCCTTCCACACCCTTTATAAGGGTGTCTCGACCAAACTTTAAGTATCATCACTTCTACGATCCTCTACGCATCCGTTTGAAGTTCCGACTGCTCTGGCTTCCTGTTGCTACTTCATAAAAGTTTGTCTGCCACCAAGCTATCTTTCCGAGTCATCCGATCTTCTCTGGCAAACCGACAGCAACACACGAGTGCTCTCAAAACTGTTGGTAACAATTTTATTAAGTGTTGCAATTTTTACTACTGCTTTAAAAGGGAAGTAGACTGTTACACTGTCCCTATCTCTTGTATTCGATCACCTCTTCCGACGGTTCCGGAAGAGTTAGTGAATTACCCATCGATAGGTCCGTAGGACCTAGGTCTTGGAGTAGGAGTCGCCGAAGGTTCCGAACCAAGTAAAATCAAACGCGTGTTCTTTTGCTTGTTTTTCTAGTTCGCTTACTTAGTTTTCCGCCACACACTTTGTTTTCCAAAACCAAAAAAGTCAAAATTTTGAAAATCACATGATTCACCCCTCCTACCCCACGCGTGTCTCAATCTAACAAGTGATATCAACGAGAGGTTCTGCTCTGAATTGATGCAGCCACCAATCAAGCCAAGGGAATCGTTTTTTTAGATTTTTTTAAATTTTTTGTATGTTATTTGAATTGGTAGGACTTACTCTTTTAAATAACTATTTTATGCTCAATTTTTACTCGAAATTGGTGCAACATCACTCGAGTCGTCGACATATTTCTTTTTCTCAAACACTACTAATCCAAGACCAAGTTTTAGTATCTTCTTCTAGTTTTCTTTTTCAGCAAATCAAATGACCCAACTTGAGGGATTCAACACTGCTCGTCCTCCTCTCTTCAATGAATATGACTTTCCGTATTAGAAGAAAAAGATGAAATTTTATTTGAAGATGGACATCGAGCAATGGTTCACCATTCGACGAGGGTACCAGGCGCCTGTAGATGAAGTAATAAAAGTATCACTCGATCCAGAAAGATAGAGTCTAGAAGATAAAATGAAAGCCTTGATCAACTCCAAAGCATTAAAAATGATTAGTGCAAACTCACTAAAGAAGAACTCAACCGAGTCGGCCTGCACGAGAACACAAACGAACTATGGGACAGGCTCATCAAGCTACATGAAGGAACTCCTGATTCAAAGGTAATGAAGCGCTACCCACTTCTTAATTCATTTTTCAACATAAAAATGCAGGAAGGTGAGACCACGAATCAACTCCACGCTCGAATCAAGGACATCCTCAACAACCTTCACCTAATCGGCCACCAATTAAAAAATCGGGACGTAATAAGGTACGCTCTTAACTTATTCCCTCGAAACGCGCTGTGGGCATCGATCAGAGATGCCTATAAGGTTTCGTGGAACCTCTCCAAGTTAAAATTAGATGAACTTTTTTGTAAACTTAAACTACATGAACAAACTAACAACCCAAAAGTCAAGAAAGGAATTATTTTTCTTGCAGGTACTTCGAAGGGAACTAAACCTAAAGCTGAAACTGAATCTGAATCAGAGTCAAACAAAGAAGAGCAACTGGTGAACATGGTAAGAAAGATGTTCACCAGACGCAAGAAAAGCTTCACAATCGTGACATGAAGAAGATGTCCACGTCTACATCCAGCAACTCAAAAGAAAATGTCACATGCTATGGCTGCAACAAAAAGAGGCACTTCAAACACGAATGCCCAAACAAAGATAAAATTAAGAAGAAGAAGAAGAAAGCACTAAAGGAGACTTGGGACGAGTCTTCCTCAGACGGATCGGGAGTAGCCGAACCGAAGCAAGCAAGCTATCTTGCACTGATGGCAACTGGAGGTGAAACAGATCAAGACAACGAGTTTGAAAATGAGTCAAGCCATGAATCGTCATCTGGGTCAAACCGACCTGAGGTAAATTCCTTTATTAATGTAAATTCTTTTAAAACAATTACTTGCCTGAATAAAAGGTTAATTAAAATCGAGAAATACGCTAAACAGCTTCTAAATAAAAATAACATCCTTAAGGAATAACTGAACATGAACTCGGTGACTAGCCAAGTTCAAGACAAAGATGCAACTCAAGTTATAAAACTTGAGGAAAAAAACTCTATCATGAAAAGTCAAGTCAACGAGCTCAAAGGAAAGTTGAAAAAGTTTACCTCAGGATCTAAGTATCTAAATATGATACACGAATCCCAAAGAGCTGTGTATAATAAATCCGAACTCGGATACAAGTATAATTTAACATTCAAATCATTTTTAACTTTAACTCAAAATTCAAAATTAACTAAAGCTTGGGTTCCAAAAGCGTGTCTAGCCACGCAAGTATGACTCAATCAGTACAATGTACCAAAGAATAAAATTCCCTATATAAATCCAAATAAACCAAATAAATCACTCTCAACCTAAAAAATTAAACCTCCAAAAATAAATTTAAACCTAAAATCAAATAAACTCAAATTAGACAAAATTAAAGTAAACTCAAACTATAACCAAGTTTATTATAATTATAAATCAAATCAATACTGTGAAATACTGTAATAAAATAATAATTAAATAATAAGGTTTAATGGACAAATACCCTTAACGGAATTTTTAGAAATTTTTAAGAATTTTATGGGAATTTTTCGGAGTTCGTATGACGTATTTTAAGGAGATGAATCGGTTAGGCTCCGAGAAGCCTGTTTGGAATACCTAAATGTGGGAGTTGATTGAGGAATGTACTTAGGGTTTGATTAAGCAAAACCTAAGTATATATTTATATAATTCCTTTCTTTTTCTCTCCTCTCACCGCCGCACACCCCCTCTGCCCGATTCCTCTCCCTCACGCAGCGGGGAGCGCCGACCGTTTCTTCATCTTCCCCAAAATAGTCGGCCAAGCTCTTCCTCTTCTCCTCCCACGCGTACAAAGCCTCAAGCCCAATCCTATCTCCCTTATGTATCTTAGTCGATCTCCTCCCGAACACCATCGGCCAAGGAAAAGCCCGAGCCCTCTCCCTCACGTGCTGCATCTCGCGATTACTCGCCGTGTCGACCATCAAGATTCAACGCCGATGAGTTCCGATCGCCGATCGCTCGATCTGTCGCAAGGATAGCCACCATCCCCTCTCCGATTTCCACTGCCACACTTTCCAGTCGTGCCCTAGCTTCATCCTGTCATCGTGAGGGTAGAGTTGACGAATGGGGCGAGGGAAAACTCTTCACCTCGCTTGGGAATCTGATCAGAGCGGTGAGTCCTTGGATTCCCTATCTCCACCACACTATTTTCCTTGGTCAGAGTTGTGTCGCGATCATTGTCTTCGACGCTCGATCGCTGCTGGAGCCTTTCTTGCTGTCAGCGATCACATTTAAGGTCAGTGACTCCACCTAGTTCCGACAGCAACTTCATGGACTGTGAGACAGCAGAGGAGTGTTCAGATGTGGGTGAGTATGATGATCGCCTTATGATTAGGTGAGTATTGTCTTAAATTTATGATGTTAATTAAATTTTGGAGTTGGTAAATCTGTTATGGTTGGGTAATTGGGATTGGATGAATATCATGATTTCATGTTTGTCATTGGGAAGTATTGTGTTGATGTTGGATTCAATCTAGCTTCGAGTAGGATCTGATTTATTTAGTTAACCGAGATTAATGGATGAATTAGGGATTCTTGGTTTAATAGGAATTTGGATTTAGTTAATTGGTATACTTCGAATTAGCTAAAATTATATGCATGTTGTTATAGGACTTTGATTCGAGACGAGCGTCTCGACGTGAGATCTTTCGGATACGATCTCCATTTTTGAGGCGAGTACCTTTGACTTATCTCTTTTGATATTGTCATTATGATGTGCATAGTAATTTATAGCTAGTAATAATGGTTGTGTTTTTATGGACCATTAGTATGCCACTACTTGATACCTATAGCATGCCTTTCTTTGTTATTATCTGTTATGCATTTATACTTATATTCTTTTGTTCTTGTCATGTGTACTTATGATCATATAAGTAGTGACATACATTATCTTACTGTGTACATGACTAGTTATTAGACATATCTGACATGTGTACCTAGTTCATGATACTTAGATCGTTGTTGGATTTCTTTACCTTTGGTATATATTATGGAGGTGTCAGGATTTACATGTTGTAGTGTCATGCACCATCTTGCATGATTGCATGCTAAGTGATTGTTAGCTCCATTATTATTGAGCATATCGCCAGTTATATGATATGCACACACAACCACTCATGGGTTAGTGGTACATTAGGCAGGGTGTGTGCAGTTTGCTCTGTCAGGACTCCGCTGGTCCGCTCATGGGTAGCGATGACTGCAGCGTGTAGCGGGCAGGGATCCCTCCCCTTGACTATGATACAGGGAGATGAGAGCTTAAGCTCCCCCACTATGTTTGGGGTAGGAGGATAAGTGTACTCCGATAGCATTCTGACCACTCGGTCACTCAAGAGTAGTGATGGCAGAGTGCACAGTTGTCATAACCCTACCCACTCAGTCTCACCATCGCGTGTGAGATGGTTGACTGGCGTCAGGGGTGAGAATGTCATTTGCATCATATGCATGGATTACATTTATTGCTTGTGATTGTTGCATTTTTGTATGCTGCATTTTGGTTGTTGCATATGATTGACATGCATACAGAAGACATTATATATTAGTCTGATGACCATGCATCTGTTGATGAGATTCACACCCTTATGTCAGAGGATAGGAAGCCTGGTGAGTACAGTTCTTCTTCGGTTGTCAATTTTTACATTATCTATTTTTATTCAGGAGATTGTACTTCATGATTATTACCGATAGTTATATTTTACTATGCATGTCCGCTTGATACCCGCTGAATTGTTGAACTCACTACCCCTTATTTTTTCTTGTTGTTTTTAGATTAGCACATAGATATGTCATGTCACTCGGAGTATCCTGTATGCCGGTCTCACGTCACATCAGAAGACGATTTACCTCGCTCT